>NW_024704748.1:3638131-3706305 GCF_018977255.1 Callorhinchus milii
TTCAAACCCGGCCATTTTCAAATGAACATGTACGAATACGGCTTTTCTTGGAAGCCCACCTTGTACCGGGGCTTAAGGGGTTAAATTACGAGGACAGGTTGCCATAAAACGTTTCTGTTCCCTTGAGATAAAAAGGTTGAGGGGTGATCTGGTTGAGGTTTTTTCCAAAGGGTAGTGGAAATCTGGAACCTCGGACGCTGGATCCATTCACATTTTCAGACGTGATCCCCGTAGAAAGGCGGAACAGGGTCCAGGGGCTGAATGGTCTACTCCTGTTTCTATGTGTTCCTTCACTAACGGTTTCCCAGGCTCTTAACACCACCGCAGCAACCTGGAAGCAAATTAGAAACTGATATTGGCAGCGTTGGTAATTTGCTCCTATTTTTATAAATGGTTATTTAGTCGCAGCTGATTTTTGCTTCTGTCTGTCCACAATATTGCACAAAAACATTTACCGCCTCCAAAGCTGTGGGTTGAAAGGCTGTACCTTTCAGCCGTGGAGTTGTCTTGGCGACTGCCTCTGTTCAGTCAGCAAATGTAAACCAGAATCCCGAGGCTCTCTGCGACAAACACTTATGTTAAAGCACCTGGTCAGCAAAAGGAGATTAACTGCTGCACTCCAGGCAGATAGATACACAGCTCCCGGACGGAGTCTCTCCTCTCTCAATCTCGACCAGGGTAAGTCACCCAGCCTGTAATTCAGTGTTTTGAAATCCCAAGTGCCGAGGAAGCTTTGTGTGCATTTGTGGATGAATGGATGGTGTTGTTTTATTTAAAGAACGTGAGGGTGATTCAGAGCCTGTAGACTTTTTATCCAGTATGAGGCAGAGCTTGGTCATGGATCTCAGCAGCTGACATTGGGTGGGCAGAGGCCAGCGGAGGGAGATTCACTGAGCCTCGGAAACCGTGGGTGCGAATTAGTGAGACGTCACAATTTCTGACGGGACTGTATTTTTTGTTGTTGAAATGACTTTTCAAGACTACAGTTAATGTAGAATTAATTTTGAATACTATTATTAATAGCATTTCCTTGTGTCTTAATATAATACCTACAAAGTCAACATCTGAAAGAGCTTCATAAGTAATTGTGGTCATGGGTATTGACTGTTTGTAGACTAAGTGGCAGCCAGATTGCACATTGCAGCTAACCAGGAAGTGCATGAAATAAATGGCCAATTAATCTGGAAGATTATTATCTGGACAGGAAACTGGAAGAAATTCACTTATGTTTTAACAACAACAACAACAACACGATTCCATTTATAGAGCGCCTTTCACGTCGGGAGGACGTCCCAAGGCGCTGAATATGTTTTAAATAATGTCTTGGGATCATTAATTTCCACAGGACCTGCGTTTAACAATCCATTTGAAGGAAGGCATCTCTGACAATGCTGTGTCCTCTCAGTATGTATCAGGATGGACTGACTCTAAGGTTTCGGTCCTGATTTGAGTCGTGAACCCAGAAGTGGATCAGAAGTTGAGAGTGTTACCAATTGAACCAAGCTGACACCTTGGAACGTATTCTGTATTATGCAAGCTCCGATACTTGTCTGCATTCCGTAGAATATTTTTTTCCCCTCTTCCTTGAAAAATGTAACCTTGAATGTTGCCCTTCCCCAGGTGGGAGAGGTTTGTCAGCTTTTGTGTGACCTACCTGGGCAATCAGGTAGCAGGGATAGTGATGCAAGCTGTGTTTTAAAGGCTTGAAGTGGAAGACAAAAGCAGAAGACTGAAGAAGGTAAGGATAGCTACAGCCTTGTGGTCCTGAGGAAGAATAATTCAGGAGCACTAATATGGTGGGATACGTTTCAGCATAATCCGCACTGCAGAGTTAGATGTTTTATTTGTGTATTGTGGGGGCTGGGGAGAGGGTTTTTCATCTGCGCTATTCCCCATTGTTGAACACTTTCGCGTTTCTTTCATTTGAGGTTTGTTCAAATGAGTCAAAAGTAATTGAAACCAATGATTTCAGGGAATGTAGAGATAGATATTCCAACCCGGGTCTAGATTGACTTTATTTCCATAGAATTTTAAGAGAGTCCAGAGTTTGGCAATCTTAGATGCAGTCTCTATTTCAAAACCATCTCACTATCCTTGAATATACCTGAGGGAATCTATTTCTCCCCATCAAAAACTCTCTGTCACTTCTTTGTGAGGAGGAGGCGGCTGATGAGGCGGTATATATCTTTCATGCGACAATAATCCTTGCATTTGTCTTTAAGACATCTCAAAGTGCTTAACAGAATATACTGTGAATTGACTGTATATTTTGTGGATGAAAAGTGGCAGCCAATTGTGCACAGTAGCGTCACACAAACAGTTGTGCATTGAGTGATCAGTTTATTATCATTTTTTTTGAAGGAATTATTACCCTCGGAAAAGTGATCCACCAATCGACGAATAACTGGGTTCCTATGTATTGCTAGGTAAACGGAGGGGTGTGGAGTAATGAAACTAGCCTAACGTTTCGCCCTGCCAGGAATCAAACTCAGGTCTCTCGCTTGCAAGGCGAGTACTCTAAGCAATTGCTGACCGCCTTTCTGCTCAGCAGCACGGTTCTGCCTCCTGACTCACACAGGATGTTTGTTTTACCAGTCCAGGTTGCCCTGCACTGAGACAGCAGAATTTCCCTTTGTATAGCTGTCCTTTGAGTTAAAAAACAACAACCAATTGCATTTATACAGCGATTTTCATATTGGGAGGATGCCCCGAAGGGCTGAACAATCAAGGGTTTGCACCTGAACTAGGGGTTGGATTCAAACTATTGCAAATGGGACAACTTCAGCAGTTTATTTCTGTATATGGTCTTCTCTGTATACTTGGACAGGGTTTGTTGTTTGCAGTAAATAACACAGCGAGCTTGCTATCAATACATATTGTGTGTTGTACTCAACAGGTGACTTTCCTTTGTAAGATGTTATTTTTCTTGCATAAAAGCTGTCAATATGCAGGTAAATGTTAATGGGACTGTAACTTACCCCCAGGCACAGGGCTTTTTTTGCTTATGTACAGGACATAATTTTTGCTTTGAGGTTGAGATTATTTCTGCTAACAAAGAATTTGTGCAAACACATCTCATTCAGTGGTGAGTGTGTCATTGTGGTAGTGCTACATCTACATTTGCATTTGATATTGGCCTTTCTATTGTACCTAAATATATTGTGGTCTAAGCCCTCATCTTTAATACTCTAAGCTTACATGTGTAACACTGAGCACACCTATTTTGCTGCTGTGGAGTAGGGACAACAGCTAATAATAATAAGGGGTAATAATAATAATCCTTGCATTTGATATAGCGCCTTATCACATCGTCGAGACGTCTCAAAGCGCTTCACAGAAAATACTGTAAAGCAAATTGACTGTGTGTTTTGTGCGTGAAATGCAGCAGCCACACAGCACACGGCAGTGACCCACAAACAGTCATGGATTGAGTGATCAAATTATTATTACTTTTTTGAAGGGATTATTATCCCCCCGGAAAAGCGATCCGCCAATTGACTAACAACCAGGTTCCTACTTACTGCTAGGTAACCAGATGCAGCATGTTCAAATATAACCAGTTAGCAGGGAAAAAACATTATGTTGGCAAAGTTCCCACGAAGCTACATGGCTTTATGGAACGAGAAAATCATGCCATCAGTGCCAGCCACTCAAATGACTCCATTTGGTGGTCACCCGAACCTCTTATCGCTAAACACACAGTGTTAAAAGAGTGTTAGTCAATAAAGGCAAGAATGATCGTTCACCAATGATTACGTACTAAGATAGATAGCTGGTGAAGAAAAGTTTTTTCATACACAGTTTTGATTTATACATCTGCCGACGGCCTAGTGGATAAAGGCACCATCCAGCTGTGATTTTGTTTGCTCGGTCAGGTGTCCTTGACACGTGAGGAAACCCATCGTCATGCTAAAGAGTATCCAAATTTTCATTAGGTGAGGCATTCACCCTTTGAGCCATTGGGAAGCTTGTAATTTTGTGTTTCCCTCATTTTTTTTTGGACAGCTGAAAAACATGTGACGTGCGGAAACCCATCACCATGCTTAAGGATGGGTCCAGTGTCTTAGGATGTCCTGACATGAAAGGCGCTATACAGATGTCATTTGTTGTTGCTTTTGTTGTTAAGAGTATCCAAATCAAGCTGCGATTTCCATGTATCCCATCTACATATGGAAATCCCAGAGATAGATTGTTGGAATGAATCCGCACTCGCTTCTGGAGGGACACATCCTGCTTACCTAATTCCGGAAATTATTAGGCACAGGTTAGCGAGAGCCAAGGCTTACACACTGGGTAGGTTGGAGTAACAAAGCAGTTACTCCAACTCTACCCAGTGTGTAGGTTGGAGTAACTGCTGGAGTCTAACCAGCTGAAACCACACAGCTTGCCATTGATATTGCTATCCGCCAACTGAATGAGGAACAGACTACAATGGTTTGGTTTATAACAGCCGTCTCATATCCAGGATAATTTTATTTTCAAGCCTTCCAAAGACTCACACGGCTACACAACTATTCTACAGCACTGTCGTAGCCCAGTCTACGGACAAGTTCCGTGAGCCTAAGGCGGTCCTGAATCTGACGGTGGGACAGAGGGAACAGTTTCAGAACATTTGTCATGAGAGGACGCACATCTAGAATTATCACAAAGCGAATTAAAAGGGGAGGTTTGAAACCTTTCTATACTCGAGGGTGGATGAAACCACAAAGCAGGGTTGAGCAAGAGTCCATAGATTTGTTGAAAAGGGATTGATAAAGATACTTGAAAAACAGGAATGCTGTATTAGCAGGTAACACGAATGGTTAGATTGATGAAGAGAAACTCCCAGCGCAGGTTTGACGAACCGCCAATAGACAGTTTGCAGCATTCCATTCTATGATTTTTTTGAGGTTCCCAGTTTTTCAAGCCCTGTCGAGTACAACACCGCAGTGTGAAATTAAACCTGCCAAGTATCCTTTTCTGTGCGATTCTTTGGTAAGCGGGGAGAGCGAAGAAATGAAACCTGCAGCCTCTTGTTGCTTTGTTTTGCTTGTTGCAAAGTTGCCATGTTGCATGGCTGACTGGATTGTGTTTAGTTTATTATACATATAATATATATATAATACCTTTCAAATCTGCAATGAGTAACACGTTCAATGTGTCAGAATTTGACTACAGTTGAATTCTCTGCAACTTCCTCCCAGTGCGCGCGCGCGTGTAAAGCCGCAGTTTAGACCTCAGAAGAAGCCAGAAATCACGTTTCAAATCAAATATATTGATCTTGATATTTACTGAGAGGCTGGGGCTGGGGCGGGGGGAGCAATGTTCTCTGTTTTAGGTATGCATGTGTTCAAAGATCCACTGAACGTTTATCTTTTTGTACAGGTTATGGGTTCAATGAGGGGCGAGCAGCGAGCTTTTGGGCAGGGACAAAGTTAAAGAGCGAGAACACCGACTAACTAAGCCACGGCGCGAGAGAGAACCTCGAGTCATTCATTTAAGCAAAGAACAGAACGTGATTTTTTTTTGTGTGGGTTGGGGTCAACCGGATGCGCGCATGACACACGAGGAAACCCACCACCGTTGCTTAAGGGTATCCAAACCCAGCTGAGAGCTCCATGCATCCCACCTACACGTGGAAATCCCAGAGAGAGGTTGTTGGAATGGAATCCGCGCGCTCTCGCTCCCTGGAGGGACGCCTCCTGCTTAGCTTGAGATGAGTAGAGGTCGAGGTAGAACGAATAGCAGGGCAGTTGGAATGCGATTTTATTTGGCATTGTAACTCCAAACAAATACACAGTTCCTACACTTCAGAGCAAATCTTATGCAGTACTTTGAGCAGTTTCAATGATTCAATGAGGCGCTGTATATAATATATCGTGTAATAATAATCCTTGCATTTGATACAGCACCTTATCACGTCATCGGGACGTCTCAAAGGCGCTTCACAGAATATGCTGTAAAGTGAATTGACTGTGTATTTTGTGGGAGAAACGCAGCAGCCAATTGTGCACAGCAGCATCGCACAAACAGTCGCTGATTGAGTGACCAAATTATTTTTTTTTAAGCGATCCGCCAATCGACTGACAACCGGGTGCCTACTTACTGCTAGGTAAACAGAGGCCTGTGTGTGGAGTAACACACTCCACCGGGTCTGGCCTCCTCCTTATCCTTCGCTCCGTGCCGTCAACCACTACGCCCCGAGGCTCTGGAACTCCTTTCCTCACTCCCTTCGCCTCGCCCCCTCTCTTCCCACTTTCAGGTCTTGGCTGAAGACCTTTCTTTTCAATCTCACCTTTGGTCACCTTCCTCCCCTCCCCCTGGTTCGGCCCCGGGATCCGTTACTGTGAAGCGCTCTGAGACGCCGTCCGGCATGGAAGGTGATATATAAATCCAAGTTGTTGTTGTTGTTGTAAGGAAACTTGCCTGAGGTGTCTCCCCGTCCGGGAATCGAACTCAGGTCCTCTGGCTTGCAAGGCGAGTGTGCTATATAAAATGTATATAATCAATTGCAAGCATCATTACTACTTTTTTTATTTATAGGGTTGTAAAGTCAAATTAAAATTAATTAATAAAATTACATGGTTATCGATTTGTCAAGTTGTAAAGCTGAAATGGGAAGAATATGATTAAATACAATACATTTATACAATATTTATTCAAATAAAATTCAAGAAAAGTTTTTTTTAGCCTAAAATAAAAGTTGTCGTTCAGCAATGCTGCACAAACCCGATAAACTTGCTGATCCTGTTCTTAGCCAAGGGAGGGAAAACTTAGCAGCTTCAAGTATCTTTGCTTTGGTGATAAGAAGCTCTGATATGATCTTCCTTTTAAGCTGTTTGCGCTGATCATCGTCCTGATAGTTTGGGAAAGATTTGTCACAATAATAATTGATATAGTGCCTTTTCACGTGGTTGAGATGTCTCAAAGCGCTTCACTCTGTATACTGTAAAGTGAATTGACTGGGTGAAATGCGGCAGCCAATTTTCATATTGATTTCTACCCCGTCACCAGATTTCACTCTTGTTAAGTACAGTTTCACATACCAAGTGGGGAAACAAACGTGTTGAGAATTGGCTTTCGGTTTGTGCATACTGGTTAAATCACCCAGGGTTACCGATTCTGTTGTGCTGTTGCCACGATATTGGATTGCATGCACATCCTACATAACTGGCGTTTTCTTATAGTGACAATGAAATGTACAATGCTGAAAGTGAAGTGTTTTTTTGAAAAATAATAAAGGGATTAGATAGGATATTTCCTCTGGTGGATGGGAGAATCCAGAACGAGGGGGCATCATCTTAAAATTAGAGCCAGGCCACTTAGGAGTGAAATCAGGAGGCAGTTTTTCACCCAAAGGGGAGTGGAAATCTGGAACTCTCTCCCCAAAAGGCTGTGGATGCTGATCCATTCAAGTTTTCAAGACTGAGGTGGATAGCTATTTGTTAGCTCAGGGTATCAAGGGATACGGGGCAAGGGCGGGTAATTGGAGTCGAGGTACAGATCAGCCTTGATCTTATTCAATGTCAGAACAGGCTCGAGGGGCTGAATGGGCTACTCCTGTTTCTGTGTTTCTGAATTCGCTTCCTTCCAAATTTCTATGTAAATCTCTTCCTCCAGTATCCCACTGTATTGTTGTCTGAAATATTGTAATCGCTGACATGCACCATTGTGGTGCCTCGTACATTCTTTGCTGTGGCACAGTTCACAAACCACTGCTAAAGAGTCCACTGGAGTCCTCTTCCTGGTGAAATAAATGAAGGAACTAAATTGCTCTAAAGTCCACAAGAAATTATTTTAATAATATTTTGCGGTGTTTTTTTTCCCTTTGTTTCAATCCCCAGACGTTGCTTTGTATTTCATTTTGCTTTGTCTCGATTCGCAGAGCTTGTGCGTGTCCGCGGTCTGAGGAGGCATGACGGAGCCGGCACTGACAACCGCAGGGGAGGGTGTTTATTTATCCAACTCCAGAGAACAGCATGGCAACGGAGGAAAGCACAGCGGTGATGAACTGGTGAGCCAAGGCAAAGCTGAAATCAATCTTGTCAGATTTAGGCGTAACTTTGTTTTCCCAGCTTAAAATCGGAGGATACAAAACATGCCATTTGCTCCAATGAGTCTGCGCACCTCTCTTTTCGCCACATGGCCCACTTGATCGAAACACATGTTCCATTACATGTGCGTAAAATCCCATTACATTTTAATAATAATAATAATTATTGCGTTTGATATATCGCCTTATCACGTCTTCGAGACGTCTCAAAGCGCTTCACAGAATAGACTGTAAAGTGAATAGACTGTATTTTGTAGGCGAAACGCGGCAGCTAATTGCCCACAAACGGGTGTGGGTTGAGTGACCAAATTGTTTGTGTGTGTGTGTGTGTGTGTGTCTGTATGTATGAATTATTTTTAATATTACTCTGTTGGAAAAAATCTATCGAATTCCAATTTCGGAAATAAAATTAACTCTGCCTGAATAAGAGATTTGTGATTGAGATTTCCACTTTTGTGTGTGAAGATTGTTTTTTCTATTTTCCGCTTTAATCATTTGGTCATTGTCTTAAATTTACGCAAGTGAAACATGACATACAGAAATATTGACACAAAGCATAAACTGTAATGTAGAGTTTAAGTAAACATTTGAGGATTATCTTTGGATAGAAAACATTCTGTGTAAATAATATGAAATGATAATAATCCTTCCATTTGATATAGCGCCTTATGACATCGTTGAGAGGTCTCAAAGCGCTTCACACAATATATTGTAAAGTGAATTAAATGTGTATTTTGTGGACAAAACTCAGCAATCAACTGTGCACAGCAAAGTCCCATTAAACAGTTGTGGTTTGAGTGACCAATTTTCTTTTTGGGGGAATTATTACCCCCGGAAAGCCAATTGACTAACAGCCAGATTCCTACTTAATGGTGGGTAAAGAGAGGCGTGTGGATTAAGGAAACTTGCCTAAGGTTTCGCCCTGACTGGGAATCGAACCAAGGTCCTCTCACTTGCGAGTCGACCACGCTAACCACTACGCTAACGGATTCCAGATTGAGCGTGCAGTGTTTGCAGACGCTGATTTTAACATTGTTGCATGCTGGCACCTTTTTGACATCGGTCGTAACTCACAAACATTCTTTGTTCTACTCTGATGCAGTACTCTGAATACAGATTGTTGTTTGTTGCCAGTTTTATAACAAGTTATACTGCAAAAGCAATGACCCTGCTCCCTCTGACCAACTTACGACTAAGCCTCTTTGGATGAAAAAAGCACCCTTTGTTCAATCATACATAAGCGTTAAAGAAAAGTAACCAGATCAGCTAAACAACGTGCAGAAAGGTTTTGGTTTTTGATCAGACTGGTGTCTGACACATGCGGAAACCCATCACGTGCTTAAAGAGTCTCCAAACCAACCTGAGAATTCCCTGCATCCCACCTACACATGGACATCCCAGATAAATTGTTGGAATGGAATGCGCTCTCTCTCTCCCTGGAGGGTCGCCTCCTGCTCACCTAATTCCGGAGAGTAATAGATGCGGGTTGGCAAGAGCCAGGGTTTGGGGTAAATGCCAGAGTCTCACCAGCTTTTTCTTTTGTCGCGATTTCACTTCGAAGCCCTAAAGGCTGTTTCAGTTTGCGATCTAATTCTGGCCAGTGCTCGCTCACGCCTCCTGTGCTGTTGTGATCTCTTCCAGGTGGAGAACTGCCGGAGTTTGGCCGTGTTTCGATCTGCTGCTGCCATCGGGCGGGAGTCGTTACTGAGCAGAAAGCGTCCGTTTGTGGGAAGATGTTGCCACGTGTGTTCTCCATTGAGCAGGGTAACTAAAACAAGGCACTGCAATACAATACGTCAATAAAACAATCGAAAGTAAAAGATTGCAACAATCAAAGACACTAAGTAGAAGAGAAATAAAAGATTATAGCAGGACAGAAGGCATGAGGGAGGAGAGATAGTCAATATTAAGATTATCTGACCATACTAATTGTGCTTTATAATACTTAAGTACTGAAGTTATTGATAAATTTGATTCACATTTTCGAAACTGAGGTGGATACATATTTGTTAGGATAGGCTATCAAGGGATACTGAGCAAGGGCAGGTAATTGGAGTTGAAGTACAGATCAGCCATGATCTTATAGAATGGCGGAACAGGCTTGAGGGGCTGAATGGCCTCCTCCTGTTTCTGTGTTTCTAAATTTGATTCCTTCGTTTAATGGCGGTGCTCAATTGATTTCATAAGAACAAAGCTGGACATTTGTGAGACTTAATCCTGCTGATGTAATGAGTTAGTTTTTTTCATGCAAAGCTACACAATTGGGTCAAACTTCTTAGCTTTGGGTGAAAACATTTTGCTGGTTTATAAGTTGACCCTTCTCAGTGACATGAGGTTAGAAATGAGATTTCCTAATGCCAAAGACTGCACATTTACTGACCTTCGGAGAATTGCTCCTAGCATTCTTGTCGACGACAATAATAACAATAATCTTTGGATCTGATATAGCGTCTTATCATGTTGTTGAGACGTCTCAAATTGTTTCACAGGATATACTGTAAAGTGTAGTGACTGTGTACTTTGTGGGCGAGACATTGACAGTTCTGCAAGGGTGGGAAGAAAGAATCCAGAAGAGTTTAGAAGCAGAAATGTACAGAAGATGTTCTTGCGCTTGAACAAACACCCTCTGTCATGCAGAAAACTGACTTCAATATCTTTCTTTCCTCATACTAGGAAAAGTTCTTCAATGCTAGTATCCCTTCCTTGGGTCTGCGGAATGTGATCTATATCAATGAAACTCACACCAGGTATGATGAATTTATGACAGAGAAAGAAATGCACAATGTCAAGTTAGTTTTTTTTATTTAATCAACAAAATGATATCAAAACCATCTTATAATCCAAGCACTTACAGCTGATCAGGAGACTGTTACTGGTGACTTCTCGGCAAAATAATGTGTTCCAATTTCAAAATTTGTTGGATCAAGCTTTCCGAAGTTTATGTAAGAATGTGCTGAATGGAGACTGACTTCAATATTAACACAATGCCTTCTGTGAAAAACTTTGTAAGTAATATAGCCATTGTGATTTACTGGGTTTACTTTTGATGTGTGAGGCGATATGAAAATGGTTCTGTGCCCCTTTTTAATGCACATCCAGGTAATTTGTAACAGCTTGTGCAGCGAGCTGGGTTGAGTACGATAAACTGTGACCTGAAGTACTGAGAGGTGTTGGCTCGGTCACCTTTTTTCAGACCTAATGTCACAACACAGCAAATCTAGTTGGCGAATATTGTTGTTATAGAGGCTGTTGGGCATAGAACATGTCGGCAAACTGAAGAAAATTGTATATTTTTGGTTCGCGGAAGGAATTTAAAATAAGCTTTGTACACAATTTGTACTTCAATTACCTGATATGGTTTTGTAGAGCAAATCTTCCCCCACCCACCCCACCCCTCAAGGTCTTTGACTTATGCTGGGGGAGGGGTTATGGTTCTACAGGAGCTGGATATCCACTGATAATGCCATTTCTGTGTGTGAGAACTGACTGTGTTTTGGTTGGAGTAGATCATAGCTGAGCCTTGTTATGTCCCTACACTCGAACACGCTCCCTCTTTCAGGAGCGGAAAGCTGGTTGATTTTCATTGGTAGCAATAGTGCTTCCTTGACTGAGATCAACTCGCTCAGGACACCATCAGGACTTAAACCTGGCAACTTCTTGCTCTACTTTGCTCAGATATTGACTGGATAAACTGGACATCTGGACAGGGTGTGTTTGTGGGGTGGGGGTGGAGGGCGGGTGGTGGGGGAGTTCTTTGTTAAAAGAGGCAAATGATTTAAAAAGGAATGCGGGCAGCTAATGCTTATTTTTCTCTTTAGAAAAAATTATAATTCTTTGAGGCAGAAAATGAAACATTTGGGTTGGGCTCAAAGTGGAAACGGATGGACGCAGAGCTCTGGTACATTGAAGTGCTGATTTGGGATATTTACAGTGTCTGAATTTGCTCACTAGGTACCGAGGGTGGCTGGCACGGCGTCTCTGCTATGTGCTATTTGTTCAAGACCGCGATGTACATCGTGATATGTTTCCAAGGAACGTGATTGAAAATGTTTTAAATAACACCAGGTACAGCAACACTTCTCATACTTTTGCGGCGTTTCAATAATCCCGTTAATAATGCATTTGATGTAATGGTTTATCATGTCGTCAAGACATCTGAAGCTCTTCACAGGATTTACTGTAATAGGTACTGACTTTGTATTTCGTAAGCAAACACGGCAGCCATTTTGTTGCACAGCAATGAATTGAATGACCAATTTTTAAAAAAATTCTGAGATATTATTATCTCTTTTCGAGTAGTACCAATGGGATCTTTAACCTGAGCAAGGACCTTGGTTTAGCATCTCATTCGAAGCTCAGCTCCTCTGACAATGAGGCGGACTCCCAGTGTCAGCCATGATTGTGTTCTCAAATTCCCGACCTGGGGCTTGAATCCACAACCTTCTGATTGAGAGACGACCAATTTGACGCAGGCTGACACCGAGGATCTATATCCTGTGGTTCCTTAAAGTAACATCTCATTGTATTTAATAATTTGTCCGAAACATTTGAAGCTTATTCCCACAATATTTTATTGAAGCCAAGGTATGTTGATGAATGAATGAATTAATTATCTGCATGTTTATTCATTACGTTTCTGAATCTGTTGACCAGAGTGCAGAAGGCCATTGTGGAGACGGTGGTTCAAAGGATGCCTGTGGAATGCATTGTGCAGCCCGACTCGAAAGCTTTGTGTAAAGAGAAACGAAAAGCTCGGGGAGTCCTTCAGCAAATGGTGTCCAACATCTCGCCAGCCATAATCCGGTAATGATTCACACCACAGACTTCTGTATCCAAATTTCAGCTATAGTTAGGATTAGATTGTAGAGTTTCAGGAACATTGTACGAATGAGCCACCAAATAGACACAAAGTGGTCGAACAAAGTGTTCTCTGCTTTGTCCATTGGATGACTCTGGTATTTTCCTTTGATCTGTAGTTTGTTATTGTATTATTCCTTTTGCCCCTCTCCACTGAGGGAAGGGAGAAAAGAGAGAGAAGAACGGAAAATTATCCCTATAGAAACTCAGGTCTCGCTCTTTGACGCTGTCTGAGGACGTCCCAAGGCCCAACAGGGATCAAGGCCACTTTCAGTCAGTATCAAGTCTTGGCCCCTCATCTTGTTGCTGCTAATGAAATTTGCGTCACTGATGGGTTGTTTTATTTCTCTTTAACCGTAACCACGGTTTCTCCTCTGAAACTTCACTCGATAAAGCCAAGGTCGCACTGATTACAAATGGAGCTAATTGTACAAAAATACAATGCAGTCCAAACATATGACGGGAACTAGAGACTGGAGGGAGAAGCTAGCCCCAATCAGATTGTTCACTGTTTGTGCTTTCCCTGAGAGAAAGCAAATAGATCAATAGCTAACTTGCTGAGAGTTGCTCAAGATTTGACAAAACCCGCACGTCAAAGGTACTTTGTGGCACTTTCTGTATAGGTTGTATTCCATCTTCCCTGCAATAAAAAAAATAAGTCTACCGAAGGGGGAGATAGTCTCTAGTCTCTTACTTACCTTTCTACCTGTAGAGTCCTGTAGCTTAGTGGTTGGCGCACTCGGCTCACAAGCGAGAGAACCTGGGTTCGATTCCCGGGAAGGGCAAGTTTCCTTGCACCACGCCCTGTTTATCTAGCAGTAAGTAGTTAGTCGATTGGCAGATCGCTTTTGCGGGAGTAATAATCCCTTAAAAAAAATAATAATAATTTGGTCACTGTAAAGTATAATGACTACGTATTTTGTTGGCGAAATGCGGCAGCCATTTGCGCACGGCAGTGTCCCACGGTCGTGGATTGGGTGACCAAATTACTATATCAAATGCAAGGATTATTATAGCTTTCATTTTGTGTTCTCAGGCTGACGGGTTGGGTGCTGCTTAAGCTGTTCAATGGTTTCTTTTGGAGCATTCAGATACACAAAGGGCAACTGGAAATGGTGAAGAAAGCTGCTTCCGAGGTAAGCCACACAGGCAGGTTAATGTCAGGATTGGCCGTGTTAATGTTACGGACGCAAATGGGTTAGGTATTGCCTGTTTATGATTAGGAATTTAAAAAATATATAATCCTTGTATTTGATTTAGCGCCTTATGTATTTTTTTGTGGTCAGCCGTGTGTCTGATACATGCTGAAACCCATTCCCATGTTTAAGAGTACCTAAACCAAGCTGAGATTTCCACCTACACATGGAAATCCCAGAGACTTGATTGTTGGAATGGAATGTGCAGTGTTAACAGGAGCTGAGTGGGATGACTCCCTGCCCCCAGTGACTGATCTGCCCGTCAGAGTCCTGCCGATGAGCCAGGCCGGGCTGTGCAGTCATCAGCAATGCCCTGGAATACTGTGGACCCGCCTGGCTCAGGAACCGGATTAGAGACCACGACTGAGACCGCCACAGAGGACTGGCTCGACGCCGACGTTCCATTGCAAGGCATGTCAGCTGGAAGCCAGTCCAGCTCAGAGGAGGATGTGTTGATGAATGCGCTTCAGAGAGTTTTAGTCGTTGTAATGATTGTGTACATGCAGGCGAACAGCTGGGTTAAGGTAAGGAGTGGGAAGCAAAGGGTTCATCTGCTCTCTGCTTTAGATCAATTTGATCAATGATTGATAAGGAAGGTGTCAGCAAATGAATGGACGCCTGATGGGAGAAAAAGGGATCAATATTTTAACCGAGGTAAGGAGCAGAGATTAGATAATGTCTGAATTGTAGTGGCATTGAAAGTCTATGGTTCCTGAAATGAGAGTTAAACTTTTATTTTGGGGGTGCGGATGAAGATTAATATTTATGAGATAACAATATACTAAGTGCCTCAGGAGCTCTAGAACTGAAGCTTTGTGGGTGTCTCCTCTGGCTTTTTGCCGTTCATTTAACAGAGAAACAATCAACATTTATCCTATGCACTTTCAGGTCAACATCATTGGGCAGGAAATGAAACTGGACTCGCATTCTCCCCAGTGTCACAGACACTGTTGCAGATGTCCCTATAGCCTTAGCCAGATCCGACTGTCCAGCACCTTGGGACGTCCTCCCGACGTGAAAGGCGCTCTATAAATGCAATCGTGTTGTTGGTGTTTTAGTAAATTTTTCCGTTTCAAATCTATATCCAATTCCCTTATGAAAGTTAGTATAAAATCTGCTTCCAACACCCTTTCAGGCAGTGCATTCCAGATCTTAACAACTCTCTGCGTTAAAAGTTCTCATCTCCCCTCTGGTTCTTTTGCCAATTATCTGAAAAATATAATCACATGGCATCACTCAATGAATACCAATCCCATAAATCTTAGTTTAAGATTACTTTTCAATAGTATAGAATTGACTACTGCTACACAACTGGTTATAAAAAGTAATCATAATAACAATGGTCTACCAATGTTATTTCAGTTGCTTGAGTGTGGCAGAACGAATGGCAAACTGGGTTAACCCAAATACTGTGCAGTGATAATCTGAAAAGCTTCAGACATTTCTAAGTCATAAGCATTAGGGAAGCTTAGACTTTCTCACGAGTGAGAGGGATAATAATAATAATCCTTGCAATTCTATAGCACCTTATCACGTCTTCGAGCATCTCAAAGCGTCTAATGTGTATGTTTCAAAGGGATAGAATTTAATTCAATGACCTCTGTTATTTGGAGACCAAAATAGACTTTCTTCTGGCTAATGATTTCCCTTCCTTCTTCTAAAGATGCTGAACCTGGCTGGTTTATTATACTATTGTGTATTGTGCATTTTCGATCATAAAATACTCAATCAATCAATCCATTTTATAGCATATTCTGTGAAGCGCTTTGAGATAATAATAATAACAATAATAATCCTTGCATTTGATATAGCACTTTTCACGTTTTCTTAAAGCGCTTCACAGAATAGACTGTAAAGTGAATTGACTGTATATTTGTGGGCGAAACGCGGCTGCCAATTGCGCACAGCAATGTCCCACAAACAGTCGTGGATTGAAAATGACCAATTTATTATTGTTTTGGGTTTTGGAGGGATTATTATTAGGCGTGTGGAGTAAGGAAATTTACCCAAGGTTTCGCCCTGCCTGGAATTAAACCCGGGTGTCTCGCTTGCAAGGCGAGTGCTCTAACCACTGAACTAAAGGACTCCATGACATGATGAGGTGCTATATCGAATGCAAGGATTACTATCTATGGGCGCTGCAAGCTCTCTGGTATCTCTCTCACTTAATATTCTTTCTTCGCCTACAAATTCAGTCACTGAACTTTACAGTAAATACTGTTAAGCACTTTGAGACATTTTGACTGCACGATGAGGTGCTTTATCAAATGCAAGGATTATCGTTATTGTTAATAGTAATATAATTATTATTCACGTGCAAGGCTACACAAGTGAAGGCTAGACTGTAGCCCAGCCGAGCCCGATTCTGTTCCCTCACAATGCCCACATACAGGCACCGTCTATCAGGGATTGCTGGGTCAAGAACTGGAAACCTGGTTGATTTTTCACCCCCCCCCCCACAATTTATTCCAGGGATAATGTTACCAATTGTTGACAACAGCTGAGAACAGACAGCTTCCCACAGTTCAAGCCTGGGACTTTCTAGATGTGTACGGTTCAGTTTCACCTCTAGGGAGCAGTTTTACTGACTGAGTCATGGTGGAAGGGGTGGGGGTTGTGGGTGGAGATGAAGACGGTTTGACATTTGACTTGAGATCGTCTGTTGTTTAAATGGGATTGTCCTTGCATTGTTGTGAATTGATACAGCGGCATGTCGAAAGGTAAGCCAAGAAAGTCTCGCGAAACTACAAAGAAGAAATGCAACCACCTCAGTTAACATCACCCAGTGGAGCGGTGCTTTAAGAGAACGAAAGAGCTTTTACAGCAACTCTTTGTGCTCGCTCTGTGGGAGAACGCAAAATGTTCAATGATTCATTTGGAGAAGATGATTTTTGTCCCACTCCTGTTAAATACATTTTCCATTTATTTACACAGCAACAATCGGGGAGATATGCGCTCAGCCAGTTAGGATATGCAGAATTGATGTTTGTTAATTGGTGACTGAAAACGAGAGTGTCGGAGAATGATTTAGAGAGGTGGGCTGTAACCTGACTTGTGCAGATAATGTCATAAGCACAGCTTCGGTTTATAAACGTCACCTGAAATCTCCCAAGAATAGATTAACCTTGAGCTTGCTGTTGTCTTTGTACAAGGCATTTACTTTGTTCACCAGGGAGTTTCTGATCTGTTTTTCTGGCAGTGATGGATCACGCGCGCCGTATATTTCATGCACGAGTGATCATATTCGTGAATTTTAATTTATTTCTAGTTAGCAAGGTTTCCATAGTCAGGGCTGTCTCCCAATTTTAACTCATTCTTTCCAGCATCTCAGTGAGGTAAGATCGTAAGAGCGAGAGCTGTTAATGGTCTGGGATGCACTGCCTGAAAGGGTGGTAGAGGCAGATTCAATAACGACTTTCAAAAGGGAATTGGATAGATACTTGAAAAGTACAAATTTGCAAGGCTACAGAAAGAGCGGGGGAGTGGGACTAATTGGGTCGCTCTTCCAAAGAGCCAGCACAGGCACGATGGGCTGAATGGCCTCCTTCTGTGCTGTAATATTCTATGATTCTTTTTAAGAAAATGTGGAATGAGAATAGGCTGCTTGGCCCTTCAAGCTTGCCCCTTTCACAGGCATACAAACACCTAGCTCCCTCAGCCTTACCTCCTGGCAGAAAATGCTGCCTGGATATTTCCTGATTTCCAAAGGTATACAAGGGTAAACTCCGGAGCATTCATCCACATCTTCACTAACCAACACTGGCCTCATTCCCATCACTGACAACATTGCACTTTGCTCCCAATGGTCTTAGCATCAGTAACTGTTGTGGAGTATTTGTTTAACTCTTGTCTGTAACTTGTATCCTCCAATATTTTCACGTAGTTATTCTTGCTGTGTGTTTAGGAGCTAATAATCATCGTAACATCACCAAGTTTCATAGGGATTCTGTTCGTTACTGTTTTGTGAGGGAGGCGGAAACATTCTTCTAATCTCTGTTGCTGTGCAACACTTCTTACTTTTAAATGTAATCAATCCACGACTGTTTGTAGGAAACTGCTGTGCGCAATTGGCTGCCGCGTTTCGCCCACAAAATATCCAGTCGATTCACTTTAAAGTGTATCCTGTGAAGCACTTTGATATGTCTCGAAGACGCAATAAGGTGCTATATCAAATACAAGGATTATGATTATATTATTATAATTTCACATTGAGGGAAAAAAATGATGAGTGGCCTATACAGTATAGATGTAACCAAATTGTTATATTTGGATCCAATTTGTTGTCCCCTTTTTTAAGTAGAAGTAATGGAAAAAAAGTGAGCAATGCAAGGAAAAAATTGTTTTAAATAATAGTCAATTCTCTTCACAGTACATTCTGTGAAGCGCTTTGAGACGTCTCAACGACATGATAAGGCCCTATATCAAATGCGAGGATTATTATTGAATAGTTTAGTGTATTTTGGATTTATGAATCTTTTCGCCCGCAAATTACACAGTCAATTCACTTTACAGTGTATTCTGTGAAGCGCTTTGAGACGTCTCAAAGACTTTATAAGGAGCTATATCAAATACAAGGATTATTATATGACAATGTTTGGTCTTATTTGTGAGTTTGTATTATGGCAGTTTCTCCTGATTCAGTTATTTCTGCTGCTATTGACTTTGCATCCCTCCCTCTCTCTCTTCGCAGAATGCTCCACTGGTCTTTCTACCTGTACACAAATCACACATCGACTACCTGCTGCTCACTTTCATTCTCTTCTGTCATAACATCAAAGCACCGCACATCGCAGCTGGAAATAACCTGAATCTCCCCATTTTCAGGTGAGTGCAAAATACTATCTCTCTCACACACACACACACACACACACATAGTTCTGTGCGCTACTGAAAATAAGCTTGTTAGGAACAACAAAGCTATTGATTTTGCGCATCTAAATATTTCATCAGTATTAAGCACAGGATTAATGGGAAGTCTAGGTAGGGTATTTGCACCTTCTGATTTGCCTGACTGTATTCCCTTGGCATCGTGATTGCTCGTTAAACTATTTCATGTCATTTTCTCTTTCCGATGGGGCTTTAATTTGACTTTGCTCATTCTTGTATTAAAAAAATCAAACGGGCCAGCAAATGTTGCCATGGTTCGCAACAAATGTCCTAGTGCCTCTGAATATACTAAAGGTATTTAATGTACAATATAATCCAAGAGATTCAGAGACCCATTGGTACAACACACTGACGGTTTCAACTCTGGAACCCGTGTTTGAAATGCAGCCCAGACTGATCGAATCATAGAATATTACTGCACAGAAGGAGGCCATTCAGCCCATCGTGCCTGTGCCGACTCTTTGGAAGAGCTACCCAATTAGTCCCACTATTTCCCCATACCCCTGCAAATGTTTGCTTTTCAAGTATCTATCCAATTCCCTTTTGAAAGTTGTTATTGAATCTGTTTCCACCAGCCTTTCAGGCAGAGCGTTCCAAACCGTAACAATTCACTGTAATAAAAAAAATTCTCCTCATCTCCCCTCTGGTTCGTTTGCCATGGGATCAGTCTCCTCACTCTGCTGGCTGTGAGGGCTCTATAGAGGGTGTGTTCAGTTTGTGTCGGGCACACGGGAGCTGGAGTAAGAAATTGCCTGTGATCTCCTGGCCAAGTTGGTGCTGAATTGTTCTGTCTCATTCAGACAAGGCCACGAGGGGGTGATTTCTGTGGGAAATGGAAGTGACACTGTATAGTGTGGCTGCTAGCCTGAGGTTCAGATTACTTCACGATCTTAGGGCAAAAGGGAAGTGACTTTACTTTGTGTCTGGCTCAGATTGCAATTGGCTTGGGACTGCAGATGCTGATATTGGATACAAAAACACAATGGGTGTTTCTTTTGCCAAGCACTTACGTTCCTCATTTTGACGAGCACAAAACAAAATGCAAATCCTCAGTGGTTATTAGGTACCAAGGCTGCTTTTTGTGCAGAGGGCGAAGTAAGCAGGTGTGAGGTGACCAGCTGAGCCCCCACATTAGACCGATTCGTAATCAGTTTTAAAATAGAGGGTTGCAAATTATAATTGCAGGCAAAGAGCCATCATTAGAATCAGCTCTGACATTCATGGGAAGACATCGCTCAAAACTGTACATCATGAGAGATGAGGCTATATAGGGTTGACAACTGAGAAAGGTTTTTCAGTATTGCATTTCTCTAAGTATTTAATTAACCATAATATTTGCCAGGTAATGTACTTCATCTGTGAACTTTCAACCAATATGTCCCGAAACTCTGGAACACCCTTCCTCTATGCCTCCCCCTTGTCCCTTCCTTCCCCATCTTCAGATCGTGCCTGAAGACCTTCCTATTCGACCGTGCCTACGGTCACCTCCCCTTCCCCCGGCTCGGGGTCGTGCTCTGCCACTATCAAGCGCTCTGGGACGCTGCCCTGCATGAGAGGCGCTATATAAAAGCAAATTGTTCGTGCATGCTGATATATTTGAGACGCTTTGTTTCACAGCACGCTGATACGGAAGCTGGGTGGCTTCTTCATCCGTCGAAAGTTGGATGTCAGCGAAGATGGACAGAAAGATGTACTGTACAGATCCGTCCTGCGTGTGGTAGGTTTTTACGGAGACGGTTTAGAGATGTCAAATGTACCCCGAAGACTGACTTACCATCACGCGTTTGCCACAGTTTTACAGCAGAATCGATCCTCATTGGGGGGTGGGGGGGGCAAGGACCCTGCAAACCAAAGCTCTAAAGGGTAAGGTGGTGCTAGCTGGACGAGCAGCAGGAAGCTTGCCAGTCAGTGGTCTCAATGGCAAGCGCTGAGGTTCAAGCTGCTTAAACTTCAGCAGGTACTAAAAGATTTAATCTGGAGTCCTCCAGCTTTGACTCACAATAACCTACACCTAGTAATTTCCGAACTAGATAAGCACAGTATGTTCCTCTGGGAAGTGAGAGAGAGTGTGCATCTCAGTCCATCACAGACAAACGGGAATTCCTATGTGTAGGTGGCGTTCATATGTAGAAATTTTGATAAACTTGGCATAACCCAGCATTGAAAACCTGCTGCACCCCTGATTTGTACATGGACGTGAAATCTGCATTTTATAAGCAGATGAATCGGTTTTCCTTCTGTCCTCCGTAATAAACTGTCCAAGACATTTGTATAACGCCTTTCACTTGGACGTCCTCTCCAAGTGAAAGGCGCTATACAAATGTCTGTTGTTGTTGTTGTACGAGTCATCAGGGAGTTTGCTGATCTATTGTTGAATGGAAAGCACTTGGTCGAGTGTGGTGATTACAGTTAGGTTATTACTGTATTAATATAATAATAATCCTTGCATTTGATATAGTGCTTGATCACGTCTTTGAGACGTCTCAAAGCACTTCACAGAATATACCGTAAAGTGAATTGACTCTGTATTTTGTGGGCAAAACGCGGCAGCCATTTGCGCAAAGTATTAATTCCCGTTTATCTTTTGGCAGTATATCGAGGAGCTTCTTCGTCAACACCAGTTCCTGGAGATATTTGTGGAAGGCACACGTTCTCGCAGTGGTAAACCCTACGCCCCCAGGACTGGCCTCCTGTCGATTGTGGTGGACAGCCTCTATGCAAATGCTGTGTCTGACATCATGGTTATTCCAGTGGGCATCTCGTATGACCGAATCATTGAAGGCAATTATAACAGCGAGCAGCTGGTGGGTAACGTTTCAGTGCTTTCTCTTTTGACTGTATTTAAAAAGTCCATTCGCCTTCTCTCAATGTTTTCTCGTGTTGCCATCGTACCGAAACCAGATTTTAAATGCTGTAAAAGACGGGAGACAATATACCCGCGGCCCCACTGATTTTCTAGCTCTTAAAGGTGGTGCTTTGGTGGTGAGTCATGGCACATTTATCAGATACGTTGGAACCCTGCTGCGGACACCCAAAAGGAAGAGGGTGGGGGGTTGGATTAAAGCAAGGTCATCCACTGTCATCCTCCCTGTTCAATATATTCACTCAGTGATATATTGGATGGTTTTCGATATAATTGAAGCATTTCTGCTGGCAGATGATGTGCTATTGGCGGACTCCCCAATTAATCTTGTACAGTGCTTTCAGCTTTGTGTAGAAGCACTCTGGGACCCTACCCTGCGTGAGGAGTGCAATATAAATACAAGTTGATATGTACTGGGCCACTCAGAAGGTAATTTAATGAACCTCGTAATACATAAGACATGTGGGCACGCAGTTTTCCTTCATTGTTCTGAGCCCAAGGGCACACAACAGAAGGGTTTCCGTTGCACCATTTGGCAAATCCAGAGCCAAGTGTCTGGTGAATTTGTGGCCAGAAGGGAACGTGGCTGCAGGGAGGGAGACAGCTTATAATGACAGCTCTCTGGAGATGGAGTTGGCTTCATGGATGGGTTTCCACATGTATCAGGCATCCAGCTGCTCCCTCCCCCCAAACAATCTTCACTCTGGAACTCTTTCCCTAAATCCTTCAACCCCCCCCTCCCCCACATCTGTCTTTAAAACTCTGGAATGTTCTCTATCCCTCCGCCCTGCCCCTTCCATCCCTAACTCCAGGTCGCACTTGAAAACCTGGGACGCTACCCTGCATGAGGGCTGATGTATAAATGCAAGTTGTTGTTGCTGTTGTTGAAAGCGGCCACAACAACTACCTCTTTGAGCCAGTTTCCCCCCCAACCCCCCACACCCCCAATCTCCCTGCTCTGTGAAGCGCTTTGGGACACTACTCTATGTGAAAGGTGATGTATAAATGCGAGCTGCTGTTAAATAGTGTTATCTCTCCTGAAGCATTTGGTTAACAACAGGATAGCGTAGAGAGGAATATTGGTGTCAAGTTTGTCTTTATCTTGTGCTGCATTGCAGTGCTTGCTCTGTCTGTCACCCCTCCTCCTTCAAGCGGGTGCCAGCAACAAACAGAGCTCTACTCAGTGGATCTCAAAACATTGTAAGACTGATCGGGTATTTATTCGAGGCTGACACTGCTGAAATTCAGGCTGCTCCGATCTCATTCTTAGTTTCACACAGTGAAATTCTATTCATTGAATGTTCAATTTGACAGTGAAAATGATTCAATAAGCTGCAAACTATCTGTGCAAGCGGACGGACTGGACTATAATAGGAGACTCGCCTACTGGAGCTCTGAATTCTATTTAATAAACTAGTGAAATATTCAATTATCCGATACTCAATTCACCGAATTTCACTGTACTCTCTTTGTCCTTGTCAGGAACATTCCTGTCTCCATCCCCAGCTATTTCATTGCATTTGTTTTCAAGGCAGCCCATTGCACCTGTGAGCTTTTACTACACAAACCTTCCTTCCCTCCATGCCTGCACACCATGATTCAACAGGAAATCACTATCCTTATCGCCCGTAGATCAAATAAAATGCCACAAAGCCACAACATTCCATTCACAGTTAAGTTCATCACCCCCGACATGTAGATCAAGGTTCTGTGATTATTGCTGTTAAGTATCTCTTGACCAAGCGATTGCCGACAGTGAGTGGTACATTATCACTTGGGGAGACGTATCTTACACCACACACAAGTTTCCTTACTCCACACGCCTGTTTACCGAGCAGTAAATAGGAACCCGGTTGTTAGCCGATTGGTGGATTGCTTTCCAGGGGTAATAATCCCTCCAAAAGGCAAAGCAAAAACAAAAATTGGTCACTCAATCCACGGCTGTTTGTGGGACACTGCTGTGCGCAATTGGCTGCTGCGTTTCACCCACTAAATCCACTTTGCTTTACAGTATCGTCTGTGAAGCGCTTCGAGTCATCTCGACGATTTGATTAGGCGCTATATCAAGTGCAAGGAGGATTAGTATTACCCATTATCACCATAATTGCTATAGAATGACTGCTTGTGATGGAGCGAGCGGAAATTGTGTTTTAATCCATTTCACCCAGCCCCGAGCTGAGTGCAGTAATGTTGCAACATGCTGTTTTCTAGGGGAAACCCAAAAAGAAAGAGAGCCTCTGGGGAGCCTTGCAAGGAGTCGTCCGAATGCTTCGCAAAAACTTCGGCTGTGTCCGGGTGGATTTTGGACAACCATTTTCTGTGAAGGCAAGTGATGGAACATTTTCATATCAAACCTGGAGTTAAAAAAAAACTAATGATAATAATTTGGTCCCTCAATCCATGACTGTTTGTGGGACACTGCTGTGCGCAATTGGATGCCGCGGTTCGCCCACAAAATATACAATCCTATTCACTTCACAGTGTATTAGGTGAAGAGCTTTGGGACGTCTAGAAGACGTGATAAGGCGCTATAGCAAATGCAAGGATTATTATTATTATTACTCGGAATTGTTAAAATATGACAAAACGTTTCCAAATCTGATCTTCCTGTTTTCTGAACCACACGTATTATAATTCACCGAGTGCATTATTCAGTAAGTCAGATTGCCCAATACCTTGTTTATTTAGTTTGGTCTTGTGATCCACAACAAAGAGTCATGTTCTCAGACTTAGAGAAGGGAGAGGGTGAATAGATCATTTATTTTACCCAGAGCAAGTTAAGTTCACATTTTGCCCATGAAAATGTGGGCTCTTTCCAGAGAGAGGAATTTTTGACGGAATTTTGAGGGCGAAGAGGATTGTGGAGGTGAGGGCAGAACATAGAAACACAGAAACAAGATTAGGCCATTTCAAGTCCTTTATTATTTATAAACTTCAATCAGATCACTCTTCAACTGCCTAAACTCTAGGGAATAGAGACCAACTTTATGCAACCTGTCCTTGTAATTTAACCCTTTAAGCCCTCATTTGAAAAGGAGACAGACAGACTCCCAACGTTCTGTTTGGGGGCCCTGTGCAATTTCATTTTGTTCCGAGTTGGGCCATGGCACGATAGATCTGATGAGTGAAAGGACAGCCCATTTGACCGACTCCCAGTGTAAGATGGAATGGAATTACATGACATGAAAGAATAAAAGCACTGTCAAAACCCAAAGCGAAAGAGCTCGGGAATAAACGGGTGGAAGGCAGAGCATGAGTGGGATCATTGGCTGACATTCCTCTTGAGTGCTGCATTCTCTTGTGGGGTGAGGGTTGCACATTCCTGACGGGAATGTCACTTTGCCCCTCCCCAACACTGAATGCTTCACATTGTCACTGTCAGCTGCGTGTTTTATCTCGTAAACTGGATTCAGTGTTCAATCCTGTTCAGTTTATTAAGTTTTGCTTGAAAGAAAAAAGTGCCGTGTGTTTCAGTTGCCATTTAACTGAACTCCTCATAAAAAATGCAATCTACTCCTCCCAATTTAAAAAAAAGATATGTTTTATTTTTTGAACTCAACTTTCTTGTCCACTCTTTATTTAGAGTGGTGATCTGTTGAAAACATTTGTTGGCAACTAGAACACTGGAGTGACTACGTCAATAAAACTTGTAAGAATTCAGTAATAATTTGGTGTCAGACTAGCTAAGTTGGTCGTACTCTCACTTCTGAGTCAGAAGGTTGTGGGTTCAAGCCCCACCTTTGTGCTCCATTGTTTGTTTGTTGTTCTTTCAGATGAGAAATTCATAGAATCATATAATATTACAGCTCAGAAGGAGGCCATACAGCCCAGGATGCCTGTGCTGGCTCTTTGGAAGAGCGACCCAATCAGTCCCACGTCCCCGCTCTTTCCTTAGCCTTGAAATTTTTCCCTTTTCAAGTATCTATCTAATTCCCTTTTGAAAGGTTGTTATTAAATCGTTTTGCACCACCCTTTCAGGCAGTGCATTCTCGTAACAATTCTCTGTGTAAAAAAATTAAACTCAATTCCTCCCTTATAGTTAGTGGGATATTGCTGTTTGGGGAGCACTGCTGTGCGCAATTGTCTGCTGCGTTTCGCCCACAAAAAATACACAGTTGAGGCACTTGAATGAACACAAGTATAATGCCGCAAAACAAAAAAGTGCAGTTAATCCTGTGCAGGTGGCTGTTGCTGTTTCACCATCGTGCAGTAGCAAGCAAAAAGGATTGTGTTTCATCCAAAGTTATGTCGAGTGTTCTGTTTGATATTGCAGGAATACATTGATGTTCAGAGAAACCGTCCCTTGCCTGCTGCTCTCTCCCTGAAGGAAATCCTTCTTCCTACTATAATCACCGATGGGTAAGACTCATTTAACCAGTTGAATTGAGACTATCTGTATTAAGATACAGAGAGGCCCTCTATTACTGGGCCTCTCTGTATCTTAATTAAAACATGATCTACCTTTGCATCTCATTCATTTATAAATTGAAATGACAGACTTCTTAAATGTTTTTCACAAATTCTCCTTCATCCGAAGCTCTCTTGCAATCTCACATAACGCAGTCCTGCTCAATTGCCCGGGGAGACCAAAGAATTCAGCAACTGTTGAATTAGAATTAGAACAAAGCAATTTCACCAAAGAAATTGAATAACGAATGGAAACTTAAATGGGGTGCATAAATATTAATTTTCCATCAGTGACGAGGTTTCCAATAAAATAATGTTTTTTTTTCAATTGGTGCATATGAGTTAGAGCATTATTCATGTGTGTGGGTACTGACTATCTATTGTAACAAATAGCTAACTCTTCTTTGTCTTTCTTCCCCCAACTCCGTGATGTCCTCTATTTTGTGCCTTAATAGACCAAGCTTTGAACTTCGTGAACCTGAGGTGGATATGATGATGAACTCCATTGACTGTTCAGATGAACAGTACAGACGCCAAGTGATTTCCAACATCGCCGCTCATGCATTGTTCAGTAAGCGTACAGTTGAAGCACACTCTTGAACTCTTGAGGCTCTAAGCCCTGGCTGTTGACAACCTGAAGGATTGGGTGAGGCATGAGACTCTGTGGCAGACCCAGAGTAATTTCCATGAACATGTGGAATTCAGTTTGGTTTGGATGCTCTTAAAGCGTGGTGATGCGATTCCACATGTGTCACACACCCAACTGATCTAGTTTCACTTTAGAAGGGAAATTTTACAAATCTAAGAGATTTAGGCATTCCCAGTGCATTCGGACCTCAGAATTTGGTAGTTTGGGTCCATAAAATCCAACCTTGTATAATAAAAATGGTTTCCTGGTTGTCAAGTCATAGCTGAATAACAACAACAAATTACATTTGTATAGCGCCTTTCTTGTGTGGCGGGGGGGGTGCTTGTGGACGACATGGAGCAGTCAGAAGCCTGCTGAGCTGAGGGAGCAGACAGGTTGATGTGGTAATAGTCACTTCCTGTCCACTGTTGAAATGTGTGATCAGGAGGTCTGACTGTGTTCCTGTGTCTCATTGCTGGATGCAGGTATTCTACAAATTGCGGCATCGATTCACCTGTTCTCTCTTTCCCTCTTTACTTTAATTCCAGCTGCCAGTAAATGCTCGGCCGTGATGTCCACTCACATCGTGGCGTGTTTGCTGCTTTACCGACACAGACAGGTAGGAATCAGCAAACTCCAGCCCGCAGACAGAAACCTGCTGCCTCACTCAATCAGTTGTTTGAACGAAACACATAGACACGTTTACCTAGCAGTAAGTAGGAACTTGGTTGTTAGTCAATTGGCAGATTGCTTTCCAGGGTAATAATTGTTCAAAATTTTTAATATCATTTATGGTCACTCAGTCCACGACTGTTTGTGGGACACTGCTGTGAGCAATTGGTTGCCGTGTCTTGTCCACAGGCATATACAGTCAATTCACTTTACAATACGTACTCTGACGCGATTTGGGACGTCTCAACAATGTGATATGGCGCGATATCCAGATGCCAGGATTATTATTTTATTTTAATATATTTAATAATATATCAAATAATGTATTTTCATACCGTTCGATATCCCCTGCAGCTGACAGAGCAGCCCCTTTTAATTTATCCGCAGGGTGTGAACTTGTCCAAGTTGGTGGAGGATTTCTTCTGCATGAAGGAGGTGGTGCTGGCTCATGACTTTGACCTGGGATTCTCCGGGAATTCGGAGGACGTGGTGATGCACGCTCTGCATTTACTGGGCGACTGCGTCAACGTCAGAAGCTCCCGCCGCAACAGCGAGTTCTTCATCGCCCCGGCCACCACCATCCCTGCCTTGTTCGAGCTGAATTACTACAGCAACGGCATCCTGCAAGTCTTCCTCGCTGAGGCCGTACTCGGTAAGCGGCACTGGCCAGCCCCGTCCCAAAACACAGTCTTACCGTGTGCCGTGCCGTGGGATACCAGGAGAGGGAGGAACCGGCTGCTTTATTTTGACTGTATTTTGTGCGTGCGTTTTGCCCGCAAGATACACAGTCAATCCGTTTACGGTATATTCCGTGAAGCGCTTTGAGACATTTCAATGAAGCAAGGGCTATTATTGTTGTTGTGTGATTTGATTGCCTCATCTTAAATTCTCAGTCACGATAGTAACATATTCTGTAAGAACATGGTTGTGTATTTGTTTTTTTTAGTATAACTCTATGGCACCAAGTCTCAAGAGATGAGAGTGCTATCAACTGAGCCATCCTGTGAAGAGCAAAATACTACTATGTCATTGTGACGAATAGCTATTGGAATATGTTTTAGCTGTGGTATTTAGTCCCCTCTTAAAACTTACCTCTTGGACTGTGGCTATAGTCACCTTGCCGTTCCCCCATCTCCCTTGCTCAGCCTTTATGCATTAAAACATCGTTCCCCCATCTCCTGACATCCTCTCTTCATAAAGCACTCCGAGATGTTATCCTACATGAAGGTCGCCTCATAAATGCAATTGTAGTACAGAACATTCACAACTGATGAAAATATTTCAGGTGCAAAACTAGACAGATTAAAACGATGGAATGGAATGAAGACTGCATAGGCCCCAGCAGAGAATGTGCTGAGTGTTTTATTTTTATTTTTAAACTTGCACATAGTATTTAAATTGCTGCACCCGGGATACTAGAATTTCAATGTTAATGCTGTTTGAAAGTTAGAAAGGTTTTTACAGTATAAGGGCAAAAGAAACTTGACCATCTTTTGGGTCTGGGAAATATTAGTGCTCATCATCTATAACTGCAACTGCAAGCCAGAGTTTTGGATGTATACTGACCTCTACAGTAATATGTGTCACAATTTAGCATTATATTTTATTATTATTATGTTTATATTTATGCACAGCAAACCAGTGAAAATATCAGTCGGTCAGAACCTTTTTTTTAAACAAAAGAGAAGCGATGATCTTAGCCTTGCACTGGAAACTATGGCAGCCTCCGCCAGATACCACTGCAGGTACAAGTCGAAGCTTTGACGATTTGACAGCTATCTCAAATCGTCCTGCAGTTTAGTGGTTAGAGCACTCGCCTCGCAAGTGAGAGGACACAGGTTTGATTCCTGGGTGGGGCAAAACCTTAGGCAAGTTTCCTTCCTCCACACGCCTCCCTTTAATTAGGAACCTGGTTGTTAGTTGATTGGTGGATCGCTTTGCCAGGGTTAATAATCCCTCCAAACAATATAATGATAATAATTTGGTCACTCAATCCACGACTGTTTGTGAGGCACTGCTGTACGCAATTGGCTGCCGTGTTTTGCCCACAAACTATACAGTCAATTCACTTTACAGTATATTCTGTGAAGCAGTTTGAGACATCTCAAAGACACGATAAGGCGATTTATCAAATGTAAGGAATACTATTATTCTCTCAATGTTCTGAGTCGAGGCATTTAAACTCCTAAATGTAAACGGTGTGAGTGCTGCATGTTTAAGATCAGCACAAATTATGTGAATGAATTAATTAATCAAATGGAAACTTTTTTTTAAGAAACCGCTTTGCTGAATGTGACTGTTAAATGTCGATTAACAACTTTGGCACGTAGTTGGAAGGGAAATAATAATGATAGCAGAAATTCATTTCACTATTGGGACCAGTCTTTCAGCTGAGCCCGGCTTTTATAAGCTTATTTCTGTGCTGGTCACAAGTGAAACGATTCTGTAAAAATGCCGAATTGACAAAAGAATTAAGAATGAAGTACAAAAACCTCTAGGACTTTCATCAAGAGGAATAATGCGCTCCATCCGTTCTGCAAGGCTGGATAAACCCTGGAGTGCTGCCAGTAGATGGCAGGCAATACAAAAGCAGCTGTTTGGTTGGACTGTGCACACTTGACAGTTCTTTATTGTAACCCAGAGCTTTCACGTTTTTTTTCCTGGACTCAATTCTCCTCTTCACTGCGTTGCAGCTTGTTCCCTCTGCGCCGCTCTGAAACACTCGGCCACGGATCCGGCTCACGTGGCATCCGAAGGAACTGTCTCCCAGGAACGGCTCATCCGCACGGCCGCCAGTCTGTCCCACCTCCTGTCCAACGACGTGACCGTGGCGTTGGTGAGTGGAAATTAATCTTTACATTTGAGGTGCGTGACGCCAATGCAGGACATCGACACGGCATCTTTCGGGTCAGTCTGGCCAGTCAGGGATTTGGACCCGAGCTGGAAGTTGGGATCGGGTGGGGGAGGGGAGTTGGAGGGTGATTGAAGGCACGGACGAAGAGGAGGATCTTGAGACGGGTCTTGAAAGAGTCGAGGGATGGAGCGAGGTGAAGGGATGTGGGATGGAGTTCCAAAGGGTGGGGGCAGAGAGGCTGAAGGCTAGATGGTGGGGCGGGCCGAGCGCGGTACCTGGAGCAGCCCAGATCTCGCTGAGCGGAGGGAGCGGACAGGTCTGTATGGAAGCACCTCTCTTATTTACTCTTTTTTTGCTCCTTATATTCGTCCTTTTTGGGGGGAAAATCTATGGAGTAGAACTTGTCCAATTCTATTATTATTTTATTCTATATTATTCTGTGCGTTTGATTTGCAGCCCTGTCAAGCGGTGCACCAGGCTTTACATGATGCTGTGGGAAAGTTCATCCAGTATGGGATTCTAATGGTGGCTGAGGTAAGCAAACAATCTGACTCAATGGGTAGCGCTCTCACCTTTGAGTCAGAAGGTTGTGGGTTCAAGCCCCACATCGGGACTTGAACTCATATACTCTAAGCTGATACTCCATTGTTGGAGGCTAAACCGAGGTCCTGTCTGCCTGTTCAGATGGAAAGTTCACCTGACCAGGCAGACAGCACCTGTAACGTGTTTTAAGACGTTAAAAATTCCATGGCACTATTCAAAAAGAGAGGGGACTTTTTGTCAGTGTCCTGGCCAACAAACCCTCAAATAAAATCACTTCCTACCTGTTGTGGGACATTGCTGTGCACAAATTGGCTGCTGTATTTGCCTACAAATACATAGTCACTCCACTGCACAGTAAAGCCCTCCTGGACGGCAACATATCAAATGCAAGGATTATTATTATAATAAGTGGTAGTTTCCTCCCTTTGTTAACAGTTACTGTTGGCATAGTCTGAAAGAACCGTGACCTTCTCTGTGTGTTTAGTAGTCTCTACTTTCTTCACTATTGGTTCTGCGTGAGTTTCATTAATGCAATAAGGCACGGAACCCAGAAAATGGATCGCTTACTTCTTTGCATTTCTATCTGCTGATGTTTAACAATCATTATTCACAAGTGGCACAGTGCGGACAGCAGGCCGGGTGGGGTGGGGAAGGGGTGGTCAAATGGTAACTGGGTTTGCTTTGTGTCCTCAACGAACAGGAGGATCTGAGCCCCAGTCCTACGGAGGAGACTTGGGCTAGCAAGTACCCAGATGGTTTGTCCTGGAGAAGTGACGAAGAAGATGACAGCGACTATGGGGAAGAGCAACGAGACCGTTACCTAAAGGTAGAGAGACCACCACACTAAGGTGTAAACAGTGTGGTTTAGTACTGAGGCCCAAACTGCCTAGTTTTCACGGTTTCCTTTTTTCTATAGGAAAATGTATTTTGTGATGGATTTAACATTTCGTTAGCAAGGCGAATAACAGTGGGGTGTGGTGGGGGCCTTTAACATGTGGCCATTTGGTGTTGGGTTAGCAACCACTTTTGGTAACGAGTTACGCGTGAGAAGCCTGCTTCAGATAGATGGTAAAGGATGGTTGTTTGCGGGACATTACTGTGCACAAAATGGCTGCCACATTCGCTCACAAATACACAGTTCCCCAAGGAACTGGAGTCGGAAGCAGTCGGTGTTTGCAAATTCTTCATTAGGAATCTCTCCACGCACAATTAGGTGCGAAGAAATGAAAGCTAATTAGAAGTAATCCATTAATTAGAAGTAATCATGAATCTTTATAAATCTTCCCTCTTTCAGGTGAGTCAGTCCCAGGAACACAAGGAGTTCATCGTCTTCCTGCACAGGCTGTTGGGTCCTTTGTTGGAGGCTTACTTTTCAGCTGCTGTTTTCGTTCATAGCTTCAGCGCTCCAGTTGAAGGTAGGTTTCACTCACAATATTACTGACATCTCACTATTCGTGATTGAAGTCTCTATTTTTATACCTGCTTGGTTGGGCAAGTTTCCTTACTCCACACGCCTCTATTTACCCAGCAGTAAGTAGGAACCCGGTTGCTAGTCGATTGGCAGACCGCTTTCTGGGGGGTAATAATCCCTCCAAAAAAAATCCACGACTGTTTGTGGGACACTGCAGTGCGCAATTAGTTGCTGCGTTTTCTTTATAAAACACGCAGTCACTACACTTTACAGTATATTCTGTGAAGCGCTTAAGGCGCTAGCTAGATGAAATGCAAGGATTATTATTATCATGTCGTTGAGCCATCTCAAAGCGCTTCACAGAATAAGAACATAAGAATTAGGAGCAGGAGTAGGCCATTTGGCCCCTCGAGCCTGTGCCACGCCATTCGATAAGATCATGGATGATCTTCTGACCTAACTCTAATTACCTGCCCTATCCCCATATTCCCTAATCCCTCTGTTTTTAAAAATCTATCAGTCTCAGCCTTGAAGATGTTCAAGGACTGAGCATCTACAGCCTTCTGGGTGAAGAAATGTCTCCTCAACTAAAAGGCTGACCCTTAATTTTAATTTTAAGATTTTAATTTTAATCTTAATTTTAAGACTGTGACCCCTGGTTATAGATTCTCCTACCAGGGGAAACAGACCCTCAGTGTCTACTTTATCAGCCCTTTAAGAATCTTATATGTTTCAATAACATCTCCCCTAATTCTTCTGTACTCTAGAGAATACAGCCCTAGTTTATTCAGCCTTCCTCATAGGTCAGTCCCCTCATCCCAGGAACTAACCTTGTGAATCTACGCTGCACCCCCTCTAAGGCAAGTATGTCCTTTTTTAAATAAGGAGACCAAAACTGCACACAATACTCTAGGTGCGGTCTCACCAAGACCCTATACAGTTGCAGCAAGACTTCCCTACTCTTGTTCTCTAAACCTTTTTCAATGAACGCTAACATGCCCTTCGCCTTCTTAGTTGCTGCTGCACCTGCAAACTAACTTTTTGAGACTGGTGTACAAGGACACCCAAATCCCTCTGAACACTAACACTATCTAATCTCTTCCCCTCTAGAAAATAGTCTGTTTTTTTATTTTTGCTACCTAGGTGAATAACTTCACACTTCCCCACATTAAATTCCATCTGCCACCTATTCGCCCCCTCCCCGAGCCTATCTATCCCTTTGCAATCTTTTTGCATCATCCTCAGAGCTTACCCTCCCACCTACTTTAGTGTCATCCGCGAATTTAGATACGTTACATTCAATGTCCTCGTCTAGATCATTGATGTAAATTGTAAATAGCTGAGGCCCAAGCACTGATCCTTGTGGCACTCCACTAGTCACATCCTGCCAATTCGAGAATGACCCGTTTATCCCTACTCTCTGTTTTCTACCCGTTAGCCACTCTTCAATCCATGCTAATATGTTCCCATTAATCCTGTGGGCCTTAACCTTGTACAATAGCCTTTTGTGTGGCACTTTGTCAAATGTCTTTATAAAATCTAAATATACTACATCTACTGGTTCCCCCCTGTCTACCCTGCTAGATACATCTTCAAAAAACTCTAAAAGATTAGTTAAGCATAACTTCCCTTTTGTAAAGCCATGTTGACTCTGTCTGATCTTGTTATGGTCTTCCAGGAATCCCATAATGACATCTTTAATTAAGGACTCAAGAATTTTCCCTACCACTGATGTCAGACTAACTGGTCTATAGTTCCCCATCTTTTCTCTCCCAACCTTCTTAAATAGTGGTGTTACGTTTGCAATCTTCCAATCAATGGGAACCGTTCCAGAATCCAGAGAATTTTGGAAGATCAAAGACAAGCCATCCACTATCTCAGTAACCACCTCTTTTAAAACCCTAGGATGTAGGCCATCAGGTCCAGGAGATTTATCAGTTTTAAGACCTGATAATTTACCTAAAACCATTTCTTTACTAATATTAATTCCCCAAGTTGCTCGCTAACATTTTCTTCTTGGTTCCCCTCTATTCTTGGTAGGTTTTTAGTGTCTTCTAAGGTGAAGACAGTAGCAAAGTACTTGTTTAATGACTCTGCCATGTCTTTGTCCCTTACTATAATTCTCCCCGTCTCTGCCTGTAGCGGAACCACATTTACCTTTGACAGCCTCTTCCTCTTTATATTTATAAAAACTCTTGCAGTCTGTCTTTATGTTCTTCGCTAGTTTGCCCTCATATTCCATTTTCTTCCTATTCATCACATTTTTGGTTCTCCTTTGTTGATCCCTAAAGTTCTCCCAATCCTCGGGTTTACTACTCATCTTAGCTGTTTTATAGGCTTCTTCCTTTAACTTTATACTTTCCCTAACTGCTCTAGTTAGCCACGGTTGGGCCACCTTTCCCGTGGCATTCTTATTCCTCAAAGGAATACGTGCTCGCTGGGAATTTTGCACTATCTCCTTAAACGTCTGCCATTGCTGGTCTACTGTCAAATCCTTAAGTCTAATTTCCCAGTTTATTTTGGCTAAATCCTCTCTCATACCAGCAAAATTGGCTCTACTTAAATTTAAAACCTTTGCTTCGGACTTAACTACTTCTCTCTCTAACTTAATGCTAAATTCCATCATATTATGATCACTTTGCCCTAGAGGAGCCTTAATTTCCAGTTTGCTGATCAGCCCTGCTTCATTGCACAAAACAAGGTCTAATATGGCCTGTTCCCTGGTTGGCTCCTCGGCATACTGATCTAGATAATTATCCCTAATACATTCTATAAACTCTTCCTCTATCATATTTTTCCCAATTTGGTTGTCCCAATCTATGTGCAGATTAAAATCACCCACAATTAATGTTTTTCCTCTGCTACATGCTCTGCTAATTTCCTGATTTATACCTTGAGAGATACTGTGACTGCTGTTCGGGGGTCTATAAACTACTCCCACTAGAGTTTTCTGCCCCTTGTTGTTACGTACCTCTACCCATACTGACTCTACTTCCTGCTTTTCTGATTTAAAATCTTTCCTCTCTACTGTTTTTATCCCATCCTTTATTAGCAGGGCCACCCTCCCTCCTCATTTACCACATTGCCTACCTTTCCTATACACCATGTACCCTGGAATATTTAGCTCCCACCCTTGATCTCCCTGTAACCATGTCTCGGTGATGGCTACTAGATCATACCCGTTTGTTTCTATTTGTGCATTTAACTCATCTATCTTGTTTTGAATGCTTCACGCATTCAGATATAGCACCTTTAATTCTGACTTCGGGCTATTAGTCCTATTCACCGGTACCCTATCCCTGGGCTTCCTTTCCCCGCTTGACACACTTTGCTCATCTCCCTGGTTAATCTGCTCTCCCACTTTCATCGGTCCCAATTTTAATTGTGACGGATTACATGTGATTGAATTTACCCCCCCCCCCACTTAGTAGTTTAAAGCCCTGTCTACCTCCCTATTTATTCGTGTTGCCAGGACATTTGTCCCAGCCCTGTTTAGGTGGAGTCCATTCCTTTGGAATAGCTCCTGACTCCCCCAATACTGGTGCCAGTGGCCTATAAAGTGAAACCCCTGCCCTCCGCACCATTCTTCTAGCCAGGTATTCAGTTCTTTAATTTTTTTTGCCTGTACCAATTTGCCCCTGGCTCAGGTAATAATCCCGAGATTAATACCTTCGAAGTTCTACTCTTTAGCTTAACTCCCAATTCCCGGAACGTGCTCCTCAACTCGTCCCTACCTACATCATTGGTCCCTATGTGAATCATAACTATTGGATCCACTCCCTCCTGCTTCAAATTTTTCAAATGTTACTGTAAAGTGAATTGACCGGGCACATTTCAAGTCATTATCATATAGTCCTAGGAATTGTTTAAAATAATTCATGAAGAGTGCCCCCTGATGATATCTTTCTTTTCTTTGAATGACAGTCGCTCTATCTGTAAGTAGAATTTACAAATGTATTCAGACAATGAGGAGCCCAATTTCAGAAGTTGTCATTCTCAGAATTCTAGCGCTCTAAACTCCTTTTTCTGATTGCTTACAATGTTTTTTTTGTCACAGAGACGGAATACGTGAACACATTTCACAAGTATCTGTTGTCAAGAACAGAAAAGAAAATTGCGGTGTTCGGTGAGTCCCCAACAAACAAAGTCGAGTTTTGGTTTATGTTAATTGTCCAGTCCTGTAGGTCAGCGGTTAGAGCACTCGCCTCGCAAGCGAGAGGTCCTGGGTTTCTTACCTCTGTTTACCAAGGAGTAAGTCGGAATCCGTTTGTTAGTCAATTGGAGGATCGCGTTTCTGGGGCTAATATTCCCTTCAAAAAAATAAATAATACTTTGGTCACTCAATCCACGACGGTTTGTGGGATACTTCTGTGTGCAATTGGCTAAATGTTTGATGTAGGATTATTATTATTATTACTAACATCTTTCAAATCTTGCCCTTTCTTAGCACTGATGTGTTTCGGTTCATGCTGCCTGGAAAACAATTTTGTTATTTTTAGCTGTTCAATGTCTTTCACAAGAGAGGTTTGGTGAGCAAGGAACTCTGAGCCCATTTGATCTCGTCCTTCCAGAATATCATCCCTGCTCCCCTCTCCCATACGAAGGCACCCACACACACATACACGTTTTGTTTTCTATTAATCTGGATATGAGTAACTTTTTTTCTTTGTCTCTGTGACAGGTGAGAGTGCAACCTTCTGCCTTGCAAAAAGCGCAATGAAGACTCTTAAAGATCTTGGGGTTTGTATTAATTTTCTTTGAATCTTTTATTTGAGGCATTTAACTGATGTCATGCATAATGCTGATTGAAACTCACTCCGAGACACTGCCCCATGTGAAGAGCAGTCCATTGCATGTGGCCCCAAAGAAGATTTTTCCTTAACTTCTAACTTATCCAGAGCTGAACTCCACATTCTCTCCTACACATCCACTGGCTCCCAATAGCTCGGGAGAGTGATGATCATTGCTCACTATGTTTGTCAAGCTCTTTTAGACATTCCTTCATGGGAAAGGAGACGTTTAAGGAAAAGATTTTAAGTATTTAACAGTTGTTTGAAGATTGGAGCTACATTAAAAATGTCAGCTCAAAAGTCCAGTGCAAAAATGCCAAGCCCTTTGAGATGTTTCCCCATCCGAAGTGAGACTGGCTGTATCAAATACTTGTATTATTATTATATCGCCCACAATTTATCCACATTACAATGTATTCTGTGAAGCGCTTTGAGACGTGAGAAGGCGCTTTATCAAATGCAAGGATTATTATTATTAGTTAAGTATTTGATGAACATGTCAATCATTCTATCTGCCCTAGGTTTTTAAGGAAGTGCAGAGGAACAACAAAGCAGTTTTGGAACTAAGCAACACCTTTCTACCTCTGATCAACCGTCAGAAACTGCTGGAATACATCCTTCATTTCAACATCTTGTAGAAAAAACTCGGGGAAATCTCGCCGTGAACGGTGATGTACCGAGGCAGATGGCGTAAACCGTTTGATTTGAATTAAGTCGATTATTCGACCTCTAAGAAAAGAAGTGAATATTTTAAGTAGTACATCCTCGTAATATGGATATTGTTTCAACACTGTTTTTACTGGCAGACTAATGGCTCAATAGCTTGGCTGAGTTCTCGTCTCCCCCGCCCTCCCCACCTCCCCACACCCCAAGCTGAGCTGGTACTGTGTTTAACTCAGTGGAATCCATCTGTGTCCGTGTCTTTGGATTCAGGTGTTGTTGTTGGCTACATTGGCTCAAGCTCTATGGCCACCTGTTCAGCGATTACCCTGAATTCTTATGCAGGAAACCTAGATACTGTCATTTGGGTTGAGCGGCTACATATGGCTGCCATGTTTCGCCCACAAATTATAGTCAGTTCACTTTACAGTATATCCTGTGAAGCGCTTTGAGATGCCGCGACGTGATAAGGCGCTTTATCAAACGCAAGGATTATTATGCCCTTTAGTGAACTGTGTTCCTAGGCCACGGACTAGAGTGTCAAACTCAGCAATAACAAACGAGGTGTATGTCAGACCATGTGGGGCCCTGGGACACTTCGGACCATTATTGCCATCAGGCGAAGCCAAGTACTAAAAGTGACTAAACCTGACATGCAAGACACTGTGAATTCGATTGAGATCAGGCTGTGGAGGAGTTTTGTAAAATAGTTCCCTTTTTTCTCTGTCTCTTTCTCTGTCTCTGTCTCTGTCTCTCTCTCTTTCTGCTGCTGTCTTTGTTTCTCCCTGACATCGCTATCCTGATAGAATGGCAACGAGTGGGGTCAAACTGTCGGTTTCACTGACTTTTGCAGCAGTCTCCAGCTGAACCCTAACCTGAGCTCTGGCTTGCCCCTGCCAGTAACACAAATGCACTGAAAAAAATCTGCAGGATTTTGGGGGCTTTTTGCCCTCTGGTGTGACTGAATGTAGAGCTGCTGATCCTCAATGTACGTTTACAGGATCAATTACCTTTTAGGGCATTTAAAAGCAAAGCAACACACCCCTCAGTTCCTCCTCCACTCCCCCCCCCCCCCCCCCCCCCCACTGACCCCCACCCACCACTTTTTCCACTGTGCATCTCATGAGTTGCGGAAAGCATTCCCGGGAAACAACAGGTTGTCGAGAACAGTGCTGACCTTTTGTTGCCCTGACAATGAACATCGATAAACAATAAGCTTGTAAACTTCTAAACAGTAACCTTGAGAATTTTGTTCTCCATTGGTTTCTCTTTTCCCCTCTGCACCTCATAACCCCATCTCTCCCCCTCCAAATGACTTAATCACTATGGAGTCCTGTAGTGGCTCAGTGGCTAGAGCACTCGCCTCACAAGCGAGAGGACCTGGGTTCGATTCAAGAGAAAAGGCCAAGTGATTCTAAATGAGATGAGTTAAGGTATGATAATGCCCCCCAGGGCACAAACTTGTCCTTCCAGAAAGCAACTCTATTGGTGGCCAGGAGTGCGTGCTAACAGTGCTATTCATGGCTACAAACCCTGGATTTCAATTCCAAATCTACTGCTCGACAGATAATCCTGGTTCCCTCTCCCCCAGCCCTCAGCTTGGCCAAACTGTAAGGAACTGCGTGGTAGCAGAATATACCATCACGTTGCAAGAGGAATTGGGAAGGAAGCTATTTAGAACCAGCTCCATCCATTCAGAGTATCCCCGATCCCTCAGTGACATTGATACCTGTAGTGCTGCTGCTGGTGACAGATTCCAGACCGGAGCAGACGGTGCTGCCAGAGAATGGAATACTTTTTCCACATTGCATCTCGTGACTCGCAGAAAGTATTCCCAGGAACAACAGGCAGTCGAGAACAGCATCGGTCTTTTGTTGCCCTGACGATGAACATCGATCGACTCCTCTAACGGAAGAGCACGAGACATGACCGTTGCAATCTTACACAATCGTTTATCCAGGACGCCTTTTACATGGAAGTTTTACTGCTTGGCTTCCTGAACTTTGCCGAACGGCCATGGCTCCCAATGGGAGGGAGATCGTCCAGCTGATTGAATGGATGAGTTCCTGGGCAGATTGCTATCAGTTTTACCCGCAGCAAGTGAAGTGGGATTAAGAAATAGATGCCCTCTGCGAAACATGAAGATATACAGTGTGTTTTATTTGTGTTCGTTGTGGATTGAGAGTGCTGCCTGGAGTAAAGAAACTTTGGCGTTTGTGGTAAGTTGGGGGAGAAATAAGCCTTGAATCGGCAAATCCCAATTAACCTTACCCTAGTTGTTTAAACAAACTATCACCTTTCTGTAGACCAAAGAGTTTTCTGAATTGGTTTAATTGTATGTTGGAGTATGTTCGTTAGCGGCATGTTTGTCAGTTCATTATCTATGCAGGATGTTTTATGCAGAGTGTTGGAAGTATTTGATATTAATTTTATTCGCAGCATATGAGAGACCGACCACATAATTCTTGTGATCATCTTTCTCACGGGGAGGGGGAGAGAGAAATTGTATCAAATGCTTCTAGATTATTTATACCACAAGTGTGTGTGCGCGCGGGTGTGTATTGGAGGGAGAATAATCGTAAATTCTCCCAACACTTTTGGTATAAATTAGAACCGTGTGATGTTTAAAAAGGTCAATGTGCAGCCGTTTTAATTGTCTGCATTGCCTTAGCTCGTAACAATTGCACTGATCTCTCAGGCTCAGGACTTAGTTTGTCTGGAAGCCTTAATTATTTGGTGCTTCCATGAGACAGAAAGAGCTTAAACCGTTACTAAAAGCCATACAAAAAATAATGGCAGCATTGGCGAGGGTGGGGTTTGGGGGGGTGGGTGGGCTGCTTAAGATATTAACAGCACCATCTATTACCACTGTTAGTCTGTTTAACTTTTTTAAAAAAAAAATTAGAAATGTTCAATTCACTTAAACTATGCGGAATTTACCTGTTCTCGTGTTAGTACCTTCTGTTTCTAAGATGACTGACGTGTGCTTTTCAAAGCAGGCCTCAAGGAGCTTGCCAGGAATCGCCCGCCCAAAAAATAAAACCACTTCTCCCTCCCCTCCGTTGGCTCACGCTGAAGTACAGCTCTTTTGGTGACAGTGGGGGGTCTCCGGAACCTCATCAAAGCGGGGGTACATGCGGAAGAAAGCCTCGACAAAGTGGTTAGAGCACTCGCCTCGCAAGCGAGAGGACCCGGGTTCGATTCCCGGGCGGGGCAAAACCTTAGGCAAGTTTCTTGCCTAGCAGTAAGTAGGCAGTTGTTAGTCGATTGGCAGATCGCTTTCATGGGGCAATAATCCCTCTCAAACTTTTTTTTACATATAAATTGGTTCACTCAATCCACGACTGCTTGTGTCCCACAAAATATAAGTTCAATCCCCTTCACGGTATGTTCTGTGAAGCGCTTTGAGTCGTCTCATCGCCGTGATAAGGCGCAAGATGCAAGGATTATTATATGACTCCACAGGGCTACACTGTAAGCCAAACCCAGCCGCTCACCTGGTGCTCACTCACGGGTGCACGATATCCAGTAGGGAGTCACGGAAACCTCAACCCTGGGTCAAATTTGACCTCCGTAGCCCAGTGATTGCCTAAGGCTGAAATTGGCTAAGCTATTACAGACCAGGGAGGATGTGTTAGCTTAAGCGTGATCTCCTCCCTTGGCGTTTCGCCCACAAAATACACAGTCAATTCACTTTGCAGTGTATTCTGTGAAGCGCTTTGAGACGTCTCAAAGACGTGATAAGGCGCTACATCAACTGCAAGTTTTATTATTAGTATTCTAGTCCGGAGCCACCTTGCACGGACATTTTTTTCTTCACTGAGCCATTGGGCAGCCCCAAGTCACAGAATTGTTGAGCAAAAAAAAGCCAGGTGATGAACTGGCTTGATAAAGTACTTTTAAGTTTATAGTTTCCGATGTACACTAATGACTGGAACGAAATGACTGCAGTTTTAGCCAACCCTTATTTAATGTTGTACAAAGTGACCAATTCTAGCTAAAAGTAGCAAAACAAGAGAAGCCACGACCGGTTATAAGTTAATCTTTAGGGTGTTATGTAAGTGCTACTGGACACCGTGTGTTGGTTACGAATGCTTTGTTAAAGAAAAAGCTGAGCCCGTTTGGGGACATCGCGGTTGGACATATCTTCCATTCACTGTCGATAACTTACATATTACCCTAACAGGTCAACCTCCTACATACTGCTGGACGAGGAGTGACACTATTGTGCTGGGTAAAGAGCGAGGGCTTCATTGAACGGTCTTTACTGCTGTGTATTGAATGTATTCTGCAATAGTGATAGGCTGCTACTGTAACGAAACACATTTTTCAATTTGAGAACCCCATTTACCAAGGATGCTTTCAAATATCGCAAATTAGCCTGGAAACCCAAAGCCCTTTACAACAGGGCAAAGGACATAGACCTGCGGATGGTGTTGCTGTTAGCACTGGCCTTGTGTCTGCATTGTCTACACCACTGTATGGCATTCTGATTTGATTCCTGCCTAAATATACACTCAGTAGAGTTTGAAACCACTTATTGCAGCAAATGGACAATACATGCATCTTTTTGCTTATATATATATATGTAATATATATATATATATTTGCAGCTTGTGACCCTATTTCTATATGAGCTGCCGTACCACATTGTACACTTGTACAGGACAATGGGTTGCAGTTTGACAAATCTGAAACACTATTACTCACTCGTTCCTAGTAAGTCCATTTGTTCTTGACGGGAGTCTTGAGAGTGAGGCACAGAGTCGCTCCTCATTCTTGCACAAGCGAGTATCACTATTGACTGTTGCTGAGCCAACGAGGGCTGAAACATCGTTTCTGTACAAGCTGCGTTGTCTGCGTGTTGTGCGTATATATATATATACCTGTATGGTTTGAGCAGAGGATGGTGGCAAGTGAGTAAGTACACAAGTGTTGAAGTACCTTTTGCGACTAGATTGTTGGGTCCTTTCGTTGAAATGCAACTTGCAGGAGGCTGATCTCGAATATTTTGTATCTGGTTTGCGTCAAATGTTTTGTTACTTTTATAAAATAAAGTTTATGAAACAGCTTGCGATACTCTTTATTTTTTTTTAAAAAAGTGATCAAATCTAATTATACTTTCTAACACCACTCGCACTCACTGGGCAGGATCTCGATCTGATGGGTCTTTTTTCCACCACCTCTGTCTTCTACTCATTCTCTCGCTTTCATCGCAACCTTTTCTTTGCCTCTATTTTATTGACTATTTTAGCTGCAGCCCCCACCCTTTGGAACTCCATCCCACAGTCCCTTCGCCTCGCTCCCTCCCTCGCCTCCTTCAAAACACGTCTCAAGACCCTCCTCGTCGACTGAGCATTCGGCCACCCTCCTACCGCTGCTTCTTCAAGCATTCTTTCCTTGATCCTGCCATTTTGCACCGTCTACTGCTCTGTCATAAGCATTGCAGTGATTCTTGTGTTGGATTTACATCTTGTAGAGGCATGTGAAGATCTACATGTTTGTGATATTACATACAGCCCACGGGGACATAAAACCAGTGACATGCCAAAACATGGAGCTGTAACTTTCTACATCAGTCGTGGCCAATCTGGCCTGCGGGGCGGGAGTGGAGGTTGAGGCCTGGATGCCGGAGTCGTACAGGTAAACAGCTTGGTGCTGCGTTGGGAAGATTGTAGGGTGGGTATTCTGGAAGGATGAGATCAGCAGGGCTTTCTGAATCCGCACGCACCTCTCACACGGTATTGTGAATGGGAAGTTGAAGATGTAGCAGGAAGCAAAGGGTGGAACCGGGCGGGGAAGGAGCTAAAGGAATGGGCTCACTGATTTACTGCAACTTTACGGAAGCCGGAGGATTGCTTTATTAAAATCTCAACAGTTGGTAAGTAATTCACTGCCGGCTAATCGTTGAGGGTAATTTCCTTGGAACAAATAATACAAATCGAATCTCGTGAATGTGATGATCAAGTGGTTGGAGCGATATGTGCTGTTTCTAACCACTAGATGGCAATAGACCATTGCCAATTGCCCCTCAATTATACAGAGAATTTCAGGGGTGTCAGTGCTGTTTCATCAGTCAACAGTGACCGCCCGCAGCGCTGCTTTCAGAACATCGATATCAGACAGTGTCGATGTGCAGAAAAGGTCTGCATTATTCAATCTTGTTCCCAACATACAAAGTACACAGTCACTACGCTCGACGGCTTTGAGACGTCGTCCTAACATGAAAGGCCATTGAGCAATGAAAATGCAAGGATCAATTTTATCACTTAACTAATTGTGCCTTCCTGTTAGTTTGGGTTCTTTATCATAAACCTTGCACTTGATTTGATGCTCCATCACGTTCTTGAACAGTCTCCAAGCGCTTCGCAGGAGTGACTGTAAAGTGTTGTGACTGTGTATTTTGCAGGTGAACGCAGCAATTAATTTGCAAACAGCCGTAATGCGAGTGACCAATTTCATCCAGCGGATTATTTGCCAGGACATTGGGAGAAAGAAACTCCCTTCTCTTTTGGGCCAGCATCAGAACAACCTAGACAAAGTTGTTTTTGGTGATGCTGCGAAACCTTGGGCAAGTTTCCTTACTCCACACCCTCTGTTTACCCAGCAGTAAGTAGGCACCTGGCAAATAGTCGATGGGCGGATCGCTTTCCAGGGATAATGATGCCTTCCAAGAAAAAATAATAGTAATAATTTGGTCACTCAATCCCCGACTGTTTGTGGGACACTACTGTGCACAATTGGTTGCCACGTTTCACCCACAAAATATAGAGTTGATTCACTTTAGAGTATATTCTGTGACGCGCTTTGAGACGTCTCAATTTTGTGATAAGGCTCTATATTAATAATAATAATCCTTGCATTTGATATAACACCTTATCAAATGCAAGGATTATCATTAAATACTGCAAAAGTGTAGCGACAGTGTATTTTGTAGGGAACATCTAAAATAAATGCAAGAGATACTGCAAATCAGTGAATGTAGAAGATTTGGAGCGGTTACAGGAGCAAGCCTTGGCTGTGTTTTACATTGCAGACCAAAAAATGAAGTCATTTATCACCATCTGTGCGATCCTTTGACACTTGTGGGGCTTTTGCTGATATGTTTGGAAATGCATTGTGAAAGATTGGGTGTTGAGTTGAATACGGACGGCACTAACCCACAGCACTGAATTGAAATGGGATTTAATTGAATTAAGTTCTGACTGAATTTCACTGTCAATTCATCAAGTATAAATAAAATGGGCATAATGTCATTGTCCACACGGTGCTCCATCTATCATGTAAACGGCAAACAGGGTCTACCAGTCCTTTCATATATATCCAACCCACAACAGGTAAGCAGTGATGAGATTGCTGGTGAATTATGGATTTTTAGTCCAGTGAAATATATTTGCAATTCCAAGATGCCAATTGCCACAAATGTATCATACAACTGACAGCAGAACATTTTTCTCACAAGTCTATGATGTTATTGTACTAGCTTTTCCAATGGGCCTATTCACCTAACTTTAATGCTCTTTCCTCACATCCTCGCGTGGAGTCCTGTAGCTCAGTGGTTAGAGCACTCGCCTCGCAAGTGAAAAGACATGGGTTCGATTCCCGGGCAGTGCAAGTGAAATGCTGGGCAACTTTCCTTACCCCACACCCTTCTGTTTGCCTAGCAGTAAGTAGGAACCCTGGTTGTTAGTCAGATGGCGGATCACTTTTCCGTAGATAATAATCCCTTCAAATGAATAAATAATAATAATTTGGTCACTCAATCCACAACTGTTTGAGGGACATTGCTGTTTGCATTTACTGCAATGTTTTGCAGCGCTCCCAGCAATGCATTGGAGCGTCAGATTAGCCTGTGAGCTCAAAAGCCCCAATGCAGGGCTTGAACTTGCAACCTTCTGCTTCAGAGGAGAGTGCGACCACATGAGCCAGGCTGACATCCTTTAAAATGTCCTTAACGTCTCAGCTGCAACAGTCACTTGTGGTACGGTAACCCATGTTCTAACAACCCTGTGCGAACACTACCACGGATATGAACCAGAGATGCAAAGTACATCCAGAGCACTAACACAGTTGAACCTGATGATATGTTGCAATGATCCTTCTGGCACATGCAAACAAACAGGGCGTAACCAATTTTAGATCAACAGCAGATCTGGCAGATCAATAACCCTGACACTCTGTGCTCTGGCACCTGGGCTCCCTTAAGCGCCAGCTCTTGATGTTTAATTCAAGTCCAATGTCATGGACCAGGCTTACTCAACACCAGCTGCTTAATCCAGGTCCTCATGTGAGGGCACTTGGCAAATAGAGGTGACTGTTTGCACACAAGTCCTATGTGCCACAAGCTTGACCTGCCTTGGGACCTCACTGTCTTTGAAAAGGGATGAGCACGGCCAGAGTACCCTTTGCCAATTCTCAGCACGGTCCTTCAGGATAGTGTCCAGGCTGAAGTTGGTGTACACCGCAATTCTGGGGTTAGAGTCAACAAATGGGACTAACGCCCCTCGTATCTTCCAATTCATTCCCCTGGATGTGGAAGGAGGGGGATAAATGACCGATGCAATATATGCTTTACTGCTTGCTGCTGTTTGGAGCTTGCGAGGTTTCAGGGAGGTGAATGAGGGGCAGGAAACCACACCTGTAACCCAAGTAAACTGGAGCCTCCCCTCACTTTTAACTACACGCTGGGATGCTGTTCCCAGCGTCTACTTTTATCTTTCGCAGAGGTCTTTAAATCTCATAGTGAAATGGATGAGCGCAACCCTTCATTTCAGGCCTGAAAAATGGAAAAGATAATTCAGTCACTTATCTTGTCAAACCCGGCAAGCAATTTTCAGCAAACAAAGCTCCAGAGATGTACTGTCTTGTGTCTGTGATACCCGCGTTTCACACTTGTCGTACAGAGACAGGGAATCAGGATTGTGAGAACTGCTCACTTGTCAGGCTTTCCCTCAATGAGATTCTCTCCGAAGCTACAGAATGAGAATCAGTTCAGATCTGTCAGGTTTGGCCTCGGCGAGATTTCAATTTGTCTATCGGCACTCGGTGCCAGTTCTCATAGTTCTTAATACTAAGTGTTGAGGAACAGTTGGGGCGAAACTTTAAGCAAGTTTCCTTTCTCCACACACCTCTGTTTACCTAGTAAGTAGGAACCCGCTTATTAGTTGATTGGCGGATCACTTTCGGGTGGTAATAATAATACTTGCATTTGATATAGTGCTTTTTCATGTCTTCGAGACGTTTCAAAACACTTCACAGAATATACTGTAAAGTGAATTGACTGTATATTTGTGGGCGAAATGCGGCAGCTAATTGCGCACAGCAATGTCCCACAAAACAGTTGTGGATTCAAGTGACCAATTTTACTATTGCTTTTTTTTTCTGGAGGGATTGTTAACAGGCATATGGAGTAACGCTACTGTTATAACACTATAATCTGAAATCTGAGCCAAGATGAGGCTTGTAAAAGGCTTGTATCACAGTCATCGAGACATACTACATCATAGCTTATACACCAACAGAGCTACAACAACAATCCGTACGTCACAAGCCAAAAAACACGTAACAGCACCCCCTTACATCCTGAGTCTTTGCTTCCCAGTTTCGTTACTTCCTCTCTTGCCATTCCTTCACGAACCCCTCCAATCGGGTTTCCGTGTCACCCACAGCACAGAAACAGCTTTGGTCAAAGTTACAAAAACTTGTATTTACACAGTGCCCTTGTGGCTTAATAGTGGTGGAGCCCAACACCGAGTCGAGGGGAGTGAGGAGACGACCGTAGGCACAGTCTAGAAGAGGAGCTTCTTCAGTCGAGATCTAAAAGAGAGGAATGAGGAGGCAAGATGGTGGGATTAAGGGAGAGAGTTCCAAAGCTTCGGGGCATAGTGGCTGAAAGTTCGGCCGCCGATGGTGGAGCGGAAGGGACGACAGACGAGCAGGAGGCCAGAGCCAGCCGAGCGGAGGCAGCAGGTAGGGAAGTGGGGAGAGAGCGGAGCAGAAAGGATTTTTATGTAAAACACTCACAAAAATGGCCTGATGAGAAGTGGCCAAACCAAATAATCAAAATGATTTCATTGAAAGAAAAACTCTAGTCTGACCTTTGCAATGAAATAAACAGGAAGCCCTCGCCTCCACTTCAATTTAGAGTACGGTCTAAATAGAGCACTCAGGTACGGTCACTTCAATACTGAAAGCCCTTTAAAGAGCTGCATGGATAAAGGCTACTTAAGCAGCAGAGTTATTTACTGATGTTTGTGCTGAAACGAAACAGCTTCAAACGTTTCCATCGATGCCAAGTAATTGGAAGGCTCGTGTGTGTGTGTGTGTGTGTGTGAGTGGGGGGGGTCGAGGGGGTGGGTGGGGATGGAGCAAACAAACAACGCACTCCCATACACGTCATTCCTCTTGAAATTCGGCCAAAAGACCTGAAAAAAAGTTGTGGGTTTTCAAAGCCACTCAGTTTCAGACTCCAAGGGTTAAGGCAAAATCACTGTTTTGGAACCATTGTGGGAACGGTCGATTTTTCATGGGGTTTCGGGGGGGGGGGGGTCGGAGGAGTGGAGAAGATAATAATAATCCATGCACTTGATATAGCGCCTTATCATGTCTTTGAGACGTCTCAAAGCGCTTCGCATAGTATACTGTAATGTGTGTATTTTGTAGACAAAACACGGCAGACAATTGTACACAGCAGCGTCCCACAGGCGGAGGGGGAAAGGGTGGGGGTAGATTCTTCTGGAGAAGGTTCGCATACAAACAGGGCGACAAGAACTGTAGCATTTGTGTCACCTCACTAAGTTTTCAATAAACAGTGAGCAAGAGGCAAGATGGGGAGGGTGGGCTATATATAACACCATCGTTCAGCAGTGGTTAGTAACGGCTGGTCAACAAATGGGATTAAAAAGGATTAGTAGTAATAACCCTTGCAATTAATGTAGTGCCTTATCACTCAGGTTGTCAAAACATCTCAGAGCACTCCACAGGTAAAGTGCAGTGACTCTGTGTGTCGTAGACAAATGCAGCGACAAGCAGTCAGTTTTTAGCAGAGTTACATCGCACACACAGCCATCGACCGAATAGCTAATTTGCTATTTGGGAGATTGTTAGCCAGAAAAGAATAGGCACACACGGGAGCTCAGTTTAACATCTCACCCCAAAGGTCATCCCCTTCTTCATTCAGCTCGAATTTACGGATTTCCATAAATCCGTGCGATCTTAAGTTTTAAGGGAAACTGGTCTTAGGGGCTAAGACTAGATGGAATTTCAGGGCTCGCGGTTTAACCAAACACTGAAACAGACCATTCGATCCAACTATTCCGTGCTGTTGTTTACACCAACAACACCTTGTATTTACACAGCGCCCCTCACGCAGAATAGCATCCCAGACTGCTTGACGGTGGTGGAGCAGAATGCTGGGCCGGGGGAGGTGACCACAGGCAGAGGAAGGTCTTCAGGCCGTGACCTGAAGATGGGGAAGGAGGGCGGGCAAGGCGGAGGGATAGAGGGAGTGTGTTCCGGAGGTAGTGGCTGAAAGTGTGGCCACCAAAGGCAGAAGAGAGGGCACGAGAGACAAGCAGGAGGAGGCCAGAGCCAGTCGAGTGGATGCAATAGGTAGTTTATGCTCTTCACTTGTCCTAATGCCCTCTCGCATGCCTCGACCGACATTTCTCTCTCATGCCGGCATCAAGTTGCATTCCAGGAAGCAGAGAAGCAGAGCTCAAACTTGTTGGGAGCTGCAATCCCGGAAGCTACGCTAACATAGATAGAGGACTGTATGAATTGTAACTGATTCCGTAAAATGCCTGGTGTTCTTTCCAATATATAGGAGGCCTGCCTTTTAAGGTAGATCAATAGAACTGTATGACTGAAAGGGAGATTGATGTTATGCAACAAATACATCTTGCCGCTGGTGTTCCCGGGTGATTAAATCGCTAATGTTTCAAACCACAAAACTCAATACAGTTTTCAACCCCAACCAAGGGTTTGCAGTGCTCCAGTGCCGGGTAGCAGCTAAATAGTCTGCAAAAGGAAGAACAAGTGAAGAAGCTTTTAGTACATCTCCTAAAAAATCAATCAGTCGCAGCTCAAAACAAACCAGTTCAGACACATAATTAAGACAGCTTATTACTTTGACTCACACTGTTAATGCTACATTCAGAATGAGCGATCATGCGACAAACTTTGTAATCAAAGCAGTAGTCAAAGCTCAATCACATAATAATAATAATCCTTGCATTTGATATAGCATAATATCATGTCTTTGAGACGTCTCAAAGTGCTTCACAGAATATACTATAAAGTGAATTGACTGTATATTTTATGAGTGAAACGTGGCAGCCAATTGCACAAACAGTTGTGGATTGAGTGACCAAAGTATTATTATTTTTTAAAGGGATTATTTCCCCCAGAAAAGTGATCTGGCAATCAACTAACAACCAGGTGCCTACTAACTACTTGGTAATAATAATAATAAACCACGCATTTGATATAGCACTTTTCATGTCTTCTAGATGTCTCAAAGTGTTTCACAGAATAGACTGTAAAGTGAATTGATTGTATATTTGTGGGCGAAACACGGCAGCCAATTGCGCACAGCAGTGTACCACAAACAGTCGTGGATTGAAAATGACCGATTTATTATTGTTTTTTTCTTTTCTAATAATTTTTGGAGGAATTATTAGGTAAACAGAGGCGTGTGGAGTAAGAAAACTTACCCAACATTTCACCCTGCCCGGGAATCAAACCCAGGTCCTCTCGCTTGCGAGGCGAGTGCTACAGGCTTACCTCTGGCTCATTGGCAGGACCTGGAAGGGCAAACCTGTCACTGGGGACAGGGGATCTTCCCACTCAGCTCCTGTTAACTCTGCAAGCCAAAGCCTTAACTGGTAGGGTGGTCCTAGCTGGACAAGCAGCAGGAAAGCTTTCCAGACAGCAATGTCGATGGCAAGCCATGCGGTTTTAGATGGTTAGACTCCAGCAGTTAACCCAACACACACTCTGGGATCCCCCCAAGCCTTGGCTTTTGCCAACCTGCGCCTAATACTTTCTGGAATTAGGTATACGCAGGATGCCACCCTCCAGGGAGAGAGAGCGCGCATTCCATTCCAACACTCTATCTCTGGGATTTCCATGTGTAAGTGGGATACATGGAAATCTCGGTTGGTTTGGATACTCTTAAGCACGGTAATGGATTTCCGTGTATCAGGACACACGGCTGGGCGGCAAACAAAAAAAAAGCCTCTGGGTCGGGATGTTGTTCCAAATGAATTCTGGTGCTTCACTGGGTTTACTGTACAGGGAATTTTGTGCACGAAATTGACACATGCAAACCCATCGCCACGCTTAAGGGTCTCCAAACCAAACTACTGAGCGCTCTACATATGTACAGGACATATATGATTCAGTTCACAGCAATGCAGAACCCCTCCCAAGCACCGCACCGCAGCCGACACTACATGAGTTCAAAGTCCCAATGCGGGAGCTTTGACCCACAATCTTCTGACTCAGAGGTAAGAGTGCTACCGACTGAGCCAGCCTGACACCTTACGCCAACTTTGCCCTAGCATTAGATATTAAACCAGAAGCTAAATTGATTTAAAAGCTGCAGCTGCTTTATAAGCGCCGCAGGAATAAATCTGTATAGAATCTCTTCCCATCTTCCCGCAAACCGTTACTTCAGAAATAGTCAGTGTACTTGACAGTGATTGCTTCAGAAGTACTTGTTCACACAATGTTATGGGGCCAATTTCTTTTCCACCGTTGCTTTGAAAGAACCTGAGAAGATGCTGGATGAAAATTTTGCATGTGGGCGGGCGGGATGTCATTGAAAAGTACCGAGCGCTTTCTCATTTACAAACCTTATCTTCAACCAGCTCGAGTATCCTGTCTGGTTCTGCCCAAACTTGAGTTTGACAGGCACAGAGAGAGAGAGAGAGAGAGAGAAAGGAAACCTCAATGTACCACCACTAAACGGCACTATTGTACTTCAAGATACTTCACTGGAGAACAAACGGAAACTACCGTGATAAGATTTAACAGATAGCGGATCTAAAGACTTTCCCTTGTCCCACATAGGGTAGGTTGAAAATCTCGCCACATAATAATAATAATAATCCTTACATTTCATAAAGCAACCGTCATGTCAAAGCGCTTTGCAAAGGTTCCGACACAGGTGTAGTGACTGTGTGCCTATAGACGAACACGGCAGCCAATTTGCACACAGCAATGTCACACAAATACCCTTGAAGTGAATAACTAATTTTATCTCTAAGGGTGGGTGAGGCGGGTGAAGTGATCAAAGGGGCGGAGAATGCAAAAATTGAGGTCATTTACAGATTAATTGGTAACGTCCACCTGAAAAGGCAGATAGAACTTTTGGTTAACACCTCGCCCAAAGGATTGCACCTCCAACAAAGCAGTATTCCCCACACCCCCACCTCTTAAGACCCTCAAGGCCTTCGGCCACTTTCCTACCCCTACCCGCCCTGCCCTCCACCCCTCCTGATCCCAACTCCCAGCTCGGGTCCAAATCCCTGACCATTCAGAGCCTTGGGATGTCCTCCCGACGTGAAAGATGCTGTGTAAATGTAATTTATTGTTGTGCTGCATTGGAGGGTCATCAGGAGCCTAGACTGCGAACCCAATGTCCCAACAATTCTGTAGCACTGTTGTGGCAGTGTTAAATACGCAGGAGGAGAAAAACAATAAAGCCAATTTTGCTTGTAGCAACTGTAGCTGGATTCCTTCCAGTAACCGTCGAGTTATTCCTCTTGTTTTGCCTGTTTCAGTCAGAGAGTGTTTTCATTTTATTTCGATCTCATCAAAAGGCTTCCTTCCAGTGTTATTACCACAAGTAGATATTAAATTGAGAAAGCGATGAGAAGGAAATTGATCCCGCAAGATTGAGACACACACTAGGCTTTGTTAGCATCTTCTGCTACGCATTCAGAGTGAGGCAAATTCAGAGCAAATCTGCAGGAACACTATTTCAGTGAACGCGTCGTAAATGTATGGAACAGGCTCCCGAGGGAGATGGTGAGCAGAAAATGTTATTTCTTTCAAGAATGAGACAGATTTCTGCTAGAAAATAATATCTCGGGGATACAGTAGACAGTTTTGGACACGACATGTCAAGCGACTGCCAGGATGGTGGAAGGCAAACTAGATGTACATTGGCTTTCTTTCGCCTACCAAATTCTTATGTTCTTATTTCCCCAATCATCAACGCTCCTTAACACTCCCTGACTCTGACAACAAACCCAACCGTTTTTTTTTTGTAATATTCTCTTCCAAATATGACAATAATAATAACAATAATCCTTGCATTTGATACAGCGCCTTATCACACCACCGAGACGTCACAAAATACACATTATATATTCTGTGAAGGACGTCTCAATGACATGATAAGGCACTATATCAAACGCAAGGATTATTATTATTATTTTAGAATTTTATACAAGTCCCCTCTCAGTCACCTGTTCGATACTCATGGGTCATTCCCCTAACCTATCCCGTGAAGCGCCTTGAGATGTCCTACCGACTATATCAAATGCAAGGATTATTGTTATTTAATTTTCTTTTATCTGAGTGCAGCCTTGGTACGTTTGCAATGGTCTGCCTTGGGCAACTGAATTTGCAAATGAAAATCAGCTCTCTGTTAACAAGTAAATTTGAGCACACATTCATTACAAAGCTCCAGCACTGTGCTGGACCAGGTTTGCCTGTGTGATATTTGTATTGAGACGTGGGCAACAACAGCAACAACAACAAAATTACATTTGTACAGTGCCTTTCATGTCGGAAGGACATCTCAAGGAGCTGAACAGTCAGGGTTTCGCACCCGAGTTGGGGGTCAGGATTGGGAAGAGTGGAGGGCGGTGCGGGGAAGCAGGGAGATCGAAAGCACGGTCGAAGAGGAGGGTTTTGAGATGGGTCTTAAAGGCGGCAAGGAAGATGGTGAGGCAGAGTGGACAAGGTGGGGGATGGGAAGCAGGCTGGAGCCCACTGAGTGGAGAGACCGGGCAGGATGGTAGGGGTTTAGGAGGTCACAGAGATAGGGGGCAGCAAGGCCATGGAGGGCTTTGTAGGTGAGGACCAAGGTCATGAACTGTACCCTCTGTGTGATGGGAAGCCAGTGGAGTCGGGCGAGGATGGGGGTGATAGGGTCGCGGAGCCTGGTGCGGGAGAGGACACGGGCTGCAGAGTTCTGGATGATCTAGAGGGAGGAGTCGGGGAGGCCGACAAGCGAGGAGTTTGAATAGTCAAACCTCGATCTTATGAATGCTTGTATGAGGGTTTCGGCAGCCTGTGGCGTGAGACAGTGGTGGAGCCGAGCGAGATAACGGAGGTGGGGGAAGGCAGAACGGGTCAGGGTACTTATGCGTGCTAGAAAGGATAGTTGAGGGTCAAACACAACGCCAAGCTTCCGGACTGGCTTAGCAAGGTGGAGTGCGCAACCATAGATGGTGGCGCTGACGGGAGCCATTCAGGAGAAGCTCGGTCTTCTTGACGTTCAACTGAAGAAAGTACTGGTGGACAAACTAGTATTCCCCTGCTGTGGGCACGTGGTTAATACGCAGGATGATGAATTAGTTGTTCCCCTGTGTAACAGCGGGAAAGACTGAGCAAGTCGGTATGATAAATCTCTATTTCGTTCGGCTGACCCACATGTCGGAAACATCCTTAGCGGGCTTAATTCACTCGCATTGTTTCTTCCTGTAATCTACCCAAACCCAAAAAGCTGACACATTCAGGATTAATGGCTTTCTGAAACGCTCTGAGCTGTTTAATAAACCATTAAGTATTACCTTTCTTACCAATGTTCCTACTTTCCGATAAAAGTAATAAAGCATTTTGTTTTCAAATAAAACCAAAATCTATATCCCATTACGTTCCGTGAAGTGTGGCAATGCCTGAATGTGTTGGACCCCCATCCGCCTTGTTCTGGGAGGTGACGTCCTGATGTAAAGCTTGAACCCATAACTTCAGACTCAAACCCATCGATTATTTCCAATTGAAGTTGAGGTACAGATCAGCCATGATCTAATAGAATGGCGGATCAGACTTGAAGGGCTGAATGGTCTACTCCTGTTTCTATGTACATGAACCCGGCTGGCATTTAAATTAATGTCCCTGGCACTGTGATACTCAAAGACCAACCAATGGTCACCCACAAAACACACAGTCACTATACTTTGCAATAAAATTCTGTGAAGTGCTCTAAGATGTCCTCTCCACATGAAAGGTGATGTGTGGAAATGCAAGGAATATTCATGTGATCAGAGGCTGAAATTTCAGATTACTCGTCAGTAGTTCCTGCGATTGAAGGGGGGTAAACTTTGTGGACCTCTACTTTTGTGAGCAAATAGTAAATATAGGGAGACGGGGGAAGCAGGAAGTGTAAATTCTTTCAAGAATAAATTAGATAGATTTCTGTTAGGAAATAATACCTCGGGATAAAATATGTAGTTTGAGACACAACATGCGACTGACAGGAAGGCGAATTGGATAGATCTTGGTCTTCATTCGCCTAGCAAATTCTTATGTACTTAAATACCTGTGTGGGAACCTCAAGTTTATTGTAATAATATATTAGTACTTGCATTTGATATAGAACCTTATCCCATTGTTGAGACGTCTCAAAGCGCTTCACAGAATATACTGTAAAGCGAATTGACCGTATATTTTGTGGGTAAAACGCGACAGCCAATTATGCCCAGCAGCGTCCCCACAAACAGTGGATAACATTATAATCATTATTTCTTGGAGGGATTATTACCTCCGCAAAAACGATCCGCCAATCGTCTAACAAGTGGGTTCCTACTTACTGCTAGGTAAACAGAGGCGTGTGGAGTAAGGAAACTTACCAACGCTTTCCCCTTAGGCAAGTTTCCTTAGTTACTTGTTTGGGCTGTTCTTACAGATTCTGTTCACGATTGAACCAGCTGCATTTCCTTACCAGATTGTGCTTTATCGATGGCTCGCTGATAAGATGTTACTTTCACTGTCGCTTTCAGTTTAATAAAAAAGGACCTGAGGGGGAAGGCGGGGAGGGCAGAAGTTGCTATGGAGAAGGAAGAAAGTTCTAGTGCTGTATTGATGAATGATTTCTCCACAATAGTTTCAGAATTGAATATTTCACCTTCTGATGGAAGTACCTGTCCAGGTAGTGAGCTTCAAGCTTTGATCACTGACAGCTAGAGCTGAGATTGAATTAGCTGGAGAGAGAGTGCTATTTTATTCATGGAGAAAGCAGATCTCTGTTTTTTTTCAAGACCCTGGTTACTCACAGAGAGGGAGAGAGAGATGCTTCCTCTTGCAGTCGTCCTTCCAACTGTTTAATAGGCAATTGTGCTGCAGGGTTTGCCTACAAATACACAGTCACTCCACTTCACAGTAAATCCTGTGAAGCACTTTGAGACGTCCTTCCGATGTGACGCAAGGATTATTATTCTCATTATTTGGTGTAAAGCCTTATCCCGTCGTAGAAACAACAAATTGACTTATATAGCACCCTTGGCACAGGGTGGCATCTGAGAGTGTTTACATCCCAAAGATATTCACTGTGCAGTGAGAGTGCCATTTCTGCAACAATAACAATAATAATCCTAGCGTTTGATACAGCCCCTTATCACGTCTTCGAGACGTCTCAAAGCGCTTCACAGAATATACTATAAAGTGAATTGACTGTATATTCGTGGGCAAAACGCGGCAACCAATTTGCAGGCAGCAGCCTTTCACAAAGAGCTGCCAAGTGAACGAGCCATATTTAACAATGCTCAATTTAAAACACTAGTTGGATTTGAAGACCACACCATTAAAAGCCCTTCCAGCTGTTTAATGTATCACGACGGACTAACAGTCTATCACTGCCATGGATCCGATAATTAGAGTGTTGTGCTTGTTTTTCCTCAGGCTCTTTGTCTCGATTCCCCCTTCAAAGCTACTCTGACGAACAATGTATATCAATGCCATCAAATATTGTTGCTAAGCAAAAAAATTGGGATTGAAATTCAAGTGTTTCTTTCATTGCTACAAACCTGTGAACCTCCACCACAGCATCTCTATCCATCAGCTGCTTCTGAGGTAATTGCATTCATAACACAAGCTGATCTCAATCATCACATTTCACCAGCGAGATAAATCAGAAAAATAATAATAATAATTGCATTTGATACAGATGTCTCAAAGCGCTTCACGGAATATCCTGTAAAGTGAATTGACTGTATGTTTTGTGGGCGAAACGCGGAGGCCAATTGGGCACAGCAGCGTCCCACAAACAGCTGTGGATTGAGTGACCAAATTATTATTATTATTATTGTGGAGGAAAAATGATCTGCCAATGGACTAACAAATGGATTCCTACTTACTGTTAGGTAACAACAACAACTTTTTGGGGTAGCATCTCGAAGTGCTTAACGGTGGCGGAGCCTGACTCCAAACTGGAGAGAGAGAGCAAGTGACCGTAAGCACAGTATATAGAAGAAATCTTCGCCTGAATGAAATGCAACAATAAACAAAGTATTTATTAAGGCGGTTAAAAAAAAATCAATACCCAGATCAATGCACATAAATGGTGCTTTGTGTGATAAAATTGACTGCGGGATTAAATTGTCAGAGAGCTACAAATGAGATAACCATCATCTATCCCTTACAAATAGCCCCACACAACCCAGGTAGCATTTACACTCTTGAGAGGGAGCTTTCAAAAGCATTTTTTCCTTAGCCTTTTTGTTTATTTTAATTGTGTTTATTTTTGTTATCAGACGCATTCTTTACCCCTGTCAGTTGGACTGTTTTGAGCCTTTTATTGTGCACTTTAATAACATAATTTGCGCATTCGAAGCACCTCGTGTCTCACTGCATTGAAACTTGACAACGTCTCCTCAGACAATTGCTGTCAGCACGTAGAAATTGTTTGTTAAGCAATCGTGACAGCCACGGGACAGAGTAGAGAGATCGCACAAACAACCATGAGGCAAATCATCATTTGATCAATTTAGAGGACTGCTAACAGGGACACTGGGAAAATCAACCCTTCCCTTTTCCGACCGTGTCCACAGAATCCTTTACTGTCCATCCGTGGAGCGTGAAGTCTTGTGCGTAGTGGTTAACGCGCTCGCCTTGGAAGCAAGAGGACCCCGGTTTGATTTCCGGCAGGACAAAATCTTAGACACGTTTCCTTATTCCACAAGCCTCTGTTTACCTCGCAGTAAGTGGGAACCAGGTTGTTAGTCGATTGGCGGATTGCTTTCCGGGGGTAATAATCCCCACAAATTAATAATAATAATCCCTTCAAAACTCATCAGTAAATGAAAGAATAAATAATAATTTGGTCACTCAATCCACGACTGATGCGGGACGCTGCTGTACGCAATTGGCTGCCGGGTTTCGCCCACAAAATATACAGTCAATTGACTTTACAGTGCAGTACTGTGGAGCGCTTGGAGACGTCTTGAAGATGTGATAAGGCACTGTATCAAATGCCAGGATTATTATTATTAGCAATGGGCACAGGCTGGCAAGAGCCAAGGATGGGGGGGAGACCCTAAGACTAGAAGCTGACCGACCGACTGACCCAGGCCGTCAGCTCCTGTGGTGACGTGTTATGATTCAGGTTTAATCTCCGCTCCCTTTTGGAACGGCTGATTGATCAGCAACGGTGCAACCTTTAATCTGCTAATGTCGGCCATGGGACATGAAATCATCTGCTTTGCTGTCTGCAGTCATATCCATGGAGGGAAGAGTCAAGCTCTGGTGAACCTGTCTTGGCTCAGAAAGTTGCACCCTGTTAGGGAACAAGAGTGTTAAGCAGTTAAAGTTTCCCCTTTACCCTCATCCCCCCTCTTCCGCCCTCCCCTTCTTCCGCCCCCCCTTCTTCCCCTTTCCCTACTCTTCCTCCTCCAACCTCTTCCCCTCAACCCCTTTTCCCCCTCCACCCTCTTCGCCCCACCCATCCCCTCTTCCCCCCCTCCCATCTCTCCCCTCCCTTCTCCCCATCACCCACTCCATCTCCCCCCTCCTCTACCTCCCCGGCATCAACATCAACAACAAATGACACTAGTAATAGCACCTTTCACATCGGGAGGACGTCCCAAATTGATGGGCTCAGGCCCAACAGGTGTCCAGTTTAACACAGTCCAACAGTTCTAACAAGACACAGACGTCAGCTTGAGGAAAGAGGTGAAGGTGACCAGAGCGTTCAGATTTAGTTACTTCACACAGTAAAAATGTGGAATAGATTGCCAGGGGATTTAATAATAACAATATACATTTATTTTTTCTTTGCAGCTTGATTTCCTGATGCTGTGTGGTTCTGAGTGAGACCACCTGAAACTCACCAGCAGGCAGTAAGCAACTTTTGAATTACGAGAGAGTTGCAATACAGCATTGCCTACATCAAAGGTAAGAATTAATATTATTATTAAAGTACGGACAACTTTGCCAGCCAAATAATACGCTGATATACGATACCAATGTGTCACTCTGTAATAATAATAACCCATGTATTTGATTTAGTGTCTTATCATGTTGTTGAGATGTCTCAAAGCGCTTCACGGAATATATTGTTAAGTGAACCGACTGTATATTTCGTGACTTAACAGGCGAGAGTGCTGCCGACTGAGCCGGGCTGACACCTGGAGAAAATTCAGGAAAGATGACACTGAACAAGGGTACTCTCTCGTAATTCAAAAGCAAAAGAGTATTTGAAACCAAACACACTAAACAAACACACACACACACACACAGAGAGCGAGAGCAATGAGTTACAACACACTTCAGAATGGTATATCTTAAGCAGAATTAATCTATGTCCATCTCAGCCGGGAATATAAAACAGACATTCAGACGGGCAGAAATAATTGAACAGTAAAGCATCCGCATAATCTATATAAAGTCGAACAAAGGAAGCAATGAAATGTAACGCTGTGTCCAGTCTGGGACAGGATTCTGAAATGCAAGTGTATTTGCATATAAACCCAACAATGTTCATCTCTATTGTGAAGTTTTGTTTCATCAAACATCTCCGAGTTGTATTGTGTGAACAGAACATGTCCTGAAGCGATAAACAATGAGACCGTGTAAATAACAATCATTTATAACACACATATTGGACCATCCCACTTCTCAGTTCCACTCGTGTGTGTCAGCCTGGCTCAGTTGGCAACACTCTCGCTTCTGGGTCAGAAGGTTGTGGGTTCAAGCCCCCCCCCCCACGTCAGGAATTTGAACGCAATTAGACTAAGTTGACAGCGCTGGGAAGTGTGTGGCGCGGGGGTGAGTTGGTGGTCGTATTGTCAGAGGTGCCGTCCTTCGGACGAGAGGTTAAACCGAGGTCCCGTCTGCCTGTCTAGGTGGATGGTAAAGATTGCACGGCGCTATTCGAAAAGAGAAGGGAATTTCTCTCTCCCGGTGTCCTGGCCAACAATTTCCCAGATATAATTGGTCACATGATTGTTTGTGGGACACCGCTGTGTGTAAAAATGTCTGGCGTGTTTTTCCACAAAAATACAGTCACTCCACTTGACAGAAAATCCCGTGAAGTGCCTTGAGACCTCCTCCCAACGTGAAAGGGCTCCAGTATACCAAGTGTAAGGCTTGTTATTACTGCAATAAATAGCGAAAGCTGAAACATAATAATCCTTGCATTTGATGTAGTCCCTTATCACGTCTGAGATGTCTCAAAGTGCTTCACAGAATATGCTGTAAAGTGAACTGACTGTATATTTTGTGGACTAAATGCAGCAGCCAATTGCGCACAGCATCGTCCCCACAAACAGTCGTGGATTGAAGTGACCAATTCACGTCATTAAGTTATTGAACATTAATGTCGTTAAACATTAATGTCATCTCCACCCAGAAACTGGTCAGCTCTCCTCCCCATGGCTGAAGCTGTAGCAATCGACAGCAAGTGAACCCGCCTCACTCTCCCATTCCGCCCCTCCTCCCCTCCCATCAAACAATTACAAATTACTTCTGCGGAAGAGGTTTCAGCCGACGAAAATGTGCCGTTGGTATTATCTTCCCGACGAGTGAAAGACAAAATAAATCAAGAGCAATAAAGGAAATAAAAAGGTTGCCATGGTTTCTGTGTTCACTGGGTCGGGCGACAGATCGTTCGAATGTAAATCCTTATTAACCCAGGTCCCCTGGATGCCATTACACATCCAGCAATTAATTGTCTCGTTGGCTGCTTGTTAATTGATTAAACATCTAAGGTGTAAAGTGGTGCTGTTCAAATGCACACGGAAAACCTGGTCCCATTGTGGGGATTGATCATGGTAGCGGTTAGTGCGTGTCAGCCTGGCTCAGTGGTAGTGGGTGGGGGTGGGGGGGGTTAGAAGGGAGAGGGTGTAAAGAGTTTCCAGAACAGGCTGATTATAATACAATACGCAATTATGTTTACACAGCACCTTTCATGTCAAGAGGACGTCCCAAAGTGCTGGACAATCAGGGATTTGGACCCGAGCTGGGGGGTGGGATCAGGGTACTGTGGGGTGGAGGTCCAAAGGGTGGGGGCAGAGAGGCTGAAGACCCGATCGCCGATGGTCGGGTGGGCCGGGCGGGCGACCTGGAGCAGGCCACCCCCTGCTGAGTGGAGAGAGCGGACAGGTTGATATGGGGTTAGCAGGTCACAGAGGTAGGGGGAAGCAAGATTGTGGAGGGCTGTGAGGGCCAAGCTCTGACTGTGAGGAGATGCTGGATTCCTTCCTCAGCACCTCAGGCACTGACAGCATCAACATCCGTGGTTGCACACTCCACCTCACCAAGCCAGTCAGGAACCATATCTTGTTCAACCCTTGACTGTCCTTTCTCCCCCATATCCGTGCCCATGATGCGCTCTGCCTTCCGCCACCTCTGCAATATTGCCCGACTCCACCACTGCCCTCACCGCCAAAGCACTCATACACGCGTTCGTCCACCTCGAGGCTCGACTAAGGAAACTCCATCCTTGTTGGCCTTCCCAACTCTTCCCTCCACAAGCTGCAGATCATCCAGAACTCTGTAGTTTGGGTCCTCACCCGCACCAGGCTCCGTGACCTGCCTGGAATCGAACCCAGGTCTCTCGTTTGCGAGGCGAGTGCTCTAACCACTGAGCTACAGGACTCTACTTATTTTAATAATAATCAATGATAATATTAAATAATAATCATCATCATAATAATGATAGTAATTCTTTGCATTTGATGTCGAACTGTTTCAAAGCACTTCACAGGATTTTATTGCAAAGTATAGTGACTGTCTATTTTGCAGGCAGCCAATTTGCACACAGCAATGTCCTACAAATAGCCCTGATGTTAATGGCCTATTTTATCTAGTGGTGGGGTGGGGAGTCTGCAGAGTACACAGTAACCTCACTATACATAAATCCTGAAAGTGCTTTGAGACGTATTCAAGTCATTATATGTCACTGAGTTGTGGAGTCCTGTAGCTCAGTGGTTAGAGCACTCGCTTTGCAAGCGAGACACCTGGGTTCAATTCCAGGCATAGGGCGAAACCTTGGGCAAGTTTCCTTACTCCACACAGAGCCTAATAATAATCCCTCCAAAAAACAAACAATAATAAATTGGTTATTCAATCCACGACTGTTTGTGGGACACTGCTGTGCGCAATTGGCTGCGCGTTTCGCCCACAAATATAGTCAATTCACTTTACAGTCTATTCTGTGAAGCGCTTTGAGACGTCGAGAAGACGTGAAAAGCGCTATATCAAATGCAAGGATTATTATTATTATTTATTAAGTTGGAGAGGTATTGTCAGCGGCAATGGGACTGTTATAATAAGCGTTTCCTTTTAACTCTTCACAGCTGGAGGGGATGGTGGACTCCTCCTGAAATGACATGATGCAGTCCTATTTGAAACCTATTACTTTTGCTTAGATTTCTTCAGTATTCATCAGTGAAGAAACATTGATGCCCCGAGCCGTACGAGTTATGCTCTGCTCACACGAAAAAGGCAGCCAGTTCACCACAACCACTTGCATTTATGTATCGCGCCCGATCATGCAGGCTCGCCTCCCAGAACGCTTAAACTCTCCCAGAGGGTTCAGAAGAAACGATTATTGTTTGCGTAACGTGAATTTCAGCCTGGCTTGGATCCAGGGGTCCAAAGACAACGACAACACCTTGCATTTATATTTAGCGTTCTTCACCTGGGGCAGGGTCTCGAAGAGCTCACACCAGATGTACATTTCTACAGGCGACACAGAGATCATGGAACTAGCTGTACAGCACAGAAAAAGGCCATTCGGCTCGTCGTGTCTGTCTGAGGCTCTTTTGAAAAGCAACGCTCTGAGTCCCATTTACCCGATTTCCCCCCTATCGGTATACTTGGCTCCACCTTATACTCACCCCACCCCACCCACTTTGCAGTAGTCACGTCTATCGTGCCTTAAGGGGATTGTCACGTTGAAATTCATAACAGCATCAATTTTTTTGTTGGAGCTAGTGGATTTACAAATCATTCGAATGTACTGCAGTTTAGTACTTTGTAAAGAGCTGCTAATGAAAGCTGACTAATTATAATAATAACAATAACAATTCTTGCGTTTGCTATTAGTGCCTTTCACATCAGGCGGCCATTTCAAAGCACTTTACAGGATTTTTCTGTATAGTATAATGACTGTGTATTTTGTAGACGAACGATGCTGCCGATTTGCACGCCAGCAAGTGCCAACAAACAGCTATAAACGGAATAACCAATTTTACTTGGGGCTGGGGGAAATTGTTGCCCAAGCCATTGGAGAGAGAAACTCTCTTCTTTTTCTAATAGCGCCAATCATTATTATTATTATTATTATTATTCTAGGATCATCAACATCCACCTGAACAGGCAGAGGGGAATTTGGTTTAATGTCTCAACTGAAGGACAGCACCTCCAACAATAGCTCCCCCCAGCACAACACTGGAGTGTCAGCCCAGTTTTATTCACAAGTCATTCACATTCCCATTGTGGTGGTTTGAACTCACAAACTTCAGACTCAGAGATGAAAGCGCTACCTTCGTGAATCAGGCTGAAGCCTAATTAATCAGAAATTAGGGCTTGACTGAGACCAAACTGAGAACTACCACCCCCAACCACCCCCCCCACACACACACTTTGTGGAGTTCTCAGGGTATTGGTTAGAGCGCTCACCTCGCAAGCGAGAGGACCTGGGTTCGATTCCTGAGTGGGGTGAACCCTTAGGCAAGTTTTCCTTACTCCGCACGCCTCCAAGTAGGAACCCGGTTGTTAGTCGATTGGCGGATCGCTTTTCCCGGGGTAATAACCCTTTCAAAATAAATAAATTAGTAAAAAAAAATGTGGTCACTCAATCCATGACTGTGTGTGGGACTCTGCTGTGAGCAATTGGCTGCCGTGGTTCACCCACAAAGTATACAGTCAGTGCAATTTACAGTACATCCTGTGAAGCGCTTTGAGACGTCTCAAAGACGCGATAAGACACCATATCAAATGCGAGGATTATTATTATTAGTGTTAAGAAACACTGCAAATAACAACCCCTAAAATTTTGCTCTGCCCGTTACTCTGAGAGGGTCTGTTACTCTCTTTTCCGTCTTCACGTAATCCGAACCATTCGTGATAAAACTTTGAAAGAGGTTTGTTTCAAAGACAGACACAGACCCCGGCGGCTGACAGTGATTCACAAGAACTTATCAAAAGCCAGATTAATAACACGCTGAACCTGATCATTTACTCGTAGGCTAACGTTACAATTGCGACCTAAACGTTAATCGAAGAGATAAATCACGGGATGTGACCATTTGAGTAACTGAAACCGTCGATTTATGATCGCTTCCTGAGTCCTCAAGCTGAGTTCCTGCCGAGGGCTATCGAGTTGATTCGGAGCTGACTGACTCATCTGGGTATAAATTTCTCGGCCGACATCACACCATTAATGTGCGTCGGATCCTGAGTTAGACTGAGCTGCCAGCTGAGCCAGAAGATTCCTTGCCCTGCAATCTTTCCGTCCAAGTTCTCTCCCACTCCACCTTTGGAAATCCATCCCACAGTCCCTTTGCTTCTCCCCTTCCCTTGTCTCCTCAAGACCCTCCTCTTCGACGGCGCATTTCAGCCACCCTCCTGATCCCAACCCCTGCTCAGGTCCAAATCCCTGACTGTCTGTACCTTGGGACGTTCTCCCAATGTACAAGGCACTGTGTAAATGCAATATGATGATGATGTTGGTTGTTGTTGCTGTTCCCACATCCTCTGAGCCACTGCCCTCTCCTCTTGCTCGGGAGCTGTTCTGTAGGATCCCAGTCACCCTCCAGGACCTTGACCGACCCATTAGTTCAGTGGTTAGAGCGCTCGCCTCACAAGCGAGAGGGCATGGGTTCGATTCCTGAGCAGGGCGAAACGTTGGGTAAGTTTCCTTACTCCACACGCCTTTGATTACCAGCAGTAAGTAGGAATCCGGTTGTTAGTCGATTGGCAGATCACTTTCCGGGGGTAATAATCCCTTCAAATGAATAAATAATAATAAAAAATAATAATTTGGTCACTCAATCCACGACTGTTTGTGGGTCGCTGTGCGCGCAATTGGCTGCCGCGTTTCTCCCACAAAATACAGTCAATTCACTTTAGAGTATCTTCTGTGAAGCGCTTTGAGACGACTCGAAGACATGATAAGGCGCTGTATCAAAATGAAAGGATTATTATTATTACTTTACAGTGAAACCTGTGAAATGCTTTGAGACGTGATAAGGCTCTGGATCAAATGAGAGGATTATTTTAAACAATTATAAATGATCAGGAGACAGAAAAGGGAGGATCGGAGTGCGTTTCTCCCCCAGAAATCTGCCAAATAAAACATCCAGCTACTCCTTCAGATAGCGGTAAAGAAATGCATTCTCAGCATTTTATCAGAGAGCGAGAGAGAGAGAGAGAAAGGGGGGTGGGGTGTGGTGGGGGTGTGGAGTGATAAGTTGCTTTAAAGCGTATCACGTTCTACATTCAACTCAGATGGAGACTGTTGCTAGGGGAATGAAACAGTTGTTGAGGATTAATAACTTTGAGGTACATCCACCGAATGACTGAGGGCGCTGTTAATATAGCCTTCAGTAAAAGATCTACCATTACCAGGATGAATGTAACAAAAGAAGCAATACGTATGTTATACAGCGTTACAGAGATTAATAAAGATGCACAAACAGACCATTCGATCCTAGTTGGTCCTATTCCCCTTTTATTCCTCTCTCGGATGCCTCCTGACGTGAAAAGCATTATAAGGCTGTAATTTGTTGTTGTTGTTGTTTTCGCTCACGTATGATCAAATATTCTCTGGAATACCTTGATGCTTTTTCCTTTAACCGTAGCTTCACCACGGCTCTGCGAGAAGAAGTTATAATAATCCTTGCATTCGATATAGCGTCTTATCGCGTCTTCGAGACGTCTCAAAGCGCTTCACAGGATACACTGTAAAGTGAATTGACTGTATTTTGTGGGCGAAACGCGGCAGCCGATTGCGCACAGCAGCGTCCCACAAACAGTCGTTGATTGAGTGACCAAATTATTATTATTATTTAAATTTATTTAATTTTGAAGGGATTATTACCCCCTGCAATCAATTTACTGACCAATCAATTAGCAACCGGGTTCCTACTTACTGTTAGGTAAACCGAGGCGTGTGGACTAAGGAAACTCACCAGCGATACGCAACCTGTGTCTCATAAGGCAACCGTCCAGACAATCAAACAATTACATAACCCTATAACTAAGCAGATTTGCGTTATCAATAAATGTATCACAAAAGCATTAAAACACGCTGGCTTTTATTGCCACTCCTGGGGATCATTTTACGGTCCCTGCCTACAGAGTAGGAGCGGAGCAAAAAAAAAATCCACTGATCACTTAAAACATCAGTCACGGCAACCTGGCAGGCACTGTAAAAGCTGCCAAAAAATAATGTAGGATCTGAAATCAGGGGAACATGGAATTGTATTAAAATGCTGAGCTGTTCGGCTTCACTTTACGACGACAACAACAACAAAATTACATTTGTATAGCGCCTTTCACATCGGGAGGACGTCCCAAGGCGCTGGACAGACAGAGTTACGGACCCTTTACAGGTGATTAGCAGGTTATACTCCGACAGCTCCCCCAAGCCTTGGCTCTCGCCAACCTGCACCTCATGAGATAAATAGGACATGTCCCTCCAGGAAAAGAGAGAGAGAGAGAGAGTGCGCATTTCATTCCAACTATTTATCTCTGGGATTTCCATCTGTAGCTGCGATGCATGGAAATCTCAGTTTGGTTTGGAGACTCTTAAGCGAACGTGATGTGTTTCTGCGCGTGTCAGCCACAACCGGCTGACCCCCAAAAAAATTCATCTTTACAGGCTGGTTCGGAAACAGTCTTTTGCTCTACAATTAAACGTAACCTAATTAAAATTAAAAGAACTTTGCTTTTTTTTAAAAAAAAGTTGAATTACCCTTAAATACATTTAATTGTAGCCACCACTCTCCAGAATGCTGTGTATTTAAACGAGTCCCACTGTCCAGGCCTCATACCATCTTTTCTGGCCACATGTTCCAGTTATTAGTTACCCTGTTGATAAAGAAAAACGTTTGCTGGTGTCAGTCCTGAAATTGCCCTTTACAAACTCTAAACCTGTCCTCTTGTTCTGCTGTCTTGGGGCATCCTAAAGTATTGCTCTGGGTTTGCTATTTCGCCCTCATCATGTCGTCGAGACTTCTGAAAGTGCTTCACAGGATATACTGTAAGGTGGAGTGACTGCATGTGTTTTGCGGGCTTGTCTAGTCGTTGTTCATAGCTCATTCCTCTAACACCAGGGATCATTCTCACGATACAGTATTGCCAAATGGCAAGTTTGCCTGCAGCTCCGGATGAATTTACATGGCACAATACGTCAGAAGTGACAGAAAGGCTGGAGCCTGTCAGCAGGGGGCTATGGCAGATGGGGGTTTATTTCTCCTAAAGGAATTAGATATGGTCGATGTGAAAATCCTTTCCCTTAACATCTCCAGGCAATGTCTGTCCCAACACTGGGTCCAACGCCTGGCCCATGGAGATGAAATAGTGGCTGTCACCAATTAAATTTTGGTCACATGTAAAGCCATTACTAATGATAATCCTTGCATTTGACACGGCGTCTTTCACGTAAAGAGGGTGCCTCAAAGCGCTTCGCAGGATTTACTGACAAGTGTAGCGACTGTGCATTTTGTGAGCGTGGCACGCCGCAGCCAATTCTGCGCAAAGCAGCGTCCCGCAAACAGCCGTGAAGTGAATAACCAATTTTATCTGAGGGCTTGTTGGCCAGGACACACTAGTCAAAACTCCCTTCTCTTTTCAAATAGCGCCATGGGATCTTCAATGTCCACCTGAACAAGAACCTTGGTTTTAACATCTCA
>NW_024704748.1:3706335-3988829 GCF_018977255.1 Callorhinchus milii
ACCACGTGTCAGAAGCTCTAGATTCGGCACACTCAGGGGGCCTTCCTACTAGATCGGTGGTTAGTAACAACTCACTTTATCAAAGGCCTTCTAGAAATCTGGGTACATTTACAGCCACTGCATCTACTTTATTGGTTACATATTCAAAGAATTGATAAAGTTGGTCAAGCAGAGCCTTCCTTTCATCAATCCTTGCTGTCGCCACTTAATTTTACTCTCCTCCTCCAGATAACTGGTTACTTCATCTTTTAAAGTTCACAAACAGGGTACAACATGGAAATACTTTTCAGGTGGAGCAAAGCGAGTTAGAGAGAGGGGAAGAAATGGAAAAGAGTTACATAGAAAGAGGGGACATTTCAGAAATTTCATTTTAAAGTGACAGAAATCTGTGGTGAGTCCTGTGCTGTTGAGGTTTAGATTTTGAGAAATGTTTGTGTTTTGTTTAGATTCTTCAATTAATTACTTGCAGCAAGTGACAATGAAAATTGCTGCGTTCAACATCCAACGTTTTGGGACAAACAGATCTCCAAACCCAAAGTCCTGTCAACCATCATCAATGTGAGTATTACTGTGCACAGTGAGACACTAACACATCCCTCCCCACAGAACAAGACTCATCCCCTCGCTCGCTTCCCCGCTCCCTCCCTTGCTCCTCATCCCTCCCTAGCTCCATCCCTCTTGCCTCACTCCCCACAGAACTAGACTCTATCCCCTCTCTCCTTCAATCCATTCCCCACAGATTGATTTCATTCCCACCTCCCATCTCCCACAGAACAAGACTCCTCTCTCAGGTATAGACAGCACAGTTAGCAGTAATAAGTTTGGAATTTTTAAACAAGTTATTTCAGGCACAGACCCTTACATTACGGTTGCAGTTATAACAAACAACCCCTATCCTGGCACTCAATGTCAGGCAAACTGCAGCACAGAACAAATAGCATTCCTGTCTGGGCAAACACAGGTCACTACAGTTAGTGTATAAAATTGCCTCTTTAGCAACAGAAACGCTGCAGGACACATTTCATACAGGAAGTATGTCAAAAGGCCCCTGTCTTTTCTTTTTTCACTGGATGACACCTAGTCAGCGCTGGAAGTTGGTTGTATATCAAAGGTATCTATAACTGGCTTCACTTGTAGTTATTTTAAATTTACTCCTGGTTAAGCATTGTTTCACTCTAGTCCCAAGGTCCTGCATCATAGAATCATAGAACAGAAGGAGGCCATTCGGGCCATCGCGTCTGTGTCGGCTCTTTGAAAAGAGCTTCCAATCCAATCCCACCCCCACTCTCTGGGTTCTGCCTATTCCAGTCTGCCTGTTCAAATGGACGTTAAAGATCCCACGGCATTATTTAAAATCAGAAGGGAGTTTCTCTCTCAGTGTCCTGACCAATAAAATATAATTAGTCATTCACTTCAACAACAACAACAACAAATTATATTTGTAAAGCGCCTTTCACGTCAGGAGGATGACCTGACTGTTAATGCAGATTCATGGCTGTTAGTGCAAATTACCCACAAAACACTGTCACTGGTTTACAGCAATTCCCTGTGAAACAGTTTGATGTGAAAATCATAATCACATGTTACTGTGTATAATTTTGGAGGGATCAGCTGGGTGTCTGCCAAGTGGGGACCCATGGCCCTGCTTCAGAGTAACCAAACAAAGTGAGTATTCACATATGTATACCACTTTCACTAGTTACCACACTTGTGTGCATGTGTGTATAATTATAATGTTACAAATTGGTTGCCACATTTGCCTACAATCCAGTCGCTGAACTTTACAGTGAAGCATTTTGAGACTTCCTCCCGACGTGAAAGGCGCTATATAAATGTAATTTTGTTGTTGTTGTTGTAGACTGCAGTCCTTGCCAAACTCCACTGGCTCCCTGTCACAGAGTGGATCGACTTCAAGTTCTTCACTCTAGTGTTTAAATCCCTCCATTCCTTGGCACCCCCTATCTCTCTAATCTCCTCTCTCCCCACACCAGTACCCACTGCTTCAGCTCCACTGGGTCCGGTCTCCTCTGTGCCCCCCGAGTTCTCCGCTCCAACATCGGCGACCATGCCTTCAGCCACTATGGCTTGAAACTTTGGAACTCCCTCCCTCAACCTCTTCACCTCGCCCCCTCCTTCCCCATCTTCAGGTCACTCCTAAAGACCTTTCACTTTGACCGTGCCTACGGTCACCCCCCCTTCCCCTGGCTCGGCCTCTGGCTCCGCCATTGTTAAGTGCTCTGAGATGCCACCCAGCGTGGAGGGTGCTATATAAATGCAAGTTGTTGTTGTTGACGGCTTGGTAAAGTTCAATGCTAGGGCCTGAACATGGTGACCCAATCTGTCACACTCATGCTTGTCTCAGAGAAGCAAAGTTCAGCAAAAGTGGAACAGGTGAGGCGCTCAGAACTATGCAGGGAACGCACACTTTGTGTACTGATCCAGTGTGTGTCTGTGAGGTGTGACACATTTTGGGGCGTGAGTGAGTTGGGAAACCAAAATAAGGTATTTTATTTTTCGACTGAGAGTTGGGTAATAATTGTCTCACAAATGGTTTTGTGTTATTACTGGTAACACCTCAGCTACCAATAATGCACTTGTCCCAACAGGCTTGCTACATTACCCACCCCGTCCCAATCCAATCATTTACAACTTTCCAGAATTTAGTAAACAGGATGTATCCCTCCAGGGATATAATAAGCCCTCACACTTAAACAGGAACAATTTCAATGGAGGAAACAAGAATAATAATCCTCACACCAGGAGGACGTCTCAAAGCACTTTACAGGATAAACTGTAAAGTGTATTTTGTAGGTGAATACAGCAACCTATTTGTGCACAGCACAGAACGGAGAAAGTCCTGTGTTTTGCGCAGCCAGAGCAACATCCCACAAATAGTCATGAAGTAAAAGATCAATTTTATTTGGAGGATTGTTGTCCATTAGGAAAACTTTTATTCTGTTGAGCAGTTCAATGGGATCTTTAACATCCACCAAACAGGCAGATGGAACCTTAGTTTCACATTTTACCTGAAGGATGGTACAACTTCGAACAATGTCACCACAACCCCAGCACCACACTGGAGTGTCAGCTTTGACTATGTGGGTTCAAACTCAGTCAACGTGGGGCTAGAATACAGAACCGTCTGATGTAGGGGTGAGAATGCTATCATGGGTTGAAATCTCTTTGTGATGTTTCATGCACACTATCTAGAAAGCAGAATAAAGCTCAGACTGTATATTATGTGATGTCTCTGATGAGGCCTCTGGGGAATTCACCAAGATTCTGCTTGTACAGATTGTGATGCGCTACGATATAATCCTGATCATGGAGGTGACGGACCGGACAGGCGAGGCAGTGGAAATCCTGAATCAGGAGTTGAATAAGTAAGTAATTGTGAAGAGAGCGGAAAAAGCCCTGTGTTTGGCTCGGCCAGAGTTAGTTAAACACCAGCCAGCTTTTCTCAAGCCATTCCTTGATCTTCTCCCCTTCCCCTGGGTTTGCTGGTGTGATGTGGCTTCTCTACATTAGATTGGATTGGAGAGCTGGCTCCGAGACTCTGTGTACTCCATTGGATAAGCCCTGAGAGGAGACTAAACCTAGCACTGTGGTGCAGTGTAAATACAATACAAAATTACATTTGTATAGGGCCTTTCACGTCGGGAGGACATCCCAAGGTGTAATGCTTCTCAGTTTCAAAGTTCTATATTGGATCAGCTGCATATTTAATAACAATAAAATTAAAATAATCCTTACATTTGGTATAATGCCTTTCACGTCTAGATGTCTCAAAGAGCTTCACAGAATATACTGTGAAGTATAGTGATTTGTAGATGAATGCAGCAGCCAATTTTCCACAGAGTGACAATTTTGGAAACTCCTTTCTCTTTTCGAATAATGCCATGGGAAACATGACATAAACCTGAATGGGACGGCACCTTGGACAATGCAGCGCTCCCCTTACAGGAGTATCAGAGGAGCAAAGGTAAGGCAGCTGGGTTACTTGAAGTGCGTCCCTCTGACCAGCTAGGATGTCGATAGCCAGTAGATTGTGTAGGAGCAGAGGTCCCACCAGTTGTATGCCTGTAGGGGAGCTATTAGCTGTTCCTGTTCCGAATAACTCAGCGTCTACTATTCAGTCGTCCAACGAGATGAAAGATGCCACAAAGTATGACAGATGGTTGCATTGGGAATGATTGAGAAATCCACGCCAAACACTAGGCAGCACCAAAAGATGTGGATTGTCCAATCAAGTGTCAATTTCCCTGGGGTTCGTAGGGTTTATCACAGGAGTGGGATAGGAGTCTTCCTGACAGGAGTCCTTCGCAAGGGCTGCATAATGACTAATCTCCAGCAGGTAAAAAGCCCACCATCAGGCTGAACATAATCTGGATTGAGGATGTGATAGCTGGTGGAAGCAATCAGAAAGTGATTTAAATGTTAAAATGAACAAAGCTTGATACTCTAAGAGATTCATTGGGCAGACACTTCCTCTGGAAATGTTCAGTTCAACGGAATAGAAGCTGTGTTGATACAACCCTCACATACTGCATAATAATAATAATCTTGCATTTGAGAGATCGCTTTTCACGTCTCAAAGCGCTTCATGGAAAATGCTGAAAAGTGAATTGACCGTATATTTGTGGGCGAAACACGGCAGCCAATTGCGCACATCAGTGTCCCACAAACAGTCGTGGATTGAAAATGACCAATTTATTATTGTTTTGTTTTGGAGGGATTATTATTAGGCGTGTGGAGTAAGGAAACTTGCCCAAGGTTTTGCCCTGCCTGGAATTGAACTCAGGTGTCTCGCTTGTAAGGCGAGTGCTCTAACCACTGAGCTATATGATACAATTCAGATACATTTTGAGGAACATTTTATTCTTGGTGGGATTCTGCACCATGTCTGCTTCCTCATTGCATTGTCTCATCTCAAACCTCTACATCGACATTATCTGAGGCCTGTAGGTTCCCCTGGTTGTAGCTAGCAGACCACTTAAAATGTAAGATCTGAAGTGAAAAAAGCAAAGATAATTCCCCACAGTGATTTGCACATATATAGCGCCTTTGTGTAGGGTAGCAACTCGGAGCATGGGGAAGCTTGCTTCCAATCTCTTGGCTTTCGGCACTTCCTGCCCAGGGAGCTAAGCTGAAGTGTCATGTCGAGAGGCTTGGCTGTGTTTAACTCTGTGCTATTTATCATCTTTGCAGGAACTCTAAAGATCACCACTATTCCTCCGTACTGAGCAAACCGCTGGGCCGTGGGAGTTATAAGGAACAGTACCTCTTTCTCTATCGGTGAGCGATTCTCACATAACCCGCAAGCAAGCAACACCAACCACAATCCTTACATCTGATATTGTGCATACCTGTCAGGAGGACATCTCAAAGCGCCTCACAGGATTAATGTGTAATTTGTAGGCGTTTCGGCACAAAATACAGTCAATCCACTGTACAGTATATTCTGTAAGGCGCTTTGAGACATCTCAACGAAGTGATAAGGTGCTACATCAAATACAAGGATTATTATTATTAACTGTAAAATGAATTGACTGTAGTTTATGGGTAAACACAGCAGCCAATTTATTGCACAGCAATGTCCCACAAACAGCCATGGAGTGACCAATTTTATTTGGGGGATTGTTGGCCAGGGCACCTGGAAATAAACTCCATCTTGCACCCACCATTGCACATGTGCATTGCGGGTCCGGACATGAAAGGTGTTGTAGGAACAGAAATTGTATTGCGTTGTTCCTGTTCTACCCCTAAATTTAAATCACAAATGATTAAAGGTTTGAAAGAAAACACCCAATTTTCATTTCTCTCTCCCTGTCTGAGCTGAATACTTTACCAGCTGTGACAAGCAGACCAACCGATCCTTATCACAGCATGCTGAGTTAACAAGCCGGCTGTTGTGTGATGTTAGCTTCCAAATGACGGTTGATGGACTCAATCACAGGTTCCTGTGCTCATTCTTCGTGAATTGCTTCTGTGGAGAGCACTAATTGGACGCAGTTCTGTCTGCCATCAAAGCACTGAGGCTGTTCCCTGTGATCTATCTGACTCACAAATCCCTGCGTGCAATTTACCACTTCAACCAGAGCTGTATTACTGACAGCTTTTGTGGGGCTGGATTAAAGTGGATTTGATTGACAGCTCACGGCGAGGGGGTGATAACCGTGGTAACAGCAGCAGAAGACTTACAGCATCTTCTCGTGTACATACCTCGATTGTGTGTGTTTCTTCACTGGTAAATGCATTTTGTATGTGTATTTTTACCTGAACATGCCTTACGGGTGCAGATTCAAACCCCTCCCTCCACAGTCTTGCCCCTCCCATCACTGGCGGGTGAGCTTTCAGCCATTCTGTCCCCACTCTATGGAGTTCTATTGTGGAGTCCCTCCAACTCATTCTCTCCAACCCCTGTTCAAGGCATGTCTCACTTTGAGCACTCTTTCGGTCATCTTCCCCCATCCAACTTGGGTGTCCAGCCAACGAAACCAGGCAGCTTAGCCCCCTTGCATTTGATATAGCCCTTCATCACATCCCTTCCCATTTTCAGGTCTCTGCTGAAGACCTTTATTTTCGACCGTGCCTTTGGTCACTTTCCTCCCCCCTCCCCCTGGCTCAGCCCTGGGATCCGTTACTGTAAAGCGCTCTGAGACGCTATCCAGCGTGGGGGGCGCTATAGAAATCCAAGTTGTTGTTGAGATGTCTCAAAGTACTTCACAGAATATATTGTAAAGTTGATTGGCTGTATATTTTGTGGGTGAAACCCAGCACCGAATTGCACACAGATGTGTCCCACAAAGAGTCGTGAATTGAGTGACCAATTTTTTAAAGAGATTATTACCCCTGGAAAGTGATCCTCCTGACATGAAATGTGCTGCATAAATATAAATGATATTGTATTTACCTGCACACACCTCACATGTTTGTGTCTTCTCTGCTTATGGGTCAAATATGTAATGCAGGTGCTCGAACATTGAGATGATCAGGGTTATTGAATGTTAGTGAAAACTGTGTGTGAACAGTAGCAATAATATATTAAGCCTTGCATTTGATCCGCACCAAAATGTCTGACTGTATATTTGTGAACATAGCAGCCAGTTTGCTCACAACAGACAATGTAGGAGGATTGTTGGCCAGGACACTGGGAGAAACTCCCATCTCTTTTCAAACAGTGTCACGGGATCTTTAACATCCACCCCAACATGCAGACAGGACCTCAGTTTATTGTCTCATCTCAAGGACAGCAGTTCTGACAATGTGCAGCCCCCGGTACTAGATTCAGTGTCAGAATGGACTGTGAGCTCAAAGTCCCGATGCGGGATTGACCCCACAAGCTTCTGATTCAGAGTTACCGACTAAGCTGGCCTTCCAACGGAGACTTCAGAAAGGAACCATACTCCCCTACAACTGTAGTTTTGGTGTGGGGGTGGTGTCTGTGAGGCGGAGGGGGAGAAGCCAGGCAGCTAAGCACCCCCGCCAGCTGGCCGGACACAAAGGAACCGCAGGGGACACCAAAGGGCAGGGTTCCGATTGCCACTTCCTGCTGCCTGCCTTGCTCTCAGCACGCATTGCCAGGTGGCTACAGCCAGACCATCACATCATCTGTAAAATAATTACTTTACCTGCTTGTTCTCTATTATTCGCTGATTACTTTGGTGGCTAGCAGATCTTCATTTGCTGTTACCCAAAGATTTCAGGAACGTTTATGTTCATCGCGATCAGTGTTGAGATATTAACTATCGACTCAGTGATCATTGCTTCTTAGAGGTTCATTATTCAAATGTCAAGGTCTCCTGGGCTCTCACTGTCAAGCTGACGACTAGTAAATGCTAATAGTAGAGGTTATAAACAGATTAAATCTTATCTTTCAGTGATTTCTACCTGTAGAGACATAGACAGACAGGGTCGAGAGAGAGATACAGAGTGAGATAGAAGACGGGGAGAGACAGAGAAACAGAAAATAGAGACATATGCAGGGAGAGAGAGAGTGAGACAGACACACACTCGAAGAGAAAGACACACATAAGAGAGAGAAACATACATAAACACATGCTCAAGGCAAGAGAGAGGGAGGGAAATAGAAAGAGGGGCACAGAGACAAAGGGAGATACATATTAAGAAAAAGAGGGAGAGAGATAGATATGGAGAGATAATAATAGTGATATGGAGAAACACAGGAAAAGAGTCAGAGACCTGGGGAGGGAGGGAGACAGAGACCCGGGGAGGGAGGGAGGGAGACAGAGACCCGGGAGGGAGGGAGACAGAGACTGAATAGCATGAGACACTGGGAGTCAAGCCCTGACCCCCAGGCTCTGGAACTCCATCCCCCAGTGCCTTCGCCTTGCTTCCTCCCTTTCTCCTTCAAGGCCGGTCTCAAAACCTTTCTCTTTGACCGAGCCTTCAGCTCCCCTCTCGACTCTCTTCCCCCTCCTCGCTCCCTCCCTTCCCTCCCTCACCCTGACCATTTCCCCCCTCCTCGCTCCTTCCCTCCCCTCACCCTGACCATTTACCCCCTGCTCGGGTCATGACCCAACTGTGCAGCGCCTTGGGACGTCCTCCTGACGTGAAAGGCGCTTTATAAATGGAATCTTGTTGTTGTTGTTGTTGTTGTTGTGATCTGTCCTCACCTGGCATCTAGACATCCCCCAGCAGGGGATCTCAGGCTAGCAATTAGCAAGTGGACCTCTTTGGCTTTTCTCCTCCTCACCCAGGGCCAGCGCAAAATAATATAATAATAATCCTTGCATTTATTATTATTTAATATTAAAGATTAATATTAAAATGTAATATTAGCAACAACGCGTAGAGGTACTTGCTTTGAATAAATACTCAGAAATGTGTTGGCTGAAAAACAGCAGGGAGTCACAGAGGAGAGGCGTTAGGGAGAGATTTCCACAGAAGCTAAAACTCAGGGACAAGGAAGGCTGAGAAATGGAGACTCAACATCAGATCAACTTCAAATGCTTCGAGCTGGTGTGATGTGTAGATGGTGGATAAATTATTGAGGAATAACCTGGTTGCTCTTCCATTGAGGGATCGCAAAGTTCGTGTGTCAGCCTGGTTTGGTGGTAGTGCTCTCGCCTCTGAGTCATAAGGTTGTGGGTTCAAGCCCCATGTCGGGGAATGATATAGTCTAGCTGACACTCCAGTAGAGCGCTGGGGGGGTGTTGCATTGTGAGAGGTCCCGTCTTTTGGATGAGACATTAAACCGAGGTCCCGTCTTACCTATTCAGCTGGATGTTAAAGATCCCATGGCACTATTTGAAAACAGATTGGAGTTTCTCTCTCCTAGTGTCCAGGCCAACAGTCCCCCAATCATTCACTCACTCCATTAACTATGATCATTCATTCACTCCATGGTTGTTTGTGGGATACTGCTGTGCGCAAGTAGGCTACTGCGTTTTGCTCATGGAATACACTCAAAACCACTTTACAGATATTGTGAAGCCCTAAGTCTTGTCAACGTGATAAGGCGCTACAACAACACTTGCGTTTATATAGCACCCCTCATGCAGGGTAGCGTGCTAGTGTGCTTGATCATTAGTGAAGGTGTTTGTCCTGTCTCCCCAGTGACACTGTGGTGCAGGTGAAGAGGCTTTTGCAGTATGACGACCTGCAGCCCGGTGATGAGGATGCCTTCTCTAGAGAGCCATTCATTGTTGAGTTCACATCTCCAGCCTCAGGTAAGGTCCCACGTTTTTGTACAGCATAATCCCTCCCCCTAACTCCCCCCATACCAAAACCCCACACCCATCCATCTCATCCAAAGGATAGCATCTCCGACAATGCAACACACCCCAGGACTATACTGCACTGAAAGTTGTCAGTAATACAATGGGTGTTCTGTAGGACGTGTTATGTAGGTTTGTTTTAACAATAATAATAATCCTTGCATTTGATAGTGCAGTGCCTTATCACTTGTCAAAATGTCTCAAAGCACTGGAGTAAATGTTCTGTAGTGTTTGTGTATTCACAGCTTAGACTATGTGATTCCAAGTCCTGATGGGTGGCTTGAACCCACAAACTTCTGATTCAAAGGCAAGTGCTACCACTGAGCCTGGCTGACACACTTTGCCCAGTGTGTAACCTGTAGGCACATCAGACAATAAGCTCACACACTGCAAACATTCACATACACCACTGGGGTGACCGAGCTTTCCACAGTCAGTAAGCAGGTGGTTAGGGCGACACATGGAAACAAAGAGGCTCTTGTCCTGCACAAGTCCCACCTCAGGGCAGAATCCATTCCAGGAATAGCTCGATGCCCTCCAGGAAAAGTGTCTCCCTTTCTAATCAGTCATCATCGCTCCAGTTGTCAGATGTGAGATTGTTACTTTTTTTTTAAGAATTCAAGACTCTATAAATAAATAATCCTACCGTTTGATATGGACCTAAAACATCAAAATATCTCAAAGTGCTTCACAGGTAATTGCTGTCAAACATAATGACTATTTATAGGCAAAAGTGGCAGGTAGTTTGCGAACAGCAACATCCCACAAACGGCCATGGAGTGAGTCATCAATTTTATGCGGGGAATTGTGGGCCAGGACACCGGGAGAGAGAACTGCCTTTACTTTTCAAACCATGTCAAAATCATGATCGTTTAACATTCACCTAAACAGGCAGATGGGATCTCACTTTAACATCACAAGATGTCAAGAGAAGTTCAGCTAACATCACATCCGAAGGTGGTACCTGCCATAATGCCACTTTCCTGGAGCGTCAACCTAGACTGTGAGTTCAGTCTCTGATGTGGGGAGAATTTAGGCTCAGAGGCGAGAGTGCTACCAACAGAGCCAGGCTGGCCCTATCTCTTATAACACATCAGAGGAAAGCTATCATCTTCTAGTCCTGAAACAGCCATGATACAGAGCCTCTGATGGCAGCCTGGGGCAGAGGTAGCATTCTCGCCTCTGAATCAGATAAAAAGGTTCAAGTCCCACATCGGAACATAAATTAGCATCTAAGGTGACAGTCCACTGCAATGCTGGGGGTGTGCTACATTGTTAGAGGTGTCGTCCTTTGGATGATACATTAAACCAAGGTTCAGTTTGCAGGTTCAGATGGATGTTAACGATTCTGTGACGCTATTCAAAAAGAGAAGGCAGTTTCTCCTGGCATCCTGGCCAACAATCCCTGAATAAAATTGGTGATTCATTTCATGGCTGTTTGTGAGACATTTTGTGCACAATTTGCACAATGTGCTGCGTTTGCCTACACATCCCCAGTCAATTCCGCACTTTACAGTAAATCTTAAGTTTTGGGAAGCCCTCCTGATGTGAAAGGCACTATATCAAATGCAAGGATTATTTTAATATTTAACTCTCATTGGCTCAAATAGACACACATAAATAAACAGACACGTGTGCACACAGGGAAGCAGGAAGATGCCTGTGTGTTTAGGGATGGGTCTGGGCCACCACAACAGCTGTAATATAGGAGATAATTGTGCAGATCAGAGGATTCAGACCTCACTACAATTTACTGCAGTTATTTTCCTGTCACTATTTGGGCTCACCTGGGTGACCAACATCAATCCTGAGGGGAAAACATAGTTAAATTCCCTCATCAGCTTTAAACACTTCTCACTTAGTATAACACACTGGGCTCCAAATTACACAGAACAACCAACAACAACAAGATTACATTTGTATAGCACCTTTCACGTCAGGAGGACATCCCAAGGCGTTGGTCAGTGTACAGCATTTCAGACCCGAGCTGGGGTCAGAGAGGGAGAAGAGTGGGAAGGGAAAGGGGGAGTGACCAATGGCATGGTCGAAAAGGAGGGTTTTGAGGCAGGACTAGTAGGAGGGTAAGGAGGGGGCGAGGTGGAGTGATCACCCTATAGAACATACCTAACACAACACTCATGACACCCCCAAAACCTTTCACTGCAGTCTGTGATTGCTAATTTAATACCAAATATGGTTAGTGTTACACTGAGCTACAAGGACCTCAGCTGAGACACCTTTCTCTGTGAGTGCTAACAGTTGGATCCTTACAGCTGAGAATCAGAAGCATAGAATTATACAGCACAGAAGGAGGCCATTCGGCCCATCGTGTCTGTGCCGGCTTTTTGAAAAGAGCTTCCAAATCAATCCCACTCTCCCGCTCTCTCCCATAGCACTGCAAACTATGTAACAACAAGGGGCAGGAAACTCTAGTGGGAGTAGTTTATAGACCCCCGAACAGCAGTCACAGTATCTCTCAAGGTATAAATCTGGAGATTAGCAGAGCATGTAGTAAAGGAAAAACATTACTTGTGGGTGATTTTAATCTGCACATAGATTGGGACAACCAAATTGGGAAAAGTATGATAGAGGAAGAGTTTATAGAATGTATTAGGGATAATTATCTAGATCAGAATGCCGAGGAGCCAACCAGGGAACAGGCCATATTAGACCTTGTTTTGTGCAATGAAGCAGGACTGATCAGCAAACTGGAAATTAAGGCTCCTCTAGGGCAAAGTGATCATAATACGATGGAATTTAGCATTAAGTTAGAGAGAGAAATAGTTACGTCCGAAGCAAAGGTTTCAAATTTAAGTAGAGACAATTTTGCTGGTATGATAGAGGATTTAGCCAAAATAAACTGGGAAATTAGACTTCAGGATTTGACAGTGGACCTTCTTATTAACCTTCTCTGCTCCAAGGAGAATAATCCTAGCTTTTCCAGCTTCTCCTGATAACTGAAGTCCCTCATTCCTGGTACCATCCTGGTAAATCTCCTTTGCACCATCTCCAATGCCTTGACGCCCTTCCTAAAGTGTGGTGCTCAGAACTGAACTAAGTACTCTAGCTGAGGCCTAACCAGTATTTTATAAAGGTTCATCAGAACTTCCTGACTTTTGTGTTCTCTGTCCCCATTTATAAAGCCTACTATCCCGTATGCTTTTTTAACAGCTTTATCTACCTATCCTGCCACCTTCAAAAGTTTACTTATACCCCCACTTCCCAACCCAATCCTCAGCTTGGGTCCGAAACTCTGTCTGTCCAGTGCCTTGGGAAGTCCTCCCGACGTGAAAGGCGCTATATAAATGTAATTTTGTCTCTCTGTTCCTTCACCCTCTTTAAGATTGTACCATTAGCTTATTCATTCTTCTTCCCAAATGCATCACTTTGCATTTCTCCACATTAAACTTCATCTGCCATGTGTCTGCCCATTTTACCAGTCTGTCTATGTACCCTTCATAGAATCATAGAATTATACAGCACAGAAGGAGGCCATTTGGCCCATCGTGTCGGTGCCGGCTCTTTAAATAGTGCTATCCAATTCAATCCCATTTCCCGCTCTCTCCCCATAGCCCTGCAAACTTGTCCTCCCAAATAATTATCTAAATGAAGTCTGCTACTATCCTCCTCACTGTTTACTACTTTTCCTATCTTAGTATCATTGGCAAACTTGGAAATTGTACTCCCTATATCCAATTCCAGGTCATTTATATCAATCAAAAACAGAAGTGAGCCCAATACTGACCCTGGGGGGGAACCATCGCACACCTCCCTTCAGTCAGAAAAACAACTGTTCGCCACTACTCTCTATACGAAAACAGTTTTAGATATATGTCTTTCGAGGTTTAAGAATCTGGATTTGGATATTTTTCACTTAAATATTTGAAGGTTATTTATTGCAACACGGAGGTGTAAGTGGGAGTGTTTGCTCCAGTATTTTGATTGTAATGAACATGTGTGACAGCACTAACAGTGCCCGAGCCCTGGGTGTCCATGCCACTGTACAACATACTCTAGTATAGTACATTATGTGGTTCCTGCCTCGATTATTCCAATGTAGTCTGTCCAGTTTTCCCAGCTCCACTATCAACAAAATTCAACTAATTCAGAACTCCGGTGCACATAAAACAAAGTATTAGCAGCAGGATTGGCCATTTGGCCCCTCGAGCCTGCCCCGCCATTTCATAAGATCATGGCTGATCTTTAGACCAAACTCTAATTAACTGCCCTATCTGCATAGCACCAATCCTTCTATTTTTAAAAAAGTCAGTCTGAGCCTTGAATATGTTCAAGGGCTGAGCATCTGCAGCCTTCTGGGGAAGTGAATTCCATAAATTCACCACCCTCTGAGCAAAGAAATGTTTCCTCAACTCTATTTTAAAGGCTGACTCTTAATTTTAAGACTTTGACCCCTAGTTATAGATTATTCTACCAAGGGAAACAAACCATCAGTGTCTAATTTATCCAACCCTTGACGAATCTTTCATGTTTCAATCAGATCTCCGCTAATTTTTATGTACACTAGAGAATACAGTCAGATTTTATTCAGCCTATCCTCATAGGTCAGTCCCCTCATCTCAGGAACTAACCAAGTGAATTTACGCTGTACCCCCTCTAGGGCAAGTATGGCCTTTTTTTAAATAAGGAGACCAAAACTGCACCCAGTACTCCAGTTGTGGTCTCACCAAGGCCCTATACAGTTGCAGCAAGACTTCCCTACTCTTCTACTCTAAACCTTTTGCAATGAACGCTTACATGCTGTTCGCCTTCTTAGTTGCTGCTGCACCTGGAAACTAACTTTTTGAGACTGGTGTACAAGAACAACCAAATCCCTCTGAACATTAACCCTATCTAATCTCTTCCCTTCTCGAAAATAATCTGTTTTTCATTTTTTTCTGCCGAGGTGAATAGCTTCACATTCCCTCACATTAGATTCCATCTGCTACCTACTCGCCCAGTCCCCGAGCCTATCTATATCCCGTTGCATTCTTTTTTTATCATCCTCAGAGCTTACACTCCCACCTAGTTTACTATCATCCGCGAATTTAGATACGTTGCATTTAATGTCCTCGTCTCGATCATTGATGTAAATTGTAAATAGCTGAGGCCCAAGCACTGATCCTTGTGGCACTCCACTAGTCACGTCCTGCCAATTCGAGAATAAACCATTTATCCCTACTCTCTGTTTCTACCTGTTAGCCACTCTTCAATCCATGCTAATATGTTTCCATTAATCCCGTGGGCCTGAACCTTGTGCACAGCCTTTTGTGTAGCACTTTGTCAAATGACTTTCTAAAATCCAAATGTACCACATCTACTGGTTCACCCCTTTCTAACTTTCAAGATATATCTTCAAAAAACACCAAAAAATTAGCGAAGGATGACTTACCTTTTGTAAAGCCATGTTGATTCTGCCTAATCTTATTATGGTCTTCCAGGAATCCCATAACGACACCTTTAATTAAGGACTCAAGAACCTACCCTACCACTGATGTCAGACTAACTGGTCTATGATTCGCCATTTTTTCCTTCCCACCCTTCTTAAATAGGTGTTACGTTTGCAATCTTCCAATCAATGGGAACCGTTCCAGAATCCAGAGAATTTTGGAAGATCAAAGACAAGCCATCCACTATCTCAGTAGCCACCTCTTTTAAAACCCTAGGATGTAGGCCATCAGGTCCAGGAGATTTATCAGTTTTAAGACCTTGACAATTTACCTAAAACCATTTCTTTACTAATATTAATTCCCCCAAGTTGCTCACTAACATTGTCTTCTTGGTTCCCCTCTATTCTTGGTAGGTTTTCAGTGTCTTCTAAGGTGAAGACAGTAACAAAGTACTTGTTTAATGACTGCCATGTCTTTGTCCCCTACTATAATTCCCCCCGTCTCTGCCTGTAGCGGACCCACATTTACCTTACAGCCTCTTCCTCTTTATATATTTATAAAAACTCTTGTAGTCTGTCTTTATGTTCTTCGTTAGTTTGCCCTCATATTCCATTTTCTCCCTCTTTATCACTTTTTNGGTTCTCCTTTGCTGATCCCTCAAGTTCTCCCAATCCTCGGGTTTACTACTCATCTTAGCTGTTTTATAGGCTTCTTCCTTTAAATTTATACTTTCCCTAACTGCTCTAGTTAGCCACGGTTGGGCCACCTTTCCCGTGGCATTCTTATTCCTCAAAGGAATACGTGCTCGCTGGGAATTTTGTACTATCTCCTTAAACGTCTGCCATTGCTGGTCTACTGTCAAATCCTTAAGTCTAATTTCCCAGTTTATTTTGGCTAAATCCTCTCTCATACCAGCAAAATTGGCTCTACTTAAATTTAAAACCTTTGCTTCGGACTTAACTACTTCTCTCTCTAACTTAATGCTAAATTCCATCATATTATGATCACTTTGCCCTAGAGGAGCCTTAATTTCCAGTTTGCTGATCAGCCCTGCTTCATTGCACAAAACAAGGTCTAATATGGCCTGTTCCCTGGTTGGCTCCTCGGCATACTGATCTAGATAATTATCCCTAATACATTCTATAAACTCTTCCTCTATCATATTTTTCCCAATTTGGTTGTCCCAATCTATGTGCAGATTAAAATCACCCACAATTAATGTTTTTCCTTTGCTACATGCTCTGCTAATTTCCTGATTTATACCTTGAGAGATACTGTGACTGCTGTTCGGGGGTCTATAAACTACTCCCACTAGAGTTTTCTGCCCCTTGTTGTTACGTACCTCTACCCATACTGACTCTACTTCCTGCTTTTCTGATTTAAAATCTTTCCTCTCTACTGTTTTTATCCCATCCTTTATTAGCAGGGCCACCCCCCTCCTCGTTTACCACATTGCCTACTTTTCCTATACACCATGTACCCTGGAATATTTAGCTCCCACCCTTGATCTCCCTGTAACCATGTCTCGGTGATGGCTACTAGATCATACCCGTTTGTTTCTATTTGTGCATTTAACTCATCTATCTTGTTTTGAATGCTTTGCGCATTCAGATATAGCACCTTTAATTCTGACTTCGGGCTATTAGTCCTATTCACCGGTACCCTATCCCTGGGCTTCCTTTCCCCGCTTGACACACTTTGCTCATCTCCCTGGTTAATCTGCTCTCCCACTTTCATCGGTCCTAATTTTAATTGTGACGGATTACATGTGATTGAATTTACCCCCCCACCCCACTTAGTAGTTTAAAGCCCTGTCTACCTTCTTTTTTATTCGTGTTGCCAGGACATTTGTTTAGGTGGAGTCCATTCCTTTGGAATAGCTCCTGTCTCCCCCAATACTGGTGCCAGTGGCCTATAAAGTGAAACCCCTGCCCTCCGCACCACTCTTCTAGCCAGGTATTCAGTTCTTTAATTTTTTTTGCCTGTACCAATTTGCCCCTGGCTCAGGTAATAATCCCGAGATTAATACCTTCGAAGTTCTACTCTTTAGCTTAACTCCCAATTCCCGGAACGTGCTCCTCAACTCGTCCCTACCTGTCCTATCTACATCATTGTTCCCTATGTGAATCATAACTATTGGATCCACTCCCTCCTGCTTCAAATTTTTCAAATGTTACTGTAAAGTGAATTGACCGGGCACATTTCAAGTCATTATCATATAGTCCCAGGAATTGTTTAAAATAATTCATGAAGAGTGCCCCCTGATGATATCTTTCTTTTCTTTGAATGACAGTCGCTCTATCTGTAAGTAGAATTTACAAATGTATTCAGACAATGAGGAGCCCAATTTCAGAAGTTGTCATTCTCAGAATTCTAGCGCTCTAAACTCCTTTTTCTGATTGCTTACAATGTTTTTTTTGTCACAGAGACGGAATACGTGAACACATTTCACAAGTATCTGTTGTCAAGAACAGAAAAGAAAATTGCGGTGTTCGGTGAGTCCCAACAAACAAAGTCAAGTTTTGGTTTATGTTAATTGTCCAGTCCTGTAGGTCAGCGGTTAGAGCACTCGCCTCGCAAGCGAGAGGTCCTGGGTTTCTTACCTCTGTTTACCAAGGAGTAAGTCGGAATCCGTTTGTTAGTCAATTGGAGGATCGCGTTTCTGGGGCTAATATTCCCTTCAAAAAAATAAATAATACTTTGGTCACTCAATCCACGACGGTTTGTGGGATACTTCTGTGTGCAATTGGCTAAATGTTTGATGTAGGATTATTATTATTATTACTAACATCTTTCAAATCTTGCCCTTTCTTAGCACTGATGTGTTTCGGTTCATGCTGCCTGGAAAACAATTTTGTTATTTTTAGCTGTTCAATGTCTTTCACAAGAGAGGTTTGGTGAGCAAGGAACTCTGAGCCCATTTGATCTCGTCCTTCCAGAATATCATCCCTGCTCCCCTCTCCCATACGAAGGCACCCACACACACATACACGTTTTGTTTTCTATTAATCTGGATATGAGTAACTTTTTTTCTTTGTCTCTGTGACAGGTGAGAGTGCAACCTTCTGCCTTGCAAAAAGCGCAATGAAGACTCTTAAAGATCTTGGGGTTTGTATTAATTTTCTTTGAATCTTTTATTTGAGGCATTTAACTGATGTCATGCATAATGCTGATTGAAACTCACTCCGAGACACTGCCCCATGTGAAGAGCAGTCCATTGCATGTGGCACCAAAGAAGATTTTTCCTTAACTTCCAACTTATCCAGAGCTGAACTTCACATTCTCTCCTACACATCCACTGGCTCCCAATAGCTCGGGAGAGTGATGATCATTGCTCACTATGTTTGTCAAGCTCTTTTAGACATTCCTTCATGGGAAAGGAGACGTTTAAGGAAAAGATTTTAAGTATTTATACGCGAGGAGACAGCCGTCAGGCGGGAAGAAAGTTTCAGGAGCTCCGAGATGTGTGTTCGTTCACTCTTCAAGGCCGACTGTTGAAACCTGTCCCACCTCGCCCTTACCTCCCCAAGTTCACCTCCTCCATCTCCTTCAATCTGGGGACATTGGGCTCTATGTCTCTACCTCCCGAAACTCATCACTGAACACACTCCCTCCCTCCCTCTCTCTCTCTCTCTCTCTCTCTCTCTCCCCCCTCCTCCCTCTACCCTTTGTGGAGTCCTGTAGCTCAGTGGTTAGAGCACTCGCTTTGCGAGTGAGAGACCTGAGTTCAATTCCAGGCAGAGGGCGAAACCTCGGGCAAGTTTCCTTACTCCACACAGAGCCTAATAATAATCCTCCAAAACCAAAAATAATAATAAATTGGTCATTTTCAATCCACGACTGTTTGTGGGACATTGCTGTGCGCAATTGGCTGCCGCGTTCGCCCACAAATATACAGTCAACTCACTTTACAGTGTGTTCTGTGAAGCGCTTTGGGACGTCCTCCTGACGTGAAAAGCGCTATATCAAATGCAAGGATTATTATTATTATTATTATTGTTTGAAGATTGGAGCTACATTAAAAATGTCAGCTCAAAAGTCCAGTGCAAAAATGCCAAGCCCTTTGAGATGTTTCCCCGTCCGAAGTGAGACTGGCTGTATCAAATACTTGTATTATTATTATATCGCCCACAATTTATCCACATTACAATGTATTCTGTGAAGCGCTTTGAGACGTGAGAAGGTGCTTTATCAAATGCAAGGATTATTATTATTATTAGTTAAGTATTTGATGAACATGTCAATCATTCTATCTGCCCTAGGTTTTTAAGGAAGTGCAGAGAAACAACAAAGCAGTTTTGGAACTAAGCAACACCTTTCTACCTCTGATCAACCGTCAGAAACTGCTGGAATACATCCTTCATTTCAACATCTTGTAGAAAAAACTCGGGGAAATCTCGCCGTGAACGGTGATGTACCGAAGCAGATGGCGTAAACCATTTGATTTGAATTGTCGATTATTCGACCTCTAAGAAAAGAAGTGAATATTTTAAGTAGTACATCCTCGTAATATGGATATTGTTTCAACACTGTTTTTACTGGCAGACTAATGGCTCAATAGCTTGGCTGAGTTCTCGTCTCCCCTGCCCTCCCCACCTCCCCACACCCCAAGCTGAGCTGGTACTGTGTTTAACTCAGTGGAATCCATCTGTGTCCGTGTCTTTGGATTCAGGTGTTGTTGTTGGCTACATTGGCTCAAGCTCTATGGCCACCTGTTCAGCGATTACCCTGAATTCTTATGCAGAAACCTAGATACTGTCATTTGGGTTGAGCGGCTACATATGGCTGCCATGTTTCGCCCACAAATTATAGTCAGTTCACTTTACAGTATATCCTGTGAAGCGCTTTGAGATGCCGCGACGTGATAAGCGCTTTATCAAACGCAAGGATTATTATGCCCTTTAGTGAACTGTGTTCCTAGGCCACGGACTAGAGTGTCAAACTCAGCAATAACAAACGAGGTGTATGTCAGACCATGTGGGGCCCTGGGACACTTCGGACCATTATTGCCATCAGGCGAAGCCAAGTACTAAAAGTGACTAAACCTGACATGCAAGACACTGTGAATTCGATTGAGATCAGGCTGTGGAGGAGTTTTGTAAAATAGTTCCCTTTTTTCTCTGTCTCTTTCTCTGTCTCTGTCTGTCTCTCTCTTTCTGCTGCTGTCTTTGTTTCTCCCTGACATCGCTATCCTGATAGAATGGCAACGAGTGGGGTCAAACTGTCGGTTTCACTGACTTTTGCAGCAGTCTCCAGCTGAACCCTAACCTGAGCTCTGGCTTGCCCCTGCCAGTAACACAAATGCACTGAAAAAAATCTGCAGGATTTTGGGGGCTTTTTGCCCTCTGGTGTGACTGAATGTAGAGCTGCTGATCCTCAATGTACGTTTACAGGATCAATTACCTTTTAGGGCATTTAAAAGCAAAGCAACACACCCTCAGTTCCTCCTCCACTCCCCCCCCCCCCCCCCCCCCACTGACCCCCACCCACCACTTTTTCCACTGTGCATCTCATGAGTTGCGGAAAGCATTCCCGGGAAACAACAGGTTGTCGAGAACAGTGCTGACCTTTTGTTGCCCTGACAATGAACATCGATAAACAATAAGCTTGTAAACTTCTAAACAGTAACCTTGAGAATTTTGTTCTCCATTGGTTTCTCTTTTCCCCTCTGCACCTCATAACCCCATCTCTCCCCCTCCAAATGACTTAATCACTATGGAGTCCTGTAGTGGCTCAGTGGCTAGAGCACTCGCCTCACAAGCGAGAGGACCTGGGTTCGATTCAAGAGAAAAGGCCAAGTGATTCTAAATGAGATGAGTTAAGGTATGATAATGCCCCCCAGGGCACAAACTTGTCCTTCCAGAAAGCAACTCTATTGGTGGCCAGGAGTGCGTGCTAACAGTGCTATTCATGGCTACAAACCCTGGATTTCAATTCCAAATCTACTGCTCGACAGATAATCCTGGTTCCCTCTCCCCCAGCCCTCAGCTTGGCCAAACTGTAAGGAACTGCGTGGTAGCAGAATATACCATCACGTTGCAAGAGGAATTGGGAAGGAAGCTATTTAGAACCAGCTCCATCCATTCAGAGTATCCCCGATCCCTCAGTGACATTGATACCTGTAGTGCTGCTGCTGGTGACAGATTCCAGACCGGAGCAGACGGTGCTGCCAGAGAATGGAATACTTTTTCCACATTGCATCTCGTGACTCGCAGAAAGTATTCCCAGGAACAACAGGCAGTCGAGAACAGCATCGGTCTTTTGTTGCCCTGACGATGAACATCGATCGACTCCTCTAACGGAAGAGCACGAGACATGACCGTTGCAATCTTACACAATCGTTTATCCAGGACGCCTTTTACATGGAAGTTTTACTGCTTGGCTTCCTGAACTTTGCCGAACGGCCATGGCTCCCAATGGGAGGGAGATCGTCCAGCTGATTGAATGGATGAGTTCCTGGGCAGATTGCTATCAGTTTTACCCGCAGCAAGTGAAGTGGGATTAAGAAATAGATGCCCTCTGCGAAACATGAAGATATACAGTGTGTTTTATTGTGTTCGTTGTGGATTGAGAGTGCTGCCTGGAGTAAAGAAACTTTGGCGTTTGTGGTAAGTTGGGGGAGAAATAACCTTGAATCGGCAAATCCCAATTAACCTTACCCTAGTTGTTTAAACAAACTATCACCTTTCTGTAGACCAAAGAGTTTTCTGAATTGGTTTAATTGTATGTTGGAGTATGTTCGTTAGCGGCATGTTTGTCAGTTCATTATCTATGCAGGATGTTTATGCAGAGTGTTGGAAGTATTTGATATTAATTTTATTCGCAGCATATGAGAGACCGACCACATAATTCTTGTGATCATCTTTCTCACGGGGAGGGGGAGAGAGAAATTGTATCAAATGCTTCTAGATTATTTATACCACAAGTGTGTGTGCGCGCGGGTGTGTATTGGAGGGAGAATAATCGTAAATTCTCCCAACACTTTTGGTATAAATTAGAACCGTGTGATGTTTAAAAAGGTCAATGTGCAGCCGTTTTAATTGTCTGCATTGCCTTAGCTCGTAACAATTGCACTGATCTCTCAGGCTCAGGACTTAGTTTGTCTGGAAGCCTTAATTATTTGGTGCTTCCATGAGACAGAAAGAGCTTAAACCGTTACTAAAAGCCATACAAAAAATAATGGCAGCATTGGCGAGGGTGGGGTTTGGGGGGGTGGGTGGGCTGCTTAAGATATTAACAGCACCATCTATTACCACTGTTAGTCTGTTTAACTTTTTTAAAAAAAAATTAGAAATGTTCAATTCACTTAAACTATGCGGAATTTACCTGTTCTCGTGTTAGTACCTTCTGTTTCTAAGATGACTGACGTGTGCTTTTCAAAGCAGGCCTCAAGGAGCTTGCCAGGAATCGCCCGCCCAAAAATAAAACCACTTCTCCCTCCCCTCCGTTGGCTCACGCTGAAGTACAGCTCTTTTGGTGACAGTGGGGGGTCTCCGGAACCTCATCAAAGCGGGGGTACATGCGGAAGAAAGCCTCGACAACGAGTGTTGGTCAGGCTGTTGTGGAGTCCCATAGCTCAGTGGTTAGAGCACTCGCCTCGCAAGCGAGAGGACCCGGGTTCGATTCCCGGGCGGGGCAAAACCTGAGGCAAGTTTCTTGCCTAGCAGTAAGTAGGCAGTTGTTAGTCGATTGGCAGATCGCTTTCATGGGGCAATAATCCCTCTCAAACTTTTTTTTACATATAAATTGGTTCACTCAATCCACGACTGCTTGTGTCCCACAAAATATAAATTCAATCCCCTTCATGGTATGTTCTGTGAAGCGCTTTGAGTCGTCTCATCGCCGCGATAAGGCGCAAGATGCAAGGATTATTATATGACTCCACAGGGCTACACTGTAAGCCAAACCCAGCCGCTCACCTGGTGCTCACTCACGGGTGCACGATATCCAGTAGGGAGTCACGGAAACCTCAACCCTGGGTCAAATTTGACCTCCGTAGCCCAGTGATTGCCTAAGGCTGAAATTGGCTAAGCTATTACAGACCAGGGAGGATGTGTTAGCTTAAGCGTGATCTCCTCCCTTGGCGTTTCGCCCACAAAATACACAGTCAATTCACTTTGCAGTGTATTCTGTGAAGCGCTTTGAGACGTCTCAAAGACGTGATAAGGCGCTACATCAACTGCAAGTTTTATTATTATTATTCTAGTCCGGAGCCACCTTGCACGGACATTTTTTTCTTCACTGAGCCATTGGGCAGCCCCAAGTCACAGAATTGTTGAGCAAAAAAAAAGCCAGGTGATGAACTGGCTTGATAAAGTACTTTTAAGTTTATAGTTTCCGATGTACACTAATGACTGGAACGAAATGACTGCAGTTTTAGCCAACCCTTATTTAATGTTGTACAAAGTGACCAATTCTAGCTAAAAGTAGCAAAACAAGAGAAGCCACGACCGGTTATAAGTTAATCTTTAGGGTGTTATGTAAGTGCTACTGGACACCGTGTGTTGGTGACGAATGCTTTGTTAAAGAAAAAGCTGAGCCCGTTTGGGGACATCGCGGTTGGACATATCTTCCATTCACTGTCGATAACTTACATATTACCCTAACAGGTCAACCTCCTACATACTGCTGGACGAGGAGTGACACTATTGTGCTGGGTAAAGAGCGAGGGGTTGATTGAACGGTCTTTACTGCTGTGTATTGAATTTATTCTGCAATAGTGATAGGCTGCTACTGTAACGAAACACATTTTTCAATTTGGGGACCCTATTTACCAAGGATGCTTTCAAATATCGCAAATTAGCCTGGAAACCCAAAGCCCTTTACAACAGGGCAAAGGACATAGACCTGCGGATGGTGTTGCTGTTAGCACTGGCCTTGTGTCTGCGTTGTCTACACCACTGTATGGCATTCTGATTTGATTCCTGCCTAAATATACACTCAGTAGAGTTTGAAACCACTTATTGCAGCAAATGGACAATACATGCATCTTTTTGCTTATATATATATATATATGTGTGTGTAATATATATATATATATATATATTTGCAGCTTGTGACCCTATTTCTATATGAGCTGCCGTACCACATTGTACACTTGTACAGGACAATGGGTTGCAGTTTGACAAATCTGAAACACTATTACTCACTCGTTCCTAGTAAGTCCATTTGTTCTTGACGGGAGTCTTGAGAGTGAGGCACAGAGTCGCTCCTCATTCTTGCACAAGCGAGTATCACTATTGACTGTTGCTGAGCCAACGAGGGCTGAAACATCGTTTCTGTACAAGCTGCGTTGTCTGCGTGTTGTGCGTATATATATATATACCTGTATGGTTTGAGCAGAGGATGGTGGCAAGTGAGTAAGTACACAAGTGTTGAAGTACCTTTTGCGACTAGATTGTTGGGTCCTTTCGTTGAAATGCAACTTGCAGGAGGCTGATCTCGAAGATTTTGTATCTGGTTTGCGTCAAATGTTTTGTTACTTTTATAAAATAAAGTTTATGAAACAGCTTGCGATACTCTTTATTTTTTTTAAAAAAGTGATCAAATCTAATTATACTTTCTAACACCACTCGCACTCACTGGGCAGGATCTCGATCTGATGGGTCTTTTTTCCACCACCTCTGTCTTCTACTCATTCTCTCGCTTTCATCGCAACCTTTTCTTTGCCTCTATTTTATTGACTATTTTAGCTGCAGCCCCCACCCTTTGGAACTCCATCCCACAGTCCCTTCGCCTCGCTCCCTCCCTCGCCTCCTTCAAAACACGTCTCAAGACCCTCCTCGTCGACTGAGCATTCGGCCACCCTCCTACCGCTGCTTCTTCAAGCATTCTTTCCTTGATCCTGCCATTTTGCACAGTCTACTGCTCTGTCATAAGCATTGCAGTGATTCTTGTGTTGGATTTACATCTTGTAGAGGCATGTGAAGATCTACATGTTTGTGATATTACATACAGCCCACGGGGACATAAAACCAGTGACATGCCAAAACATGGAGCTGTAACTTTCTACATCAGTCGTGGCCAATCTGGCCTGCGGGGCGGGAGTGGAGGTTGAGGCCTGGATGCCGGAGTCGTACAGGTAAACAGCTTGGTGCTGCGTTGGGAAGATTGTAGGGTGGGTATTCTGGAAGGATGAGATCAGCAGGGCTTTCTGAATCCGCACGCACCTCTCACACGGTATTGTGAATGGGAAGTTGAAGATGTAGCAGGAAGCAAAGGGTGGAACCGGGCGGGGAAGGAGCTAAAGGAATGGGCTTCACTGATTTACTGCAACTTTACGGAAGCCGGAGGATTGCTTTATTAAAATCTCAACAGTTGGTAAGTAATTCACTGCCGGCTAATCGTTGAGGGTAATTTCCTTGAAACAAATAATACAAATCGAATCTCGTGAATGTGATCAAGTGGTTGGAGCGATATGTGCTGTTTCTAACCACTAGATGGCAATAGACCATTGCCAATTGCCCCTCAATTATATAGAGAATTTCAGGGGTGTCAGTGCTGTTTCATCAGTCAACAGTGACCGCCCGCAGCGCTGCTTTCAGAACATCGATATAGGACAGTGTCGATGTGCAGAAAAGGTCTGCATTATTCAATCTTGTTCCCAACATACAAAGTACACAGTCACTACACTCGACGGCTTTGAGACGTCGTCCTAACATGAAAGGCCATTGAGCAATGAAAATGCAAGGATCAATTTTATCACTTAACTAATTGTGCCTTCCTGTTAGTTTGGGTTCTTTATCATAAACCTTGCACTTGATTTGATGCCCCATCACGTTCTCGAACAGTCTCCAAGCGCTTCGCAGGAGTGACTGTAAAGTGTTGTGACTGTGTATTTTGCAGGTGAACGCAGCAATTAATTTGCAAACAGCCGTAATGCGAGTGACCAATTTCATCCAGCGGATTATTTGCCAGGACATTGGGAGAAAGAAACTCCCTTCTCTTTTGGGCCAGCATCAGAACAACCTAGACAAAGTTGGTTTTGGTGATGCTGCGAAACCTTGGGCAAGTTTCCTTACTCCACACCCTCTGTTTACCCAGCAGTAAGTCGGCACCCGGTAAATAGTCGATGGGCAGATCGCTTTCCAGGGATAACGATGCCTTCCAAGAAAAAATAATAGTAATAATTTGGTCACTCAATCCCCGACTGTTTGTGGGACACTACTGTGCACAATTGGTTGCCACGTTTCACCCACAAAATATAGAGTTGATTCACTTTAGAGTATATTCTGTGACGCGCTTTGAGACGTCTCAATTTTGTGATAAGGCTCTATATTAATAATAATAATCCTTGCATTTGATATAGCACCTTATCAAATGCAAGGATTATCATTAAATACTGCAAAAGTGTAGCGACAGTGTATTTTGTAGGGAACATCTAAAATAAATGCAAGAGATACTGCAAATCAGTGAATGTAGAAGATTTGGAGCGGTTACAGGAGCAAGCCTTGGCTGTGTTTTACATTGCAGACCAAAAAATGAAGTCATTTATCACCATCTGTGCGATCCTTTGACACTTGTGGGGCTTTTGCTGATATGTTTGGAAATGCATTGTGAAAGATTGGGTGTTGAGTTGAATACGGACGGCACTAACCCACAGCACTGAATTGAAATGGGATTTAATTGAATTAAGTTCTGACTGAATTTCGCTGTCAATTCATCAAGTATAAATAAAATGGGCATAATGTCATTGTCCACACGGTGCTCCATCTATCATGTAAACGGCAAACAGGGTCTACCAGTCCTTTCATATATATCCAACCCACAACAGGTAAGCAGTGATGAGATTGCTGGTGAATTATGGATTTTTAGTCCAGTGAAATATATTTGCAATTCCAAGATGCCAATTGCCACAAATGTATCATACAACTGACAGCAGAACATTTTTCTCACAAGTCTATGATGTTATTGTACTAGCTTTTCCAATGGGCCTATTCACCTAACTTTAATGCTCTTTCCTCACATCCTCGCGTGGAGTCCTGTAGCTCAGTGGTTAGAGCACTCGCCTCGCAAGCGAAAGGACATGGGTTCGATTCCCGGGCAGGGCAAGTGAAATACTGGGCAACTTTCCTTACCCCACACGCTTCTGTTTGCCTAGCAGTAAGTAGGAACCCTGGTTGTTAGTCAGATGGCGGATCACTTTTCCGTAGATAATAATCCCTTCAAATGAATAAATAATAATAATTTGGTCACTCAATCCACAACTGTTTGAGGGACATTGCTGTTTGCATTTACTGCAATGTTTTGCAGCGCTCCCAGCAATGCATTGGAGCGTCAGATTAGCCTGTGAGCTCAAAAGCCCCAATGCAGGGCTTGAACTTGCAACCTTCTGCTTCAGAGGAGAGTGCGACCACATGAGCCAGGCTGACATCCTTTAAAATGTCCTTAACGTCTCAGCTGCAACAGTCACTTGTGGTACGGTAACCCATGTTCTAACAACCCTGTGCGAACACTACCACGGATATGAACCAGAGATGCAAAGTACATCCAGAGCACTAACACAGTTGAACCTGATGATATGTTGCAATGATCCTTCTGGCACATGCAAACAAACAGGGCGTAACCAATTTTAGATCAACAGCAGATCTGGCAGATCAATAACCCTGACACTCTGTGCTCTGGCACCTGGGCTCCCTTAAGCGCCAGCTCTTGATGTTTAATTCAAGTCCAATGTCATGGACCAGGCTTACTCAACACCAGCTGCTTAATCCAGGTCCTCATGTGAGGGCACTTGGCAAATAGAGGTGACTGTTTGCACACAAGTCCTATGTGCCACAAGCTTGACCTGCCTTGGGACCTCACTGTCTTTGAAAAGGGATGAGCACGGCCAGAGTACCCTTTGCCAATTCTCAGCACGGTCCTTCAGGATAGTGTCCAGGCTGAAGTTGGTGTACACCGCAATTCTGGGGTTAGAGTCAACAAATGGGACTAACGCCCCTCGTATCTTCCAATTCATTCCCCTGGATGTGGAAGGAGGGGGATAAATGACCGATGCAATATATGCTTTACTGCTTGCTGCTGTTTGGAGCTTGCGAGGTTTCAGGGAGGTGAATGAGGGGCAGGAAACCACACCTGTAACCCAAGTAAACTGGAGCCTCCCCTCACTTTTAACTACACGCTGGGATGCTGTTCCCAGCGTCTACTTTTATCTTTCGCAGAGGTCTTTAAATCTCATAGTGAAATGGATGAGCGCAACCCTTCATTTCAGGCCTGAAAAATGGAAAAGATAATTCAGTCACTTATCTTGTCAAACCCGGCAAGCAATTTTCAGCAAACAAAGCTCCAGAGATGTACTGTCTTGTGTCTGTGATACCCGCGTTTCACACTTGTCGTACAGAGACAGGGAATCAGGATTGTGAGAACTGCTCACTTGTCAGGCTTTCCCTCAATGAGATTCTCTCCGAAGCTACAGAATGGGAATCAGTTCAGATCTGTCAGGTTTGGCCTCGGCGAGATTTCAATTTGTCTATCGGCACTCGGTGCCAGTTCTCATAGTTCTTAATACTAAGTGTTGAGGAACAGTTGGGGCGAAACTTTAAGCAAGTTTCCTTTCTCCACACACCTCTGTTTACCTAGTAAGTAGGAACCCGCTTATTAGTTGATTGGCAGATCACTTTCGGGTGGTAATAATAATACTTGCATTTGATATAGTGCTTTTTCATGTCTTCGAGACGTTTCAAAACACTTCACAGAATATACTGTAAAGTGAATTGACTGTATATTTGTGGGCGAAATGCGGCAGCTAATTGCGCACAGCAATGTCCCACAAAACAGTTGTGGATTCAAGTGACCAATTTTACTATTGCTTTTTTTTTCTGGAGGGATTGTTAACAGGCATATGGAGTAACGCTACTGTTATAACACTATAATCTGAAATCTGAGCCAAGATGAGGCTTGTAAAAAGCTTGTATCACAGTCATCGAGACATACTACATCATAGCTTATATACCAACAGAGCTACAACAACAATCCGTACGTCACAAGCCAAAAAACACGTAACAGCACCCCCTTACATCCTGAGTCTTTGCTTCCCAGTTTCGTTACTTCCTCTCTTGCCATTCCTTCACGAACCCCTCCAATCGGGTTTCCGTGTAACCCACAGCACAGAAACAGCTTTGGTCAAAGTTACAAAAACTTGTATTTACACAGTGCCCTTGTGGCTTAATAGTGGTGGAGCCCAACACCGAGTCGAGGGGAGTGAGGAGACGACCGTAGGCACAGTCGAAGAGGAGCTTCTTCAGTCCAGATCTAAAAGAGAGGAATGAGGAGGCAAGATGGTGGGATTAAGGGAGAGAGTTCCAAAGCTTCGGGGCATAGTGGCTGAAAGTTCGGCCGCCGATGGTGGAGCGGAAGGGACGACAGACGAGCAGGAGGCCAGAGCCAGCCGAGCGGAGGCAGCAGGTAGGGAAGTAGGGAGAGAGCGGAGCAGAAAGGATTTTTATGTAAAACACTCACAAAAATGGCCTGATGAGAAGTGGCCAAACCAAATAATCAAAATGATTTCATTGAAAGAAAAACTCTAGTCTGACCTTTGCAATGAAATAAACAGGAAGCCCTCGCCTCCACTTCAATTTAGAGTACGGTCTAAATAGAGCACTCAGGTACGGTCACTTCAATACTGAAAGCCCTTTAAAGAGCTGCATGGATAAAGGCTACTTAAGCAGCAGAGTTATTTACTGATGTTTGTGCTGAAACGAAACAGCTTCAAACGTTTCCATCGATGCCAAGTAATTGGAAGGCTCGTGTGTGTGTGTGTGTGTGTGTGAGTGGGGGGGGGTCGAGGGGGTGGGTGGGGATGGAGCAAACAAACAACGCACTCCCATACACGTCATTCCTCTTGAAATTCGGCCAAAAGACCTGAAAAAAAGTTGTGGGTTTTCAAAGCCACTCAGTTTCAGACTCCAAGGGTTAAGGCAAAATCACTGTTTTGGAACCATTGTGGGAACGGTCGATTTTTCATGGGGTTTCGGGGAGGGGGGGGGGGGCGGAGGAGTGGAGAAGATAATAATAATCCATGCATTTGATATAGCGCCTTATCATGTCTTTGAGACGTCTCAAAGCGCTTCGCATAATATACTGTAATGTGTGTATTTTGTAGACAAAACACGGCAGACAATTGTACACAGCAGCGTCCCACAGGCGGAGGGGGAAAGGGTGGGGGTAGATTCTTCTGGAGAAGGTTCGCATACAAACAGGGCGACAAGAACTGTAGCATTTGTGTCACCTCACTAAGTTTTCAATAAACAGTGAGCAAGAGGCAAGATGGGGAGGGGTGGGCTATATATAACACCATCGTTCAGCAGTGGTTAGTAACGGCTGGTCAACAAATGGGATTAAAAAGGATTAGTAGTAATAACCCTTGCAATTAATGTAGTGCCTTATCACTCAGGTTGTCAAAACATCTCAGAGCACTCCACAGGTAAAGTGCAGTGACTCTGTGTGTCGTAGACAAATGCAGCGACAAGCAGTCAGTTTTTAGCAGAGTTACATCGCACACACAGCCATTGACCGAATAGCTAATTTGCTATTTGGGAGATTGTTAGCCAGAAAAGAATAGGCACACACGGGAGCTCAGTTTAACATCTCACCCCAAAGGTCATCCCCTTCTTCATTCAGCCCGAATTTACGGATTTCCATAAATCCGTGCGATCTTAAGTTTTAAGGGAAACTGGTCTTAGGGGCTAAGACTAGATGGAATTTCAGGGCTCGCGGTTTAACCAAACACTGAAACAGACCATTCGATCCAACTATTCCGTGCTGTTGTTTACACCAACAACACCTTGTATTTACACAGCGCCCCTCACGCAGAATAGCATCCCAGACTGCTTGACGGTGGTGGAGCAGAATGCTGGGCCGGGGGGAGGTGACCACAGGCAGAGGAAGGTCTTCAGGCCGTGACCTGAAGATGGGGAAGGAGGGCGGGCAAGGCGGAGGGATAGAGGGAGTGTGTTCCGGAGGTAGTGGCTGAAAGTGTGGCCACCAAAGGCAGAAGAGAGGGCACGAGGACAAGCAGGAGGAGGCCAGAGCCAGTCGAGTGGATGCAATAGGTAGTTTATGCTCTTCACTTGTCCTAATGCCCTCTCGCATGCCTCGACCGACATTTCTCTCTCATGCCGGCATCAAGTTGCATTCCAGGAAGCAGAGAAGCAGAGCTCAAACTTCTTGGGAGCTGCAATCCGGAAGCTACGCTAACATAGATAGAGGACTGTATGAATTGTAACTGATTCCGTAAAATGCCTGGTGTTCTTTCCAATATATAGGAGGCCTGCCTTTTAAGGTAGATCAATAGAACTGTATGACTGAAAGGGAGATTGATGTTATGCAACAAATACATCTTGCCGCTGGTGTTCCCGGGTGATTAAATCGCTAATGTTTCAAACCACAAAACTCAATACAGTTTTCAACCCCAACCAAGGGTTTGCAGTGCTCCAGTGCCGGGTAGCAGCTAAATAGTCTGCAAAAGGAAGAACAAGTGAAGAAGCTTTTAGTACATCTCCTAAAAAATCAATCAGTCGCAGCTCAAAACAAACCAGTTCAGACACATAATTAAGACAGCTTATTACTTTGACTCACACTGTTAATGCTACATTCAGAATGAGCGATCATGCGACAAACTTTGTAATCAAAGCAGTAGTCAAAGCTCAATCACATAATAATAATAATCCTTGCATTTGATATAGCATAATATCATGTCTTTGAGACGTCTCAAAGTGCTTCACAGAATATACTATAAAGTGAATTGACTGTATATTTTATGAGTGAAACGTGGCAGCCAATTGCACAAACAGTTGTGGATTGAGTGACCAAAGTATTATTATTATTTTTTAAAGGGATTATTTCCCCCAGAAACGTGATCTGGCAATCAACTAACAACCAGGTGCCTACTATAATAATAATAATAATAATAATCCTTGCATTTGATATAGCGCTTTTCACGTCGGGAGGACGTCCCAAAGCGCTTTACAGAATATACTGTAAAGTGAGTTGACTGTATATTTGTGGGCGAACGCGGCAGCCAATTGCGCCAATTGCGCACAGCAATGTCCCACAAACAGTCATAGATTGAAAATGACCAATTTAATTATTGTTTTTGTTTTTTGGAGGGATTATTATTAGGCTCTGTGTGGAGTAAGGAAACTTGCCCAAGGTTTCGCCCTCTGCCTGGAATTGAACTCAGGTCTCTCACTTGCAAAGCGAGTGCTCTAACCACTGAGCTACAGGACTCCACAGCTATAGGACTCCATAACTACTTGGTAATAATAATAATAAACCACGCATTTGATATAGCACTTTTCATGTCTTCTAGATGTCTCAAAGTGTTTCACAGAATAGACTGTAAAGTGAATTGATTGTATATTTGTGGGCGAAACGCGGCAGCCAATTGCGCACAGCAGTGTACTACAAACAGTCGTGGATTGAAAATGACCGATTTATTATTGTTTTTTTCTTTTCTAATAATTTTTGGAGGAATTATTAGGTAAACAGAGGCGTGTGGTGTAAGAAAACTTACCCAACATTTCACCCTGCCCGGGAATCAAACCCAGGTCCTCTCGCTTGCGAGGCGAGTGCTACAGGCTTACCTCTGGCTCATCGGCAGGACCTGGAAGGGCAAACCTGTCACTGGGGACAGGGGATCTTCCCACTCAGCTCCTGTTAACTCTGCAAGCCAAAGCCCTAACTGGTAGTGTGGTCCTAGCTGGACAAGCAGCAGGAAAGCTTTCCAGACAGCAATGTCGATGGCAAGCCATGCGGTTTTAGATGGTTAGACTCCAGCAGTTAACCCAACACACACTCTGGGGTCCCCCCAAGCCTTGGCTTTTGCCAACCTGCGCCTAATACTTTCTGGAATTAGGTATACGCAGGATGCCACCCTCCAGGGAGAGAGAGCGCGCATTCCATTCCAACACTCTATCTCTGGGATTTCCATGTGTAAGTGGGATACATGGAAATCTCGGTTGGTTTGGATACTCTTAAGCACGGTAATGGATTTCCGTGTATCAGGACACACGGCTGGGCGGCAAACAAAAAAAAAGCCTCTGGGTCGGGATGTTGTTCCAAATGAATTCTGGTGCTTCACTGGGTTTACTGTACAGGGAATTTTGTGCACGAAATTGACACATGCAAACCCATCGCCACGCTTAAGGGTCTCCAAACCAAACTACTGAGCGCTCTACATATGTACAGGACATATATGATTCAGTTCACAGCAATGCAGAACCCCTCCCAAGCACCGCACCGCAGCCGACACTACATGAGTTCAAAGTCCCAATGCGGGAGCTTTGACCCACAATCTTCTGACTCAGAGGTAAGAGTGCTACCGACTGAGCCAGCCTGACACCCTACGCCAACTTTGCCCTAGCATTAGATATTGAACCAGAAGCTAAATTGATTTAAAAGCTGCAGCTGCTTTATAAGCGCCGCAGGAATAAATCTGTATAGAATCTCTTCCCATCTTCCCGCAAACCGTTACTTCAGAAATAGTCAGTGTACTTGACAGTGATTGCTTCAGAAGTACTTGTTCACACAATGTTATGGGGCCAATTTCTTTTCCACCGTTGCTTTGAAAGAACCTGAGAAGATGCTGGATGAAAATTTTGCATGTGGGCGGGCGGGATGTCATTGAAACGTACCGAGCGCTTTCTCATTTACAAACCTTATCTTCAACCAGCTCGAGTATCCTGTCTGGTTCTGCCCAAACTTGAGTTTGACAGGCACAGAGAGAGAGAGAAAGAAAACCTCAATGTACCACCACTAAACGGCACTATTGTACTTCAAGATACTTCACTGGAGAACAAACGGAAACTACCGTGATAAGATTTAACAGATAGCGGATATAAAGACTTTCCCTTGTCCCACATAGGGTAGGTTGAAAATCTCGCCACATAATAATAATAATAATCCTTACATTTCATAAAGCAACCGTCATGTCAAAGCGCTTTGCAAAGGTTCCGACACAGGTGTAGTGACTGTGTGCCTATAGACGAACACGGCAGCCAATTTGCACACAGCAATGTCACACAAATACCCTTGAAGTGAATAACTAATTTTATCTCTAAGGGTGGGTGAAGTGATCAAAGGGGCGGAGAATGCAAAAATTGAGGTCATTTACAGATTAATTGGTAACGTCCACCTGAAAAGGCAGATAGAACTTTTGGTTAACACCTCGCCCAAAGGATTGCACCTCCAACAAAGCAGTACTCCCCACACCCCCACCTCTTAAGACCCTCAAGGCCTTCGGCCACTTTCCTACCCCTACCCGCCCTGCCCTCCACCCCTCCTGATCCCAACTCCCAGCTCGGGTCCAAATCCCTGACCATTCAGAGCCTTGGGATGTCCTCCCGACGTGAAAGATGCTGTGTAAATGTAATTTATTGTTGTGCTGCATTGGAGGGTCATCAGGAGCCTAGACTGCGAACCCAATGTCCCAACAATTCTGTAGCACTGTTGTGGCAGTGTTAAATACGCAGGAGGAGAAAAACAATAAAGCCAATTTTGCTTGTAGCAACTGTAGCTGGATTCCTTCCAGTAACCGTCGAGTTATTCCTCTTGTTTTGCCTGTTTCAGTCAGAGAGTGTTTTCATTTTATTTCGATCTCATCAAAAGGCTTCCTTCCAGTGTTATTACCACAAGTAGATATTAAATTGAGAAAGCGATGAGAAGGAAATTGATCCCGCAAGATTGAGACACACACTAGGCTTTGTTAGCATCTTCTACTACGCATTCAGAGTGAGGCAAATTCAGAGCAAATCTGCAGGAACACTATTTCAGTGAACGCGTCGTAAATGTATGGAACAGGCTCCCGAGGGAGATGGTGAGCAGAAAATGTTATTTCTTTCAAGAATGAGACAGATTTCTGCTAGAAAATAATATCTCGGGGATACAGTAGACAGTTTTGGACACGACATGTCAAGCGACTGCCAGGATGGTGGAAGGCAAACTAGATGTACATTGGCTTTCTTTCGCCTACCAAATTCTTATGTTCTTATTTCCCCAATCATCAACGCTCCTTAACACTCCCTGACTCTGACAACAAACCCAACCGTTTTTTTTGTAATATTCTCTTCCAAATATGACAATAATAATAACAATAATCCTTGCATTTGATACAGCGCCTTATCACACCACCGAGACGTCACAAAATACACATTATATATTCTGTGAAGGACGTCTCAATGACATGATAAGGCACTATATCAAACGCAAGGATTATTATTATTATTTTAGAATTTTATACAAGTCCCCTCTCAGTCACCTGTTCGATACTCATGGGTCATTCCCCTAACCTATCCCGTGAAGCGCCTTGAGATGTCCTACCGACTATATCAAATGCAAGGATTATTGTTATTTAATTTTCTTTTATCTGAGTGCAGCCTTGGTACGTTTGCAATGGTCTGCCTTGGGCAACTGAATTTGCAAATGAAAATCAGCTCTCTGTTAACAAGTAAATTTGAGCACACATTCATTACAAAGCTCCAGCACTGTGCTGGACCAGGTTTGCCTGTGTGATATTTGTATTGAGACGTGGGCAACAACAGCAACAACAACAAAATTACATTTGTACAGTGCCTTTCATGTCGGAAGGACATCTCAAGGAGCTGAACAGTCAGGGTTTCGCACCCGAGTTGGGGGTCAGGATTGGGAAGAGTGGAGGGCGGTGCGGGGAAGCAGGGAGATCGAAAGCACGGTCGAAGAGGAGGGTTTTGAGATGGGTCTTAAAGGCGGCAAGGGAGGTGGCGAGGCAGAGTGGACAAGGTGGGGGATGGGAAGCAGGCTGGAGCCCACTGAGTGGAGAGACCGGGCAGGATTGTAGGGGCTTAGGAGGTCACAGAGATAGGGGGGAGCATGGAGGGCTTTGTAGGTGAGGACCAAGGTCATGAACTGTACCCTCTGTGTGATGGGAAGCCAGTGGAGTCGGACGAGGATGGGGGTGATAGGGTCGCGGAGCCTGGTGTGGGAGAGAACACGGGCTGCAGAGTTCTGGATGATCTGCAGCCTATAGAGGGAGGAGTCGGGGAGGCCGACAAGCGAGGAGTTTGAATAGTCAAACCTCGATCTTATGAATGCTTGTATGAGGGTTTCGGCAGCCTGTGGCGTGAGACAGTGGTGGAGCCGAGCGAGATAACGGAGGTGGGGGAAGGCAGAACGGGTCAGGGCACTTATGCGCGCTAGAAAGGATAGTTGAGGGTCAAACACAACGCCAAGCTTCCGAACTGGCTTAGCAAGGTGGAGTGCGCAACCATAGATGGTGGCGCTGACGGGAGCCATTCAGGAGAAGCTCGGTCTTCTTGACGTTCAACTGAAGAAAGTACTAGTGGGCAAACTAGTATTCCCCTGCTGTGGGCACGTGCTTAATACGCAGGATGATGAATTAGTTGTTCCCCTGTGTAACAGCGGGAAAGACTGAGCAAGTCGGTATGATAAATCTCTATTTCGTTCGGCTGACCCACATGTCGGAAACATCCTTAGCGGGCTTAATTCACTCGCATTGTTTCTTCCTGTAATCTACCCAAACCCAAAAAGCTGACACATTCAGGATTAATGGCTTTCTGAAACGCTCTGAGCTGTTTAATAAACCATTAAGTATTACCTTTCTTACCAATGTTCCTACTTTCCGATAAAAGTAATAAAGCATTTTGTTTTCAAATAAAACCAAAATCTATATCCCATTACGTTCCGTGAAGTGTGGCAATGCCTGAATGTGTTGGACCCCCATCCGCCTTGTTCTGGGAGGTGACGTCCTGATGTAAAGCTTGAACCCATAACTTCAGACTCAAACCCATCGATTATTTCCAATTGAAGTTGAGGTACAGATCAGCCATGATCTAATAGAATGGCGGATCAGACTTGAAGGGCTGAATGGTCTACTCCTGTTTCTATGTACATGAACCCGGCTGGCATTTAAATTAATGTCCCTGGCACTGTGATACTCAAAGACCAACCAATGGTCACCCACAAAACACACAGTCACTATACTTTGCAATAAAATTCTGTGAAGTGCTCTAAGATGTCCTCTCCACATGAAAGGTGATGTGTGGAAATGCAAGGAATATTCATGTGATCAGAGGCTGAAATTTCAGATTACTCGTCAGTAGTTCCTGCGATTGAAGGGGGGTAAACTTTGTGGACCTCTACTTTTGTGAGCAAATAGTAAATATAGGGAGACGGGGGAAGCAGGAAGTGTAAATTCTTTCAAGAATAAATTAGATAGATTTCTGTTAGGATAAAATATGTAGTTTGAGACACAACATGCGACTGACAGGAAGGCGAATTGGATAGATCTTGGTCTTCATTCGCCTAGCAAATTCTTATGTACTTAAATACCTGTGTGGGAACCTCAAGTTTATTGTAATAATATATTAGTACTTGCATTTGATATAGAACCTTATCCCATTGTTGAGACGTCTCAAAGCGCTTCACAGAATATACTGTAAAGCGAATTGACCGTATATTTTGTGGGTAAAACGCGACAGCCAATTATGCCCAGCAGCGTCCCCACAAACAGTGGATAACATTATAATCATTATTTCTTGGAGGGATTATTACCTCCGCAAAAACGATCCGCCAATCGTCTAACAAGTGGGTTCCTACTTACTGCTAGGTAAACAGAGGCGTGTGGAGTAAGGAAACTTACCAACGCTTTCCCCTTAGGCAAGTTTCCTTAGTTACTTGTTTGGGCTGTTCTTACAGATTCTGTTCACGATTGAACCAGCTGCATTTCCTTACCAGATTGTGCTTTATCGATGGCTCGCTGATAAGATGTTACTTTCACTGTCGCTTTCAGTTTAATAAAAAAGGACCTGAGGGGGAAGGCGGGGAGGGCAGAAGTTGCTATGGAGAAGGAAGAAAGTTCTTGTGCTGTATTGATGAATGATTTCTCCACAATAGTTTCAGAATTGAATATTTCACCTTCTGATGGAAGTACCTGTCCAGGTAGTGAGCTTCAAGCTTTGATCACTGACAGCTAGAGCTGAGATTGAATTAGCTGGAGAGAGAGTGCTATTTTATTCATGGAGAAAGCAGATCTCTGTTTTTTTCAAGACCCTGGTTACTCACAGAGAGGGAGAGAGAGATGCTTCCTCTTGCAGTCGTCCTTCCAACTGCTTAATAGGCAATTGTGCTGCAGGGTTTGCCTACAAATACACAGTCACTCCACTTCACAGTAAATCCTGTGAAGCACTTTGAGACGTCCTTCCGATGTGACGCAAGGATTATTATTCTCATTATTTGGTGTAAAGCCTTATCGCGTCGTAGAAACAACAAATTGACTTATATAGCACCCTTGGCACAGGGTGGCATCTGAGAGTGTTTACATCCCAAAGATATTCACTGTGCAGTGAGAGTGCCATTTCTGCAACAATAACAATAATAATCCTAGCGTTTGATGCAGCCCCTTATCACGTCTTCGAGACGTCTCAAAGCGCTTCACAGAATATACTATAAAGTGAATTGACTGTATATTCGTGGGCAAAACGCGGCAACCAATTTGCAGGCAGCAGCCTTTCACAAAGAGCTGCCAAGTGAACGAGCCATATTTAACAATGCTCAATTTAAAACACTAGTTGGATTTGAAGACCACACCATTAAAAGCCCTTCCAGCTGTTTAATGTATCACGACGGACTAACAGTCTATCACTGCCATGGATCCGATAATTAGAGTGTTGTGCTTGTTTTTCCTCAGGCTCTTTGTCTCGATTCCCCCTTCAAAGCTACTCTGACGAACAATGTATATCAATGCCATCAAATATTGTTGCTAAGCAAAAAAATTGGGATTGAAATTCAAGTGTTTCTTTCATTGCTGCAAACCTGTGAACCTCCACCACAGCATCTCTATCCATCAGCTGCTTCTGAGGTAATTGCATTCATAACACAAGCTGATCTCAATCATCACATTTCACCAGCGAGATAAATCAGAAAAATAATAATAATAATTGCATTTGATACAGATGTCTCAAAGCGCTTCACGGAATATCCTGTAAAGTGAATTGACTGTATGTTTTGTGGGCGAAACGCGGAGGCCAATTGGGCACAGCAGCGTCCCACAAACAGCTGTGGATTGAGTGACCAAATTATTATTATTATTATTGTGGAGGAAAAATGATCTGCCAATGGACTAACAAATGGATTCCTACTTACTGTTAGGTAACAACAACAACTTTTTGGGGTAGCATCTCGAAGTGCTTAACGGTGGCGGAGCCTGACTCCAAACTGGAGAGAGAGAGCAAGTGACCGTAAGCACAGTATATAGAAGAAATCTTCGCCTGAATGAAATGCAACAATAAACAAAGTATTTATTAAGGCGGTTAAAAAAAAATCAATACCCAGATCAATGCACATAAATGGTGCTTTGTGTGATAAAATTGACTGCGGGATTAAATTGTCAGAGAGCTACAAATGAGATAACCATCATCTATCCCTTACAAATAGCCCCACACAACCCAGGTAGCATTTACACTCTTGAGAGGGAGCTTTCAAAAGCATTTTTTCCTTAGCCTTTTTGTTTATTTTAATTGTGTTTATTTTTGTTATCAGACGCATTCTTTACCCCTGTCAGTTGGACTGTTTTGAGCCTTTTATTGTGCACTTTAATAACAATAATTTGCGCATTCGAAGCACCTCGTGTCTCACTGCATTGAAACTTGACAACGTCTCCTCAGACAATTGCTGTCAGCACGTAGAAATTGTTTGTTAAGCAATCGTGACAGCCACGGGACAGAGTAGAGAGATCGCACAAACAACCATGAGGCAAATCATCATTTGATCAATTTAGAGGACTGCTAACAGGGACACTGGGAAAATCAACCCTTCCCTTTTCCGACCGTGTCCACAGAATCCTTTACTGTCCATCCGTGGAGCGTGAAGTCTTGTGCGTAGTGGTTAACGCGCTCGCCTTGGAAGCAAGAGGACCCCGGTTTGATTTCCGGCAGGACAAAATCTTAGACACGTTTCCTTATTCCACAAGCCTCTGTTTACCTCGCAGTAAGTGGGAACCAGGTTGTTAGTCGATTGGCGGATTGCTTTCCGGGGGTAATAATCCCCACAAATTAATAATAATAATCCCTTCAAAACTCATCAGTAAATGAAAGAATAAATAATAATTTGGTCACTCAATCCACGACTGTTTGTGGGACGCTGCTGTACGCAATTGGCTGCCGCGTTTCGCCCACAAAATATACAGTCAATTTCCTTTACAGTGTATCCTGTGGAGCGCTTTGAGACGTCTTGAAGATGTGATAAGGCACTGTATCAAATGCAAGGATTATTATTATTAGCAATGGGCACAGGCTGGCAAGAGCCAAGGATGGGGGGGAGACCCTAAGACTAGAAGCTGACCGACCGACTGACCCAGGCCGTCAGCTCCTGTGGTGACGTGTTATGATTCAGGTTTAATCTCCGCTCCCTTTTGGAACGGCTGATTGATCAGCAACGGTGCAACCTTTAATCTGCTAATGTCGGCCATGGGACATGAGGAATCATCTGCTTTGCTGTCTGCAGTCATATCCATGGAGGGAAGAGTCAAGCTCTGGTGAACCTGTCTTGGCTCAGAAAGTTGCACCCTGTTAGGGAACAAGAGTGTTAAGCAGTTAAAGTTTCCCCTTTACCCTCATCCCCCCTCTTCCGCCCTCCCCTTCTTCCGCCCTCCCCCTTCTTCCCCTTTCCCTACTCTTCCTCCTCCAACCTCTTCCCCTCAACCCCTTTTCCCCCCTCCACCCTCTTCGCCCCACCCATCCCCTCTTCCCCCCCTCCCATCTCTCCCCTCCCTTCTCCCCATCACCCACTCCATCTCCCCCCTCCTCTACCTCCCCGGCATCAACATCAACAACAAATGACACTAGTAATAGCACCTTTCACATCGGGAGGACGTCCCAAATTGATGGGCTCAGGCCCAACAGGTGTCCAGTTTAACACAGTCCAACAGTTCTAACAAGACACAGACGTCAGCTTGAGGAAAGAGGTGAAGGTGACCAGAGCGTTCAGATTTAGTTACTTCACACAGTAAAAATGTGGAATAGATTGCCAGGGGATTATAATAATAACAATATACATTTATTTTTTCTTTGCAGCTTGATTTCCTGATGCTGTGTGGTTCTGAGTGAGACCACCTGAAACTCACCAGCAGGCAGTAAGCAACTTTTGAATTACGAGAGAGTTGCAATACAGCATTGCCTACATCAAAGGTAAGAATTAATATTATTATTAAAGTACGGACAACTTTGCCAGCCAAATAATACGCTGATATACGATACCAATGTGTCACTCTGTAATAATAATAACCCATGTATTTGATTTAGTGTCTTATCATGTTGTTGAGATGTCTCAAAGCGCTTCACGGAATATATTGTTAAGTGAACCGACTGTATATTTCGTGACTTAACAGGCGAGAGTGCTGCCGACTGAGCCGGGCTGACACCTGGAGAAAATTCAGGAAAGATGACACTGAACAAGGGTACTCTCTCGTAATTCAAAAGCAAAAGAGTATTTGAAACCAAACACACTAAACAAACACACACACACACACACAGAGAGCGAGAGCAATGAGTTACAACACACTTCAGAATGGTATATCTTAAGCAGAATTAATCTATGTCCATCTCAGCCGGGAATATAAAACAGACATTCAGACGGGCAGAAATAATTGAACAGTAAAGCATCCGGCATAATCTATATAAAGTCGAACAAAGGAAGCAATGAAATGTAACGCTGTGTCCAGTCTGGGACAGGATTCTGAAATGCAAGTGTATTTGCATATAAACCCAACAATGTTCATCTCTATTGTGAAGTTTTGTTTCATCAAACATCTCCGAGTTGTATTGTGTGAACAGAACATGTCCTGAAGCGATAAACAATGAGACCGTGTAAATAACAATCATTTATAACACACATATTGGACCATCCCACTTCTCAGTTCCACTCGTGTGTGTCAGCCTGGCTCAGTTGGCAACACTCTCGCTTCTGGGTCAGAAGGTTGTGGGTTCAAGCCCCCCCCCCCCCACGTCAGGAATTTGAACGCAATTAGACTAAGTTGACAGCGCTGGGAAGTGTGTGGCGCGGGGGGTGAGTTGGTGGTCGTATTGTCAGAGGTGCCGTCCTTCGGACGAGAGGTTAAACCGAGGTCCCGTCTGCCTGTCTAGGTGGATGGTAAAGATTGCACGGCGCTATTCGAAAAGAGAAGGGAATTTCTCTCTCCCGGTGTCCTGGCCAACAATTTCCCAGATATAATTGGTCACATGATTGTTTGTGGGACACCGCTGTGTGTAAAAATGTCTGGCGTGTTTTTCCACAAAAATACAGTCACTCCACTTGACAGAAAATCCCGTGAAGTGCCTTGAGACCTCCTCCCAACGTGAAAGGGCTCCAGTATACCAAGTGTAAGGCTTGTTATTACTGCAATAAATAGCGAAAGCTGAAACATAATAATCCTTGCATTTGATGTAGTCCCTTATCACGTCTATGAGATGTCTCAAAGCGCTTCACAGAATATGCTGTAAAGTGAACTGACTGTATATTTTGTGGACAAAATGCAGCAGCCAATTGCGCACAGCATCGTCCCCACAAACAGTCGTGGATTGAAGTGACCAATTCACGTCATTAAGTTATTGAACATTAATGTCGTTAAACATTAATGTCATCTCCACCCAGAAACTGGTCAGCTCTCCTCCCCATGGCTGAAGCTGTAGCAATCGACAGCAAGTGAACCCGCCTCACTCTCCCATTCCGCCCCTCCTCCCCTCCCATCAAACAATTACAAATTACTTCTGCGGAAGAGGTTTCAGCCGACGAAAATGTGCCGTTGGTATTATCTTCCCGAACGAGTGAAAGACAAAATAAATCAAGAGCAATAAAGGAAATAAAAGGTTGCCATGGTTTCTGTGTTCACTGGGTCGGGCGACAGATCGTTCGAATGTAAATCCTTATTAACCCAGGTCCCCTGGATGCCATTACACATCCAGCAATTAATTGTCTCGTTGGCTGCTTGTTAATTGATTAAACATCTAAGGTGTAAAGTGGTGCTGTTCAAATGCACACGGAAAACCTGGTCCCATTGTGGGGATTGATCATGGGTAGCGGTTAGTGCGTGTCAGCCTGGCTCAGTGGTAGTGGGTGGGGGTGGGGGGGGGTTAGAAGGGAGAGGGTGTAAAGAGTTTCCAGAACAGGCTGATTATAATACAATACGCAATTATGTTTACACAGCACCTTTCATGTCAAGAGGACGTCCCAAAGTGCTGGACAATCAGGGATTTGGACCCGAGCTGGGGGGTGGGATCAGGGTACTGTGGGGTGGAGGTCCAAAGGGTGGGGGCAGAGAGGCTGAAGACCCGATCGCCGATGGTGGGGTGGGCCGGGCGGGCGACCTGGAGCAGGCCACCCCCTGCTGAGTGGAGAGAGCGGACAGGTTGATATGGGGTTAGCAGGTCACAGAGGTAGGGGGAAGCAAGATTGTGGAGGGCTGTGGAGGGCCAAGCTCTGACTGTGAGGAGATGCTGGATTCCTTCCTCAGCACCTCAGGCACTGACAGCATCAACATCCGTGGTTGCACACTCCACCTCACCAAGCCAGTCAGGAACCATATCTTGTTCAACCCTTGACTGTCCTTTCTCCCCCATATCCGTGCCATGATGCGCTCTGCCTTCCGCCACCTCTGCAATATTGCCCGACTCCACCACTGCCTCACCGCCAAAGCACTCATACACGCGTTCGTCACCTCGAGGCTCGACTAAGGAAACTCCATCCTTGTTGGCCTTCCCAACTCTTCCCTCCACAAGTTGCAGATCATCCAGAACTCTGTAGTTTGGGTCCTCACCCGCACCAGGCTCCGTGACCTGCCTGGAATCGAACCCAGGTCTCTCGTTTGCGAGGCGAGTGCTCTAACCACTGAGCTACAGGACTCTACTTATTTTAATAATAATCAATGATAATATTAAATAATAATCATCATCATAATAATGATAGTAATTCTTTGCATTTGATGTCGAACTGTTTCAAAGCACTTCACAGGATTTTATTGCAAAGTATAGTGACTGTCTATTTTGCAGGCAGCCAATTTGCACACAGCAATGTCCTACAAATAGCCCTGATGTTAATGGCCTATTTTATCTAGTGGTGGGGTGGGGAGTCTGCAGAGTACACAGTAACCTCACTATACATAAATCCTGAAAGTGCTTTGAGACGTATTCAAGTCATTATATGTCACTGAGTTGTGGAGTCCTGTAGCTCAGTGGTTAGAGCACTCGCTTTGCAAGCGAGACACCTGGGTTCAATTCCAGGCATAGGGCGAAACCTTGGGCAAGTTTCCTTACTCCACACAGAGCCTAATAATAATCCCTCCAAAACAAAACAATAATAAATTGGTTATCTTCAATCCACGACTGTTTATGGGACACTGCTGTGCGCAATTGGCTGCCGCGTTTCGCCCACAAATATACAATCAATTCACTTTACAGTCTATTCTGTGAAACGCTTTGAGACGTCGAGAAGACATGAAAAGCGCTATATCAAATGCAAGGATTATTATTATTATTTATTAAGTTGGAGAGGTATTGTCAGCGGCAATGGGACTGTTATAATAAGCGTTTCCTTTTAACTCTTCACAGCTGGAGGGGATGGTGGACTCCTCCTGAAATGACATGATGCAGTCCTATTTGAAACCTATTACTTTTGCTTAGATTTCTTCAGTATTCATCAGTGAAGAAACATTGATGCCCCGAGCCGTACGAGTTATGCTCTGCTCACACGAAAAAGGCAGCCAGTTCACCACAACCACTTGCATTTATGTATCGCGCCCGATCATGCAGGCTCGCCTCCCAGAACGCTTAAACTCTCCCAGAGGGTTCAGAAGAAACGATTATTGTTTGCGTAACGTGAATTTCAGCCTGGCTTGGATCCAGGGGTCCAAAGACAACGACAACACCTTGCATTTATATTTAGCGTTCTTCACCTGGGGCAGGGTCTCGGAGAGCTCAACCAGATGTACATTTCTACAGGCGACACAGAGATCATGGAACTAGCTGTACAGCACAGAAAAAGGCCATTCGGCTCGTCGTGTCTGTCTGAGGCTCTTTTGAAAAGCAACTCTCTGAGTCCCATTTACCCGATTTCCCCCCTATCGGTATACTTGGCTCCACCTTATACTCACCCCACCCCACCCACTTTGCAGTAGTCACGTCTATCGTGCCTTAAGGGGATTGTCACGTTGAAATTCATAACAGCATCAATTTTTTTGTTGGAGCTAGTGGATTTACAAATCATTCGAATGTACTGCAGTTTAGTACTTTGTAAAGAGCTGCTAATGAAAGCTGACTAATTATAATAATAACAATAACAATTCTTGCGTTTGCTATTAGTGCCTTTCACATCAGGCGGCCATTTCAAAGCACTTTACAGGATTTTTCTGTATAGTATAATGACTGTGTATTTTGTAGACGAACGATGCTGCCGATTTGCACGCAGCAAGTGCCCAACAAACAGCTATAAACGGAATAACCAATTTTACTTGGGGCTGGGGAAATTGTTGCCCAAGCCATTGGGAGAGAGAAACTCTCTTCTTTTTCTAATAGCGCCATCATTATTATTATTATTATTATTATTCTAGGATCATCAACATCCACCTGAACAGGCAGAGGGGAATTTGGTTTAATGTCTCAACTGAAGGACAGCACCTCCAACAATAGCTCCCCCCAGCACAACACTGGAGTGTCAGCCCAGTTTATTCACAAGTCATTCACATTCCCATTGTGGTGGTTTGAACTCACAAACTTCAGACTCAGAGATGAAAGCGCTACCTTCGTGAATCAGGCTGAAGCCTAATTAATCAGAAATTAGGGCTTGACTGAGACCAAACTGAGAACTACCACCCCCCAACCACCCCCCCACACACACACTTTGTGGAGTTCTCAGGGTATTGGTTAGAGCGCTCACCTCGCAAGCGAGAGGACCTGGGTTCGATTCCTGGGTGGGGTGAACCCTTAGGCAAGTTTTCCTTACTCCGCACGCCTCCAAGTAGGAACCCGGTTGTTAGTCGATTGGCGGATCGCTTTTCCCGGGGTAATAACCCTTTCAAAATAAATAAATTAGTAAAAAAAAATGTGGTCACTCAATCCATGACTGTGTGTGGGACTCTGCTGTGAGCAATTGGCTGCCGTGGTTCACCCACAAAGTATACAGTCAGTGCAATTTACAGTACATCCTGTGAAGCGCTTTGAGACGTCTCAAAGACGCGATAAGACACCATATCAAATGCGAGGATTATTATTATTAGTGTTAAGAAACACTGCAAATAACAACCCCTAAAATTTTGCTCTGCCCGTTACTCTGAGAGGGTCTGTTACTCTCTTTTCCGTCTTTCACGTAATCCGAACCATTCGTGATAAAACTTTGAAAGAGGTTTGTTTCAAAGACAGACACAGACCCCGGCGGCTGACAGTGATTCACAAGAACTTATCAAAAGCCAGATTAATAACACGCTGAACCTGATCATTTACTCGTAGGCTAACGTTACAATTGCGACCTAAACGTTAATCGAAGAGATAAATCACGGGATGTGACCATTTGAGTAACTGAAACCGTCGATTTATGATCGCTTCCTGAGTCCTCAAGCTGAGTTCCTGCCGAGGGCTATCGAGTTGATTCGGAGCTGACTGACTCATCTGGGTATAAATTTCTCGGCCGACATCACACCATTAATGTGCGTCGGATCCTGAGTTAGACTGAGCTGCCAGCTGAGCCAGAAGATTCCTTGCCCTGCAATCTTTCCGTCCAAGTTCTCTCCCACTCCACCTTTGGAAATCCATCCCACAGTCCCTTTGCTTCTCCCCTTCCCTTGTCTCCTCAAGACCCTCCTCTTCGACGGCGCATTTCAGCCACCCTCCTGATCCCAACCCCCTGCTCAGGTCCAAATCCCTGACTGTTCTGTACCTTGGGACGTTCTCCCAATGTACAAGGCACTGTGTAAATGCAATATGATGATGATGTTGGTTGTTGTTGCTGTTCCCACATCCTCTGAGCCACTGCCCTCTCCTCTTGCTCGGGAGCTGTTCTGTAGGATCCCAGTCACCCTCCAGGACCTTGACCGACCCATTAGTTCAGTGGTTAGAGCGCTCGCCTCACAAGCGAGAGGACATGGGTTCGATTCCCGAGCAGGGCGAAACGTTGGGTAAGTTTCCTTACTCCACACGCCTTTGATTACCAGCAGTAAGTAGGAATCCGGTTGTTAGTCGATTGGCAGATCGCTTTCCGGGGGTAATAATCCCTTCAAAATGAATAAATTAATAATAAAAATAATAATTTGGTCACTCAATCCACGACTGTTTGTGGGTCGCTGTTGCGCGCAATTGGCTGCCGCGTTTCTCCCACAAAATACAGTCAATTCACTTTAGAGTATCTTCTGTGAAGCGCTTTGAGACGACTCGAAGACATGATAAGGCGCTGTATCAAAATGAAAGGATTATTATTATTACTTTACAGTGAAACCTGTGAAATGCTTTGAGACGTGATAAGGCTCTGGATCAAATGAGAGGATTATTTTAAACAATTATAAATGATCAGGAGACAGAAAGGGGAGGATCGGAGTGCGTTTCTCCCCCCCAGAAATCTGCCAAATAAAACATCCAGCTACTCCTTCAGATAGCGGTAAAGAAATGCATTCTCAGCATTTTATCAGAGAGAGAGAGAGAGAGAGAGAGAAAGAGGGGTGGGGGGGCGGTGGTTGTGGGGGTGTGGAGTGATAAGTTGCTTTAAAGCGTATCACGTTCTACATTCAACTCAGATGGAGACTGTTGCTAGGGGAATGAAACAGTTGTTGAGGATTAATAACTTTGAGGTACATCCACCGAATGACTGAGGGCGCTGTTAATATAGCCTTCAGTAAAAGATCTACCATTACCAGGATGAATGTAACAAAAGAAGCAATACGTATGTTATACAGCGTTACAGAGATTAATAAAGATGCACAAACAGACCATTCGATCCTAGTTGGTCCTATTCCCCTTTTATTCCTCTCTCGGATGCCTCCTGACGTGAAAAGCATTATAAGGCTGTAATTTGTTGTTGTTGTTCTTTTCGCTCACGTATGATCAAATTTTCTCTGGAATACCTTGATGCTTTTTCCTTTAACCGTAGCTTCACCACGGCTCTGCGAGAAGAAGTTATAATAATCCTTGCATTCGATATAGCGTCTTATCGCGTCTTCGAGACGTCTCAAAGCGCTTCACAGGATACACTGTAAAGTGAATTGACCGTATATTTTGTGGGCGAAACGCGGCAGCCGATTGCGCACAGCAGCGTCCCACAAACAGTCGTTGGTTGAGTGACCGAATTGTTATTATTATTTAAATTTATTTAATTTTGAAGGGATTATTACCCCCTGCAATCAATTTACTGACCAATCAATTAGCAACCGGGTTCCTACTTACCGTTAGGTAAACCGAGGCGTGTGGAGTAAGGAAACTCACCAGCGATACGCAACCTGTGTCTCATAAGGCAACCGTCCAGACAATCAAACAATTACATAACCCTATAACTAAGCAGATTTGCGTTATCAATAAATGTATCACAAAGCATTAAAACACACTGGCTTTTATTGCCACTCCTGGGGATCATTTTACGGTCCCTGCCTACAGAGTAGGAGCGGAGCAAAAAAAAAATCCACTGATCACTTAAAACATCAGTCACGGCAACCTGGCAGGCACTGTAAAAGCTGCCAAAAAATAATGTAGGATCTGAAATCAGGGGAACAATGGAATTGTATTAAAATGCTGAGCTGTTCGGCTTCACTTTACGACGACAACAACAACAAAATTACATTTGTATAGCGCCTTTCACATCGGGAGGATGTCCCAAGGCGCTGGACAGACAGAGTTAGGGACCCTTTACAGGTGATTAGCAGGTTATACTCCGACAGCTCCCCCAAGCCTTGGCTCTTGCCAACCTGCACCTCATGAGATAAATAGGACATGTCCCTCCAGGAAAAGAGAGAGAGAGAGAGTGCGCATTTCATTCCAACTATCTATCTCTGGGATTTCCATCTGTAGCTGGGATGCATGGAAATCTCAGCTTGGTTTGGAGACTCTTAAGCAAACGTGATGTGTTTCTGCGCGTGTCAGCCACAACCGGCTGACCCCCCAAAAAATCATCTTTACAGGTTAGTTCGGAAACAGTCTTTTGCTCTACAATTAAACGTAACCTAATTAAAATTAAAAGAACTTTGCTTTTTTTTAAAAAAAAAGTTGAATTACGCTTAAATACATTTAATTGTAGCCACCACTCTCCAGAATGCTGTGTATTTAAACGAGTCCCACTGTCCAGGCCTCATACCATCTTTTCTGGCCACATGTTCCAGTTATTAGTTACCCTGTTGATAAAGAAAAACGTTTGCTGGTGTCAGTCCTGAAATTGCCCTTTACAAACTCTAAACCTGTCCTCTTGTTCTGCTGTCTTGGGGCATCCTAAAGTATTGCTCTGGGTTTGCTATTTCGCCCTCATCATGTCGTCGAGACTTCTGAAAGTGCTTCACAGGATATACTGTAAGGTGGAGTGACTGCATGTGTTTTGCGGGCTTGTCTAGTCGTTGTTCATAGCTCATTCCTCTAACACCAGGGATCATTCTCACGATACAGTATTGCCAAATGGCAAGTTTGCCTGCAGCTCCGGATGAATTTACATGGCACAATACGTCAGAAGTGACAGAAAGGCTGGAGCCTGTCAGCAGGGGGCTATGGCAGATGGGGGTTTATTTCTCCTAAAGGAATTAGATATTGGTCGATGTGAAAATCCTTTCCCTTAACATCTCCAGGCAATGTCTGTCCCAACACTGGGTCCAACGCCTGGCCCATGGAGATGAAATAGTGGCTGTCACCAATTAAATTTTGGTCACATGTAAAGCCATTACTAATGATAATCCTTGCATTTGACACGGCGTCTTTCACGTAAAGAGGGTGCCTCAAAGCGCTTCGCAGGATTTACTGACAAGTGTAGCGACTGTGCATTTTGTGAGCGTGGCACGCCGCAGCCAATTCTGCGCAAAGCAGCGTCCCGCAAACAGCCGTGAAGTGAATAACCAATTTTATCTGAGGGCTTGTTGGCCAGGACACACTAGTCAAAACTCCCTTCTCTTTTCAAATAGCGCCATGGGATCTTCAATGTCCACCTGAACAAGAACCTTGGTTTAACATCTCATCTGAAGGACATGGTGCTTTTTATAATGTATTGAACCCACATTATTTTGACTCAAAGGCCAGAGTGGTACCGACTGAGCCAGGCTGACGCAATGCGTACTATACACACACAGAGCATTGTGCCTGGATGTGAAGTATCTGCCTTCACCAGTTAAATTCTGGTCATGTATTCCATGCGATACCCAAAGGCCGATAATAGCAAAGCTATGCACTTGCTCAGTCTGTCTCTTGTAAATCTTTTGAAAGCGATCTTCTTTGAAAAGTGTAATCATTTACACAGCCTTACATAAGGCTGAAATGCAATTCAAACCACTATTTTAGCTGTTTTATTCTTAAACCCAATTTCAGCTATAGTAACCTCTGATGACTCGTCACTCCAAGGGCAAAGGGCTCAGTGATGAGTTATCAGGAGCGGTGAATTAGGCGTACGTGTAAATACATAAATAAATGTGGCCGGGATATTGACAGCGCGATGACCTAAGTGGTAGTGACAAGTTAAACGAGGGTTGAGTTATCAGTAGTATATTGTAACACATAACTAATGCAATGTTCTGCTAACCAAAGAGAGGGAGAGAGAGAGAGCACTTGATCTACAAAATGTATTCACTCCGCAGCAACCTGTTAAAGAAAGATGGAAAGAAATTGGGTGTGCAGGAAATAATACAACAGACAATCTATTTCATGTCCTGCAATTTAGCACGAGCATTAAGTTCTCATATTAAGGTCCTGGAAACCAGGTTCGTGGTAATTCTTTTTTGCTCTTAAGAAATAGTGCTGCAAGGAGGGAGGGAGAGAGGGAGGGAAGAAAAACTGGCACAGACTTATTGGGCCAAATGGCCTGTTTCCATGCTGCATCTCTCTATGTAGCACTATTGTGGAGTCCTGTAGCTCAGTGGTTAGAGCACTCGCTTTGCAAGCGAGAGACCTGAGTTCAATTCCAGGCAGAGGGCGAAACCTTGGGCAAGTTTCCTTACTCCACACAGAGCCTAATAATAATCCCTCCAAAACCAAAAACAATAATAAATTGGTCATTTTCAAGCTACGGCTGTTTGTGGGACACTGCTGTGCGCAATTGGCTGCCGCGTTCGCCCACAAATATACAGTCAATTCACTTTACAGTGTGTTCTGTGAAGCGCTTTGGGACGTCCTCCCGACGTGAAAAGCGCTATATCAAATGCAAGGATTATTATTATTATTGTTGTTGTAACTGATTGTTAGTCAATTGGTGGATCGGTTTCCAGGGGTAATAATCTCTTCCCCAAAAAGAAATAATAATAACTTGGTCACTCCATCTATGACTGTTTGTGGGACACTGCTGTGTGCAATTGGCTGCTGGGTTTCACCCACAAAATACAGTCAATCCACTTTACAATACATTCTGTGAAGCTCTTTGAGACGTCTCAATGATTTGATAAGGCGCATATAAAATGCAAGGATTTCTATTATTATTACTGCGTGTATCTTGTAGGCAAACATAGCAATTTGTGCACAGCGATGTCTCACTAACAGCTATGAAGCGAATGAGCAATTATTGCAAGAGCAAAAAGTTTTTCTTGCTAATTTACAGATCGTATCCTTTGCCTAATTTGCATGTATGCAAATTCAGAGAGTTGCCTAATTTTCCTTTGGGGCTAAAGTAACTGCATAATATTGCGATTAGAGCATTTAAACTCAAAGTGCAGAGTAAATAGCTTGATCTTCATTAGGTGGTGACAGCCTGGAGCTATCATTACACTCAGCGACTAACGTTCAAGCTTTTCGCTCGCGTCTAATATTTAAATACACCCTGAGGTTGCGCATACATAGCATACTTCATCGCCTAACAAACCAGTGATACCCTAGGAACAACCTTTGAAAAGTGGCTCAAGAAAATGCTGATACTTCATGCCTGCGTTCTGACGAGAGGTTTCAGTGCTTGGAAAAACAACACAGCGGGCAATGTACATAAATATTAATAATAATAATCCTTGCATTTGATGTAGCGCCTTATCACATCGCTGAGATGTCTCAAAGAGCTTCACAGAATATGCTGTAAAGTGTGTAGCGACTGTATATTTTCTGGACGAAACGTGGCAGTCAATTGCGCACAGCAGTGTCCCACGAACAGTGACCACATTTTGTTTGTTGAGGAACTATTACCCCCGGAAAAGCGATCTGCCAATCGACTAACAACCGGGTTCCAACTTATTGCTGGGTGAACAGAGGAACAGAGGAGTAAGGAAACCTGCCTAAGGTTTTGCCCTGCCCGTGAAGTAAGATGGAAGGCTTGAAAGACTGAGGTAACCACCCGATATACAGTCGAAATTCGGACCAAATGCACAAGGACAAATTTGTCGTCGATCTGACACAGTGTCCTGGTTTCTTGCATTAGAAATTCATACGGTTGAAAGGCATAATGCTTTTGACTAATTGTGTTACAAGCAAAATGATGAATGTGTTATTGGAGTAAAGACTTTGGAATAAATTGTGTCTTATTGCGTGCTGTTTGTCCGATTAGGAATGATTAATAGCTGTGATGATGAACACGAGTTAGTTATTTGCTTGCTGACTGTTCTGCTAATTCACAGCTTTTTTCCCCGCAATGTGTTTTATTATTATTATTAACTGCTGATGCCTCGTCATCAGGTGAGGGGGCTGGAGGTGGAGCAGGTCAATCAGTACTTACAGGGTCACTGTTTAAAGGCATCAAAGCTCTGAGATGCTGTTTCGCATGATGGGCCATATATAAATACAAGTTGTTGTTAATATTAATAATAATAGTAATTCTTGCGTTAATACAGCGCCTTATCACATCTTTGAGGTGTCGCAAAGTGCTTCACAGAATATATTATAAAGTGTAATGACTGTATATTTTGTGGGGGAAACGTGGCAGCCAATTGCGCACAGCAGTGTCCCACAAACAGCCGTGGATTGAGTGAACAAATTATTATTATTTTTGAAAGGATTATTATCGCCGGAAAGCGATCTGCCAATCGATTAACACCTGGGTTCCTACTTACTGTTAGATAAACAGAGGCGTCTGGAGTAAGGAAATTTGCCTCTCACTTAAAGCTTAACAAGTTAAGGCACGGTCAGAGTTATTGGGAATTTACTGAATATAAAAATACTTGTATCCGACTTTTCGTTTTGGTGCAGAAAGCATCCGCAGTATTCTGGAGGCAGAGGGTATTATGCTGGCTAGCGTCCAATAGACTCTGAATAATAACCTAGTTACATAACCCTATAAGTCAGGTAATTGCCAGATTAGCATTCGCAGTGGCATGAATGGGGACTATTGATCTTCTTTAATCGACACCAAAGCTGTGCCTGGACTACAAAATTAAACACCAAACAAAATGAGCATTATCCCCAGGGAGGCTGAGTTTTCCCTCAGTGACTGTGAAGCGAGACAAAGTGAGACAATAGAATCATATCATAGAATTATACAGCACAGAAGGCAGCCATTCGGCCCATCGTCTCTTTGAAAAGAGCTACCCGAATCAATCCCACTCCCCGCGCTCTCCCCATAGCCCCGCAAACTTGTCCTCCGCAAATATTTATCTACGTCTCTTAAAAGCTGTTATCGAATCGGTTTCCGCCACCCTTTCAGGCATTGCACTCCAGATCCGAACAACTCGCTGTGTGAAAAAAATTCTCCTCACCTCCCCTCTGTTTCTTTTAACTATTTTAATCGGTGTCCTCGGGTTACCGACCCACCCGCCAGTGGAAATAGTTTCTCCTTGATCATCCTATCGAATCCCCTCATCATTTTGAAATCTTCTATTAAGTCTCCTCTTAACCTTCTCTGCTCCAGGGAGAATAATCCCAGCTTCTCTTGCCCCTCCTGGTAACTGAAGGGCCTCATTCCTGGTACCATCCTGGTAAATGGAGTCCTCAGTGGTTAGAGCACTCGCCTTGCAAGCGAGACACCTGGCTTCAATTCCATGCAGGGCAAAACCTTGGGCAAGTTTCCTTACTCCACACGTCTAATAATAATCCCTCCAAAACAAAACAATAATAAATTGGTCATTTTCAATCCACGACTGTTTGTGGGACGCTGCTTTGCGCAATTGGCTGCCGCGTTTCGCCCACAAATATACAGTCAATGCACTTTACAGCATATTCTGTGAAGCGCTTTGAGAGACGTCGAGAAGACATGAAATGAAATATCAAATGCAAGGATTATTATTAAATTTCCTTTGCACCCTCTCTAATGCCTTGACATCCTTCCTGAAGTGTGGTGCCCAGGACTGAACACAGTCTCTCGCTGAGGCCTAACCAATGTTTTATAAAGGTTCATCATACCTTCCTGACTTTTATATTCTATGCTCTATTTATAAACCCTTGTATCCGATAAGCTTTTTTAACAGCTCTATCTACCTGTCCTGCCACCTTCAAAGATTTAGTAATATGAACCCCCAGGTCTTTCTGTTCCTTCACCCCCTTTAAGATTGTACCATCAGCTTATATTGTCTCTCCTCATTCTTCCTCACAAAATGCATCACTTCGCATTTCTTCACATTAAACTTCATCTGCCACATGTCTGCCCACTTTACCAGTCTGTCTATGTCCTCTTGCAGTCTGCTACTATCCTTCTCACTGTTTACTATTTTTCCTAGCTTAGTATCATCTGCAAACTTGGAAATTATACTCCTTATATCCAAGTCCAGGTCATTTATATAGATCAAAAACAACAGTGGTCCCAATACCAACCACTGCACACTTCCCTTCAGTCAGAAAATCAACCATTCACCACCACTCTCTGCTTTCTGTCTCCCAGCCAGTTCTGTATCCGCTGCCACTGTCCCTTCAATACCGTGGGCTTTTATTTTGCTCACAAGTCTCTTATGTGGCACTTTATCAAACACTTTTTGAAAATCCATATAAACTACAACAACTGCACTACCTTCATCCATTCTTTCCTATATATCAGGTTTGTTAGACATGATTTGTCTTTAAAAAATCCGTGTTGACTGTCCTTTATTATCCCATATTTTTCTAAGTGAAAATTTATTTTGTCCCGGATTGTAGTCTCTGGAAGTTTTCCCACTACTGACGTGAGGCTGACTGGCCTGTAGTTCGGGGGGTTTATCCTTCTGCCCCTTTTTGTACAGGGGAGTAATATTTGCAACTCTCCAGTCCTCCGATATCACCCCGGTGTCCAAGGAGGATTGAATGATTGTGGCCAGAGCCACAATTATTTGCATCCTTACTTCCCTCAGGAACCTAGGATGCATCCCGTCTGGACCGGGTGACTGAGCCAGATGAGCACTGACAACTTATTTAGTACCTCCTCTTGGTTTATCCTTATCTTATCCAATTTCTCTACCTTCTCCTCTAGTACTGTGGCATTGGCTGCATCCTCTTCTTTTGTGAAGATAGATGCAAAGTACTCATCAAATACATCAGCCTCCACAAGAAGATTTCCTCTTTGGTCCCTAATTTGACCCACCCTACCTTTGACTAAGCTCTTATTCTTTATATGCTTATAAAATACCTTAGGGTTCCCTTTTATGTTACCCGCTAATCTTTTCTCATACAATCTCTTTGCCACTCTTATTTCAGTTTTCCTCTGTACTTTCCATGTTCTATTTGATTATCTTCTGTATATTTTGGACCTGATATTTATCATAATCCTCCTTTTTCTGTTTTATTTTAATCCCAATTTCCAGGGAAAGGTAGGCTTGGATGCCCTACTTTTCCCCTTTGTGGGAATGTATTTGTTCTGTCCCCGAACTATCTCCTCTTTGAAGGCTTCCCATTGCCCGTTCGCTGTTCTACCTGCCAAGCTTTCTTTCCAGTCCACCTTGGCTGGATGCCTTTTTAACTCACTAAAATTAGCCCTCTTTCAGTTGAGTACCTTCACCTTTGATTGCTCCTTGTCCCTTTCCATGAGTACTCTAAACCTAATGATGTTGTGATCACTGTTGTCCAGATGTTCTCTTACTGAAACCTGCTCCACTTCATTCTCCAGAACTAGATCCAGCACTGCTTCCTTCCTCATTGGACTGAAAACATAATGATCCAGAAAGTTATCCTGCAGACATTTCAGGAATCTTTCCCTCTTCTTGCCCTTTACACTGTTATTTTGCCAGTCTATGTTCGGATAATTGAAGTCCCCCATTATCACTACTCTATTGGTGTTGCATCTTTCTGAAATCTGCTGCAGATTTGCTCATCTATCCCCTTCCCACTATTTGGTGGCCTATAGTTTACATGTAACAGAGTAACAGCTCCTTTTCTGCTCCGTAGCTCTAACCAAATAGATTCTGTTTTTGGACCCTCTACCACATCGTCCCTTTCCAGGGCTGTAACCGTGTCTTTAATCAATATTACCACATCTCCCTTTTCCTTTCCCTGTCCCTCCTGAATCCATTGTAGCCATGAATATTCAGCTCCTATTCCTGCCCTTGTGTGAGCCGGGTCTCTGTTGTTGCCACTACATCATAACCCCATGTGGCAACTTGAGCCACAGATCACCAATCTTATTTGTCACATTCTGTGCATTTACATAAATGCAGTTCAAGACCAGCGGAGTCTGCTCTGCAGTTCTCCCCTGTCTAAATCCTCCCTTTTCTGGATTGCTCCTTATTACATTGTTATTCGTCTCTCCCAGACCTCTATGTAACTTGTTTGTCCTCTACAATGCTACATCCGGATTCCCTTCTCCCCTCAAAATTAGTTTAAGCCCTTCCCCACAGCACTAGATAACCTCCCTGTGAGGACATTGGTCCCAGCCCTGTTCAGGTCCCACCTGCTCCAGAAAGGGTCCCAATGATCCAGGAACCTGAAGCTCTACTTTCTGCACCATTTCTCCAGCCATGCTTTCATGTGTTTGATTTTGCTGTTTTGGTACTCACTTGCACGAGGAACTGGGAGTAATCCAGAGATCACCACCTTTGAGGTTCTACTCTTTATCTTTTTTTCTTAGCTTCTGATACTCTCCCTGTAGGATCTCAGCACTTTTTTCCCTACATCATAGATCCTAATATGGACCATAACTTCTGGATGGACGCCTTCCCCCTGTAGAATGTTTTGCACCTGTTCTGTGACGTCTTCAATCCTGGCACCAGGGAGGTAACATACCAGGCGACAGACACTTCTTTGGTTGCCGAACTGCCTGTATACTCCTTTCATTATTGTGTCCCCAATGACATTTGCATTGACACTCTTCCCTGTGTTCCCCTGTGCATCCGTTTGCTTTTGATTCCCCTCCCCAGAGGAGTCATCACCCTGACCAGTATTCAGTATAGAGAACCGGTTTGCGAGTGCCACAAACTCAGGGGATTTCTGCATTGCCTGTCCCCTCTTCCTACCATGCTGGGTGGTCACCCACTCAATCTCCTTCTGAACCCTCTGTGGCTGTGGGGGTGGCCACCTCCTGAAACGTTCGATCCGTGAACTCTTCAGCAGTGACTCCAGCCTCTCCTCGAGCTCAGAAACCCTGAGCTCCAGCTCGAGCAGCCTACATATATGTATATCCAGGGCACACAAGGCATCCTGGAGTTCCCACATGGCACACATTGTGCATGCAACAGGTCTCAGCTGCCCTGCCATATTCCCAAACATGTTTTATATTATTTTAATTTAACTATTATATATTTTAGAATTATGCACATCTTTCCCCCTCTGCCCTGAAATCCCACTCTCACCAAATTCCTTAACAGAATTCTCACTCTGTTCCACCTCTCTCAGTTCCCTCCTCACAATGCTGGGCTCTCTGCTCAAGGTTCTTAAGCACAAATGAAGGAGATCTGTTTATTTGTTTGTGTTTAATGACTACATAATAGATTGCAAATACTGGGTTAATATGTGAAGTTATTTATGTGAAACACCCTGGCCAATAAAACAGTCTCGCTGCAGTATGAACAATGCAGAGCAAACAACAAGAACAACAACTTGCATTTATATAGCACCCCTCACACAGGGTAGCGTGGTGGAGTACGACACAGAGCCGGAAAAGGGGGAGCCTAGGGAGACGATGGAAGCAGAAAGTGTTGTTTGTTTCAAGAACAAATTAGATAGATTTCTGCTAGAAATCTTGGGGATACAGAAATCTTGGGGATACAGTTTATAGTTTGGGGACAAGACATGTCAAGCGACTGCCAGGATGGTGGAAGGCGAACCAGATGGACCTTGGTCTTCTTTCGCTAGCAAATTCTTATGTTCTTAGCCTCGCCCTTTCTCTTAGTTACTTTTCTGCTGTGTACAATAGGGTCGGTGACATCAGTGCAATGGAATAGGACACTTTTGATCCCCTTAGGACTGAAACTTGCCTCACAAGTGATAGGACCCGGGTTCGATCTTCGGGCAGGGCAAAACCTTTACTATCATGACATTGAGACATTTCAAAGTGCTTCACAGAATATACTGTAAAGTGAATTGACTGTGTATTTTGTGGGCCAAATGTGAAATCCAATTGCGCACAGTAGTATCCCACAAACAGCTGTGGATTGAATGACCACATCATTTTTAAGGGATTGTTATCCTTGGAAAGCGATCGGCTAATCGACTAACAAACAGGTTCCTACTTACTGCGGTAAGCAGAGGCGTGTGGAGTAAGGAAACTTGCTTAAGGGCATGCCCTGCCTGGGAATCAAGTGATCTAACCTATACGCTTCAGGACTCTTTGGCTTCAAGCTTGATTCAGTGCATAATTGAATCACAAGACCTGGAAGTAGGAATGATTGCCTGTCTACAAGATGTTATTGAATGTGGCAAAAGATATATTCTAAGGAATAACATTGCTCTCCAAGGCAGTAACAAGTCATTGACTATTGATCTCACAGACACATTTTTTGAGCCTCTCAATAAACCACCTGTTACACTCCAACCACTGTCACATAGAAGAATAACTATAGTGGTCTACAATGCAATATACTTTCTTTTCACTTGGGATTAATGAAGAGACAGACCTTTGAATTGATGTTGCTCTCTTCAGTTTTTGTGGTAAGCAGAGGCAATCCTCATCTGACGGCCACACAGTAAGAGCCCTTGGTTAGCGATCAGGAATTTCTCCTGCCTAACCCAGGGAGCATCACACACTGAACAATGATTACATAAACTTGGGCTCTTAAGTCTTGAGAGAAGATGACTCAGAGTGAAACTTATTGCTCTGTGGAGGACAGTGGAGTCCAAAAGCTCAGTGGTTAGAGCACTTGCTTTGCAAGTGAGAGACCTGAGTTCAATTCCAGGCAGAGGGCGAAACCTTGGGCAAGTTTCCTTACTCCACACAGAGCCTAATAATAATCCCTCCAAAACCAAAAACAATAATAAATTGGTCATTTTCAATCTACGACTGTTTGTGGGACATTGCTGTGCGCAATTGGCTGCCGTGTTCGCCCACAAATATACAGTCAATTCACTTTACAGTGTGTTCTGTGAAGCGCTTTGGGACGTCCTCCCGACGTGAAAAGCGCTATATCAAATGCAAGGATTATTATTATTATTATTGAGGTGTATACAATTTTAAATGGGCTTGAAAAAGTAAACTTAGATCAATATGTTAGGATTCACCACCAACAACAACAACACCTTGCATTTTTATAGCGCCCTCCATGCTGGACAGCATCTCAGAGTACCTGGGATTCACCAAGACAACAGAACAAGCGGAACAAGAGGGCAACAGCACAAGAGGAACAAGACGACATGGGTTTAGAGTTGTAACAACAAGAAAAGGCACTATATCAAATGCAAGGATTATTATTATTATTATTATAAAGCGAAATTTCAGGACAGACACCAGGAAGTTTATCTTTACTCAAAAGGGTAATTAATAACTGGAACAATTGTTAATTTCTGGTGTCTGTCCTGAAATTGTTTCTTTGCAACTCTAAACCTGTGCCCTCCTGCATCCTAAAATTATTGAACATTTTCAATCTCATTTCAAATACAAGAAATTAAAATAAAAGGCACTGCTATGGAGTCCTGTAGGTTAGTGGTTATAACACTCGCCTAACAAGCGAGAGGACCTGGGTTCGATTCCCTGGCAGGGCAGAACCTTAGGCAAGTTTCCTTACTCCACACACCTGTTTACCTAGCAGTAGGTAGGAACCGGTTGTTGGTTGATTGCCGGATCGCTTTTCCAGGGGTAATAATCTCTTCCTTTCACTCAATCCACGACTATTTATGGGACACTGCTGTGCGCAATTGGCTGCCACGTTTGCCCACAAAATATACAGTCAATTCACCTTACGTTATATTCTGTGAAGCGCATTGAGACGTTTTGAGAAGCCAGGGTCTTGTGATGTCCTCTTGACGTGAAAGGCGCTGTACGAATGTAATTTTGTTGTTGTTGTCTCAAAGTCATGTTAAGGCGCTATATCAGACGCAACGATTATTATTATTATTATTATATTAATGCGACATTATCGATTCTCTTCCACACTCTATATTTCCCCAGGTTTATTTCCGATTTCTTTCAGACGCATACAAGCTGCAGCAGCTCCACGCATTTCATCAGCCTTCAACCAGCTTGCATATGAATGAGTTAGGCTAAAAGGTGTCATTTCACAATCACGTTTGTCTCACTGTGTGTCATCGCAAATTGATTTGGGGAAATGGCTTTGCTTGGTGGAGTGGTTCTGAGTGGTTTAAGTGTGTGTCAGGAATGGGTGGGCGGGCGGGCGGAAGGGAGGGGGTGCGCGGAACGGGGTGTGGACTGGGACAACAGCCTCTGACCCCTTTATATTAATTCAAAACAAAAAAATGAAAACTATCAACGTAAGAAGATTCAGCGAACGCTGGCACGCATCAGCCAGCAACAGGTCGAAAGTCAACTTCAAAAATCTCCCAGCTTAAATTTTCCAATATTTCTCACGCAGCTCTGTGTTTACTCTTTAAAAAAAATATAATTAATTCCGGGGATAAAGGATGGGTTTGCTGACTTTTTAAGTATCTTTGCAAAAGTAATTGGCTTTGGCAATTACTCTCCCTGGTAGAAGTGGAGGGTTGGGAGTTGGAGGTGAAGCCGCTGTTAATCATTGAAATTGCCCGGGCTTTGTTGAGCTTGTGTCAAAAAAAACACAATCCGCGCACTCACGTTTACTATGCTAACCCCTTGCTTCCCAACTCTTCCCCCTACAAGCTGCAGATTATTCGGAAATTCCTGCACCAGGCTCCCTGACCCTATCGCCCCCACCCTCGTCCGGCCCACCATTGGAACTTGAGCCTTCAGCCTCTCTGCCCCACCCTTTGGAACGCCATCCCACAGTCCCTTCGCCTCGCCCCTTCCCTTTTTCAAGGCCCGTCTCAAGACCCTCCTCTTCGACCGCGCCTTCAGTCACCCTCCTACCCCCACCCTCCCTGCCCTCCTGATCCCAACCCCCAGCTCAGGGTGCGAATCCCTGACTGTCCAGTGCCTTGGGATATCCTCCTGACCTGAAAGGCTCCATACAAATGTAATTTGTTGTTGTTGTTGTTGTTGTTGTTAGTCCCTGTCATTCAAGTGCCATCCCTGCCTTTGATACAGTGCTTTTCAGGAGGATGTCTCAAAGTGCTTCACAGGATTTATAGTAAAGTGTAATGACTATTTTGTTGGCGAACGTCGTAGCCAATTTGCAACACAGTAAAATCTCATAAACAGAAATGAAGTGAGTGACCATTTGTATCTGGGGGATTGTTGGCCAGGACCAGACACTGAGACAAAGTCCCTTCTCTTTCCAAATAGTGCCTCAGGGATCTTTAACGAACACCTGAACAGGGCACATACAGGAACTCGATCTCATTGAAGTACGGCACATCTGGCGACAACGACAACAATTTGCATTTACACAGCCCCCCCCTCCCCCACTTGTGCAGGGTAGCGGCCAAGAGTGCTTGACTGTGGTGGAGCACAGCGCCAAGTCGGGGGGGGGAAGGGGAGGTGATCGAGGGCATGGTCGAAGGGGAAGGTTTACAGGCGTGGCCTGAAGATGGGGAAGGAAGGGGCAAGACGGAGGGGATAGGGCAGGTGCGTTCCAGAGTTTCGGGGCGGAGCGGCTGAAAAGGCGGCCACCAGTGGTGGAACGGAGGACACGAGGGGCAAGCTGGAGGTTGGAGCCAGTCGAGCGGAGCGATGCTCCTTCCAGCGTGCTGCTGCCTCAGTGGCGTGGGAAAATTCTTTCAGCGTATTTGACTGACAGGCTCGAAGGTTTTCTGTGCTTTTCTGGTGGGGTTGAGTGAACCTGCCAGATGTCAATGACGTTTGAATGGTTTCCCATGAGTTTCCACAGTGGGACATTGCCTTCTGATTTGTAATATTGATTTGAAATCAAGCACATCAAGTGGTTAACTCCCGCTGGATAATTTGCTTGTTCACCTCATGCCTCCCGCCCCCGTCACACGACTTATCCATCTGAGTAGCTTGGCTTAGGAGCTCAGTCAAGCTTCTCTCAAAGCTGTTTGTTCTCTGATACCAGCATCAAAGGGCTGATGGAATCTAAGCAGCCAGGTTTCTGGTGAAGCAGCAGTCTTTTCAGTGGGAACCTGTCGAGCAGTAAGTGCTAGCAAGCCGCACATTAATAATAATGTAGTAATAATAATAATAATAATCTTTGGATTTGATATAGGGTCTTATTATCATAGTTAAAAACAATTTGGGTCACTCAATCCACGACTGTTTGTGGGACACTGATATAGCGCCTTAGCACGTCTTTGAGACCTCTCAAAGTGTTTCACAGAATATACTGCAAAGTGTATTTTGTTGGTGAAACACGGTGGCGAATTGCACACAGCGGTGTCCCACGAACAGGCTTTTTTTTGTGGGTTTAAGAATTTCTCCACCCGTTCCTGTGCAATCTTGAACTTTAAGACAAAAATGGTCCTGCAGGGTAAGACTAGGTAGAATTTCAGAACTCCTGAGGCTCAAGGTTAGATACGTGATAGATGGAAACAGCGTTGCGCAATGGGCCACATGGAAAGTAAATCAAGTTTCTTTATGGGAAGGAGCTATTTAATTGCCGTTATGGTGTGATAGAGGGATTTGTTGTATGTACCAATTGTTTGTAGCCTGAGGCATCAAGCCAGGCATTCACCCCTGATAGATAAGCCTGTAATAAAGTATCCTTAATTCTATTATCGATTTATGTTGCAATCTGATTTGTATTGAACACTTAGTGAGGGATGAGCCAGTGAACTGGGCTGAATTGTATTCCTTTGTGTGTGTCAGGCTCAAATTGGAATAAAGCCTGGGGCCGCCACGATTTTGTTTTTGGTCAGCCGTGTGTCTGTCACATGCGGAAACACATCAACTCATTTTAAGATGTTTAGCGCGGAGCCCTGTAGCTTAGTGGTTAGAGCATTCGTCTCGCAAGCGAGAGGACCTGGGTTTGATTCCCAGGTTGGGGAAAACGTTAGGCAAGTTTCCTTACTCCACAAGCCTCTGTTTACAGAGCAGTAAAAAGGATCTGGTTATTAGTCGATTGGCTGACCGCTTTTCCTGGGGTAATAATCCCTTCCCTAATAATAATAATCAGGCAACATCTATGGAGAAAGGAAAGTGAGTCAACGTTTTGGGCCCATGGGAGGGAGAGGCTTTTAAGGGCTAACAGAGAGGGGGGGAGGCCGGGCAAGAAGACAAAGGAGAAAATGGGGTAGAGGACAGGGGATGATGCGTTAAAGAGGTGTTAATGATGCAAAGCAAAGTGGGCGATTGCAACTAAACAGGGAAAAGAGGTATTAATAATTCAAACAAAGTCTCACTTAGTTCAGACCATAGCATCTCAACCTTCACCCTCCCCATCTTCTGTGACCATCATCTGGGTCCCAGACACCTTTTCTCTCTCCGGTCTGCCTGTTTTGTTGCAATTTCCCTCCCCCCCTGCAAATGTTGGGTGTATTTTGTGAGACCGCTCTGACCTGCCACGTATCCTAACAGCTCCTTTCAGAGCGCACCTGGAAAGAGCGCGTAATTCTCAGCCGGAGACAAGATACCGTGACAACAGAATATACTGTAAAGCGGATTGAATGCATATTTTGTGGGCGAAATGCGGCAGCCAATTGCGCGCAGCAGCGTCCCACAAACAGTCGTGGATTGAGTGACCAAATTATTATTATTTTTGAAGGAATTATGGTTGTTGTGCTCCTGTGTGTCTGTGTGTGTGTGTGTGTGATTAAAATGGTATACAAAAAAGCAAATGTTAAAGTACTTTTCTTTTCCTCAAAGAGGGTGCGTTACTGTCCTGTCTATACCAGTCCCTCCAATCCCCCCGCACCTCATTGATCCCATTTATGGCTGTTTGTGGGACGTTGCTATGTGCAAATTGGCTGTCACGTTTGCCCACAAAACACACAGTCACACCATTTTACAACATATCCTGTGAAGCGCTTCGAGATGTTTTGACAAGCCGTTATTATTAATACTTATTATTTTTAGCATTGTTACTTCATATTTTTATTTTATACAGCGCCTTTCACGTCGGGAGGATCTCTGAAAGCATTTCACTTTCTGAAACACATTCGCGACACCTACTAAAACGTCAAACCAACTCAAAGCACTTCACAGGTAATTGCTGAATAAAAATAATCCTTGCGTATGATCCAGCGCCTTATCACGTTGCAAGACATCTCAAAGCTCTTCACGGGATTTTACTGTGAAGCGATGGCGCCGTAAGAGATCGCGGCAGCCAGTCTGCGCATGGCAACGTCCCACACATTTAAAAATAATGCTGTTGCGTTTTCATAGGTATTTTGTTTTAGAGTATAAACCCCAGCTGCAAAAGAAGGAGTTACTGTAAGTGAAACTTGTTCAAATAACACACAGCATCCTGCTCTCCTAACATGCAATTTCAATAATTATAGATGTCAACAGACTGCATTGCTGAGCAACTTAATAGCCAGTTTTGATACACATACTGGAGGTGAATTTTGACTGCTTCTCCTTCCTCCCTCCTTCTCCTACCATACATGCATACTTTCATACGTAGACAGAGCGACCGACCGACTCCAATAACATAATAATGACAGTAATCGTGCAAAAATATATAATAATTCTGTTTCACTCTGTTTTCCTGAACTGTCTCAGATTCACTATGTTCTAAGCAGCATGCAAAACAATACGAAGTTCAGATCGAATCGGTGCCAGTGACCTGCAGATCTATTATCCTAACGTAGCTACAGATTATTTCTATTTGAAGAAGTTAGCCCCAGGGTGCCGGAGGTTCCCGATGGGCAATTGACGCAGTTGAGAGAGTTTCAGAAAGGTCAAAGTGGAGGAAGATGAGACGTTACTTTGCAGAGGAGTCATCACTTGAATTACCGTTTACTGTACCTTTCATTTTCCTTTCCCTTTTATTTCAAGGGCTTTAATCTCTGATTGACTTGTAATCCGGGAACAGTATTTTAATAAGAACAACCCTCGCATTTGATATAGGCGCCTCATCACATTGCCATGACGTCGCAAAGTGTTTCACGGGATTTTACTGTGAAGCGTTGACGACTGTGTATCTTGTACACCAACGTGTCAGTTTCTCCACAGCAATGTGGCACAAACAGCCATGAAGTGAGTGACCAATTTTACTTGTTGGCCAGGACACAGGAAGAAACACCCTTCTTTTTTTGAGCAATGCCATGGGTTCTTTAACGTCCACTTAAACAGGCAGACGGGACAACAACAACAACAACTTGGATTTATATAGCGCCCTCCACGCCGGACGGCGTCTCAGAGCGCTTCACAGTAACGGAACTCGAGGCTGAGCCGGGGGGGTGGGGAGGGAGGAAGGTGACCAAAGGCGCGGTTGAAAAAAAAGGTCTTCGGCTGAGACCTGAAATTAGGAAGAGAGGGGGCGAGGTGAAGGGAGTGAGGAAGGCAGCTCCAGAGCCTCGGGGCGTAGTGGCTGAAGGCACGGCCGCCGAGGGTGGAGCGGAGGACTTGGGGGACGAAGAGGAGGCCAGACCCGGTGGAACGAAGGCAACGGGCACTGTTTTGAGGAGAGAGGAGGTCAGAGAGGTAGGAGGGGTACAGAGGAGTGGAGGGATTTGAAGACAAGGGTGAGGATCTTGAAGTCGAAAGACGGGACCTCGGTTTAACATCTCATCTAAAGTACGTCTTTTGATTCCAATTCTCTTTCGAAGGTGTTTATTCCGCCAGATGTCAGTTTATATTTCGTTAATCGACAACCAAACAATGCAGCGAGCAAGGACGCATGAAGGTGTTACACCCATAGATTAGGTTTAAGAAGCGTGATTTAGATCTCTCTCCCCATCCTGCTTTTACTTGAAGTGCCTCTCATGGACATTTTCGTTCAATCTTACTTCGTCTCTCTCTTCATTCTCTGAATTAGTTTAATTTCGCGCTTTTCTCAAAAGAGATACGCTTTCCATATCAATGAATCAGTGCTTTAATTGAATATGTGGACTCACCTCCCCCCCCACCACCCCCGGCCCCCCCTCCCCACACACACACGCACACACCTCCCCTCCGCACTCCTGCACTTGGTCTCTCCAGTGACAGTGGAGGCAGAGATTCTTCCCACTCAGCTCCCATTAAGCCTCCAAGCTCTAATGGGTTGGCTACTCCTACCCTGTTAGAGCTTTGGAAGCTTGCCAGACAGTGCTTTCAATGGCTAGCTTTGCAGTTTTAGCTGGTTAAACAATCAATAATAATAATATAATAATCCTTACATTTGATATAGCGCCTCATCATGTTCTCGAGACGTCTCAAATTGCTTCATAGAATACACTGTTAAGTGAATTGACTGTATTTTGTGGGCGAAACTTGGCAGCCAATTGTGCACAGCAGCGTCCCACAAACAGTCGTGGTTTGAGGGACCCAATTATTATTTTTTTTAAGGGGTTATTACCCCTGGAAAGCGATCCACCAATTGACTAACAAGCAGGTTCCTATTTACTGCTGGGTAAATAGTGGCGTGTGGAGTAAGGAAACTTGCTCAACGTTTCGCCCTGCCCGGGAAGCAAACTCGTACACTCTGGGATGCCCCAAGCCTTGATTCTTGCCAATACTTGCTGGACATAGACGAGCAGGGTATGTCCCTCTTGGGAAAGAGTGTACATTTCATTCCACCACCAGGGAAATTTACACGTGTAGATCCATACATATGTGTAACTCTCAATGTGTTTTGCATACTCTTAAGCATGTATCGGACACCTGGCTAAACCCACAAAATCTGACAGTCAAAGTGCAGGGGAGATGTATCCTAGATATTGTATCAAAGCAAAGATTCTTGCTAAAGTGAAACGGTACTTATATTTCCAATATCCAGAGACAAACACAGAAATGTCTTATCACTTGGTCGAAACACCTCAAGTGCTTCACAGGATTTACAATTAAATGCAGTGATTGTGTATTTTGTAGGCAAACACGACTGCTAATTTGCACACAGTGATGTCCCACAAAAGGATGTAAAGTGAGCGATTGATTTTATCTGGGGGATTGTTGGTCAGGGAAAAAAAAACTCTTGTGCTTTCCATTACATCTCGAGAGAGAGAAAAAGAGAGAGAGGTGTAGGGTAAGGACGTGTTCTTTCAACTGTAATTGACTTTATATTGAAAAAAGCAAACAAGTATATTTACTGTCAGCAACATTGGCTTGTTGCCTAACAGATTTGTCCCTGTCATTTTCCTTTGGGGAATCGAGAAAATAATCAGCAAAAAAAAACTCTCTGAATGACACCGTCAAGTATCACGGAAAAATGATTGAAAACAAATGTCTAATTTCCCTTAAATTATGTATGAATATGGAAGCCGAGAATCTTGCCAGCAACAGTCAGAGCCCTGACATACTGTCATCTCTCTGAGGAAATCATTATGCTCTTGTCACAACGGCTGGCTTAACCCAACACTATTGTGAGGAGCAATTCTTATACCGTGCGGCTCGGAAACCAGGTACCAGTGATGCTGCTCCTCAAAGAATAGTTGCTAAATCGAACGATTGGTAAAATAAGCAGGCAGATACTCTGAAGGAGCTTAGTGAGAAACACTGTTTGAATCCTTTCTCATTACCAAGGCAGGTCCTTTTCCACAGGAGGTAAAACTGAAGCTCAGTGAGGTAAATAATAATAAGAATCCTTGCCTTATCACGTCTTCGAGACATCTCAAAGGATATACTGTGAAGTGAATTGACTCTATATTTTGTGGGCGAAACACGGCAGCCAATTGCGCACGGCAGCGTCCCACAAACAGTCGTGGATTGAAGTGACCAATTTATTGTTTTAAAGAATTATTACCCCCGGAGAACCGATCCATCAATCAACTAACAACCGGGTTCCTACTTACTGCTAGGTAAACAGTGGTGTGTGGAGTTTCGCTCTGCAAAATGGATGTGGTGCAACACCATTGGGCTCTTGAATGGAATGGGTGTCTTTGAATCACTGAGTGATACGTGCAACTTATCCTTACCTTAGTGGTATCTTTGCTAAGTTGTCTGGAAGAAATGGTCATTCCCACAGCAACTGTGTCTGCGGAGGGGGCTGCATCTTGGACTAGTAATCTTACGTGTCCCATTCCTCTCCTCTAACATGAATGGTATCTATCGCTTTCTGGGGATAATAATCTCTCCAAAGGAAACAAGGTGTGGTCACTCAAATCACGACTGTTTGTGGGACACTGCTGCATGCAATTGGCTGCCGCGTTTCGCCCACAAAATACACAGTCAATTCACTTTACAGTATATCCTGCGAAGCGCTTGGAGACATCTCAATAATAATAATAATAATCACGTCTATGAGACATAAGGAAAAAGTAATGACACGATAAGGTGCTACATCAAATGCAAGGATTATTGTTATTATTTTTATTACTGATATATACTAGAGGTCAGGTTAAGACTATCAGGGTGTACAACAATTTACATTTATATCGTGTCTTTCATGTCGGGATGATGTCTCAAAGCACTAAGGTAGGCTTATTCATGAGAAGGCGGCTTCAATACCCATTCTCAAGGGAGTGCGTAAGGACAGTGTGTTATCGAGGCATCCTAGTCAGAAACAGTACTGCAAATCACATTCCCCCAGGCTATGTCATGTAGACACCGTTTCAACTTGGGGACGACATGCAGATGTCAAGCCTTTGTAGTCGAATTTCTGATGGGAATGTTTGTGTAATGTTTCCTATGGTGATATCAGGCTTGAGAAAGTAAGCCTGTCAGAATAATATGTAACCAGTGATATGCTACGGCTGTCCTAAGCTTTGTGTCTTGATACTAATGTTGATGTATGCATTTAAATCTTGCTTTGCAAGCTGCAAAACTCTGCAGCTTGTGTACTCTCACGCACCAGGCTCCGCGACCCATCACTCCCACCCTCGTCCGACTCCACTGGCTCCTCATCCCCCAGAGGATCGAGTTCAAGATCCTCATCCTCACCTTTAAGGCCATTCATGGCCTTGCCCCTTCCTACCTCTCTGACTTGCTGACTCCCTACCAACCTGCCCGCTCCCTCCGCTCATCGGGCTCCGGTCTGCTCCATGTCTCCCGCCCGACCCGCCCTACCATCGGTGGCCGGGCTTTCAGGCTCTCTGCCCCCACACTCTGGAACTCCATCCCACGGTCCCTTCGCCTCACTTCCTCCCTTGCCTCCTTCAAGGTCGGTCTCAAGACCCTTCTCTTCGACCGTGCCTTTGGTCTCCCTCCCACCTCTCTGCCTTCCCTCATCCCTACAACACCCCTCCCCCATGCTCGGGCCCCGACACCTGACTGTTCAGCGCTTTGGGACGTCCTCCCGATGTGAAAGGTGCTCTATAAATGTAATTTTGTTGTTGTTGTTGTTTGCAACTCAGAGATGGGCATTGCTGCATTGAATAACACTCTCGTGCATTGATATTGACGTTGATGGAAGCATTTAAACCCCTCCCTTGTTGGTTCGCAGGCCAAACATGTAATGAGTAACACTCTGGTACCAATGATCCCTGTCTACTGATTCATACTGCGTACATGGATTCCTTTCCTTATCCTTTGCTCCCCAATGGAATATACTCTGGATACAATTAGGGAGTGTAAGTCCATTCCTCCCCCTATTCACCACACGCTGCGGAAAGGCGAGTGTTGTTTCTTTACGTGAGCCTTTCCCACAACTCTCGAAGAATTAAAAGACAATGGTCATCCCGACAAGAATGCCCAACTGTGGCAGAGAAGTGCCCTGAACGAATGGGGCAGCAAATTGAATGGGGCCATGAGTGGATGTTGCTTGATTGCTAGGCTTGTTAAAACTAACAACAAATTGATAACACAGGGACTGGAATAATACTTCCCCAGTCCTGCAGAGATTTCGAACCACGCACTTTTCTCATTGACAATTCACATTACGTTAGTATCATGGACTTCATTATAAGCAATGACTCGATTTCAATAACTATGTCCATTGCTCCTGTCTCACTGCCTAGAAGTGATGCCTTCTGTATGGCTGACTATATGTAATGTCTTTGTCTTACTCACTAATGTATACAACGACAAATTACATTTATATAGCGCCTTTCACGTCACGAGGATGTCCCAAGGCGCTGGATGATGAATATACAATGCCTCTTGTTCTGCTTTGGCCCCAAACAGTACTGATCCGATGCACGGTAGGTTAATAAACAAAACTTGCTTTGACATATTGCTTTCAAACCAGTGGAGTCAGAAATATAATTTCAAAATGTAGATATTGGAGAGCAGATTGCATTATAATAGAAGATAAAATGCCAATCAGGTCCTTTGAGGAAGTACTTATTATTTGTCACACACTGAACCGATGATTGACATGGGTATCTTTTACAAGATAAGTTTTAAATTGTCCTTTGTCGTGTTGTGTCATGAATTTCTGGATCAATTCAAATTTTCAAGACTGAGGTGGATAGATTTTTGTTAGGTCAGGGTATCGAGGACTATGGGGCAAAGGCGGATGAATGGAGTTGAGCTACACATCAGCCATGATCTAGTAGATTGGCGGAACAGATTTGAGGGGCTGCATAGCCTACTCCTGTTCCTATGTTATATTTAAAGGCAGATATGTGCTTTCTTCACAGCTTTGCTGGGCTCTATTAAAGAAAACATTAGATTTTTTTTATTAACACCTAAAATAGTCCAGATAATGCATCACGTTTATTAAACCTCTTATGGTTATTCACCTCCTTCTTTTCCCTGGGATACAGTTAGTTGAAACCCTCATTGTGCAAAAATGCACATCAACTATTCATGTCTATCAGTGATTTACAAAAAAAAGGACAAAAATATAACTCTTGGAAAATGTACACAGATTGTAAGGTTAATGATGCACTAGGATTCTCCTTATAAACTGTACATTGCCTCTGTGCATTGCGTCTGCCTTGCCAACTGCCTGGAGCCTATATAAAAATGTAATTGTGTTTCTGTTGCTCTTTGCATTGCATCTATCTCATTGACGAGATTCATTGCTTCTATCTCACTGACTAGATCCATTTCCTGTGTCTCACTGACTAGATGCATTACCTCGCTCATTCATTCCAGTATATGAGTCCTGTAGCGTAGTGGTTGCTTCACAAGCGAGAGAACACGGGTTTGATTCCCAGGAGGTGCGAAACCTTCGGCAAGTTTCCTTACTCTACACTCCTCTGTTTACCTAGCAGTAAGCAGGAACCCAGTTGTTAGTGAATTGGTGGATCGCTTTCTGGGAGTAATAATCCCTCAAAAAATGATTTGGTCACTCAATCCACGACTGTTTGTGGGACACTGTTGTGCGTAGTTGCCTGCCGTGTTTCACCCACAAACTACGCAGTCACTACACTTTGCAGTATATTCCTTGAAGCGCTTTGAGACGTCTCAACGACACGATATGGCACTATATCAAATTGCAAGATTATCATTATTACTGTTATGCGATCAGGCCTGTCACTCTGCACAGCCATCAGTTCCCAGATCACGAAAGTCACATCAAAAAGCAGCCATCAATTTGTACCAATTAATAGGACGTCATTTGTGTAAATCTTTAACGCTTTGAAATGGAAATGCTTTTAAATGGAAAAGAAAATTGGATATTAATTAAGATGTGATATTGATAAAGTGCCTACATTATTGACTGTTTATTTCATCGCAAGTTGCATTCATCTTCAGTTCAAGAAACAAGAGGGAGGTGGTAGTGTGTTGATCACCGAGTTGATGTTGCCAGCCTCAGAGGGAGGGATTAGTTTATCTCTCCCCGAGACTGGCGATATCAACTCGGAGGGTGGTTGGGAGCTAATTAAGAAGAAATCAAAGCTGACATTTAAAAAATGTTCATTAGAAATTCCAATATTCATCCGCAGAATCACAGAAATTAACAGCACAGAGGGAGGCCATTCAGCCAATCAACCCACTGTGACTCTTTGAAAAGTCCACCCACCCGTTCAGTCTCATGCCTCTTCACTAAACCCTATTACCAAATAAAAAAATATAATAATAATAATTTGGTCACTCATTCCACGACTCATCCATGTTTGTGAGTAACTGACAGCATCTCGGGCGCTGACAGCATCTCTCTCCATGGATGCACTCTACATCTCATGGAGCAAATACAGAACCTCAACGTTCTGTTCGACCCACAACTGTCCTTTATACCCCACATCTGTACCATGACCCACTTCACCTTTCCCCACCTCCGCAACATCACTCGGCTCCGCCACTGTCTCTCACCGCAGGCCCTGAGACCCTCATTACACACATTCACAACATCCAGGCTTGACTATGCAAACTCTCTACTTGTCGACCTCCCCAACTCCTCCCTCCATAGGCTGCAGATCACCAGAACTCTGAAGCCCATGTCCTCACCCACACCAGACTCCGCGACCCTATCACCCCCATCCTCACCCAACTCCACTGGCTTCCCATCACACAGAGGATACAGTTCAAGATCCTGGTCCTCACTTTCAAAGCCCTCCATGGCATCGCTATGCCATATCTGCAACCTCCTAAACCCCTATCAACCTACCCACTCCCTCTGCCCAGTGGGCTGCAGCCTGCTTCACGTCCCCCACCTTTCAGCCACTCTGACCCCACCCTCTGGAATTCCATCCCGCAGTTCCTCCACTTCGCCCCCTCCCTTGTCTCCTTCAAGACCCGTTTCAAGACCCTCCTCTTTGACTGTGCCTTCGATCATCTTGCTTACCCCCTGCCCTCCATCCTCGCCAACCCTGACCCACAGCTCAGTCCGAAACACTGCAGTGCCTTGGGATGTTCTCCTGACGTGAAAGGCGTTATACAAATATAATTTTGTTGTTCAGGGACAAGTGAGTAAAACTAACCCAGGTTTCCAATTATGAGGAGACGTCATAGAACAGACAGTATAACAATAATAATGCGTGCATTTGACATAGCGCCTTATCAGGTCTTTGAGACATCTCAAAGCGCTCACAGAATAGACTGTAAATTGAAATGACTGTGAATTGCCAGAGCCTGTCCACGTCAATCTGGACAGACATTAAAGGCCTGGAGATCAATGGAGAACCATAAGCTTTGCCTCCATCAAAGCCTTCTCATATCAAAGAGCTCAGCCGAGGCAGGCTGGCATCCAGCATGGACCTAAAATCGGAAAATTCCTTCTGATATATTGAATTGCCACCAACGTTCTTTCGTTTGGAATATTGACTCGGACAAACTCAGGCTCTGCCGGAAGCTCTCTAAAAGGGAGGAAAGGAATGTCAGAAATGGTGAAAGCGATTGGTCACACACTCCACGGCAGCTTGTTGAACATTTGGTTTCCTCATTCACCCGTAAAATACACACTCACTACAGAGTATCCTGGGAACCACTTTGACATCAAGAGCTACCGCTTTAACCGTGCTTTCAGTCATCTTAACCCCTACACCACTGTCCCCGCACCTCTCCCAATACCCCCTCCCCCTTCACCCCCCAGGCCCCTTGCCAGGTTTGTTAAGCAAAACATTCTACAGGGGGAAAAGGGTCCATCCAGAAGTCATGGTCCATATTAGGATCTATGGTGTAGGGAAAAAAGTGCTGAGATCCTACAGGGAGAGTATCAGAAGCTAGGGAAAAAAGATAAAGAGTAGAACCTCAAAGTGGTGATCTCTGGATTACTCCCAGTTCCTCGTGCAAGTGAGTACCAAAACAGCAAAATCAAACACATGAAAGCATGGCTGGAGAAATGGTGCAGAAAGTAGAGCTTCAGGTTCCTGGATCAGTGGGACCAGATCTGGGGCAGGTGGGACCTGAACAGGGCTGGGACTAATGTCCTCACAGGAAGGTTATCTAGTGCTGTGGGGAAGGGTTTAAACTAATTTTGAGGGGAGAAGGGAATCCGGATGTAGCATTGTAGAGGACAAACAAGTTACAGAGAGGTCTGGGAGAGACGAATAACAATGTAATAAGGAGCAATTCAGAAAATAATTTCGATGTTTGCAGATGATACTAAGCTAGGAAAAGTAGTAAACAGTGAGGAGGATAGTAGCAGACTGCAAGAGGACATAGACAGACTGATAAAATGGGCAGACATTTAGATGAAATTTAATGTGGTGAAATTCGAAATGTTATATCTTGGGAGGAAGAATGAGGAGAGGCAATATAAGCTGATGGTAGAATCTTAAAGGTGGTGAAGGAACAGAGAGACCTGGGGGTTCATATAAGTAAATCTTTGAAGGTGGCAGGACAGGTAGATAGAGCTGTTAAAAAAGCATATGGGATACTAGGCTTTATAAATAGGGGCATAGAATATAAAAGTGAGGAAGTTATGATGAACCTTTATAAAACGCTGCTTAGGCCTCAGCTCGAGACTGTGTTCAATTCTGGGCACCACACTTTAGGAAGGATGTCAAGGCATTGGAGAGGGTGCAAAGGAGATTTACCAGGATGGTACCAGGAATGAGGCACTTCAGTTACCAGGAGAGGCGAGAGAAGCCAGGATTTATTTTCCTTGGAGCAGAGAAGGTTAAGAGGAGACTTAATAGATGTTTTCAAAATTATGAGGGAATTCGATACAGTGAATAAGGAGCAATTATTTCCACTGGCGGGTGGGTTGGTAACCCGAGGACACCGATTTAAAATAGTTGTTAAAAGAAACAGAGGGGAGGAGAAGTTTTTTCATGCAGCGAGTTGTTCGGATCTAGAATGCATTGCCTGAAAGGGTGGTGGATGCCGACTCGATAACAACTTTTGAGAGAGAAGTAGATAATTATTTGGGGAGGACAAGTTTGCAGGCTTTGGGGAGAGCGCGGAAGAGAGGGATTGATTTCGATAGCTCTTTTCACCTCAACGTGATTCACAAGTGAACGGTCCTTGGCCCCAGTTGACTTGTGAACAGAACATTGGGATCTGACCCTCTTTAAGTATTGCTTAGTTAATTGACTGCAATGACAGAATAACACAACCTTCTGCACTTTACCACTCTTCAGGCATGAATGCTGCTGGGATGGAGGCGGGGGCCAAAAGCCTCAAGCAGTTCAGCGGGTTGGACAATTTTAATTTGTATGATTTCAATCATTAAATGTCTGGAAAAGTCACTGAGATATAATGGCTTGCAGTGCAGAGAGAGACCGAGAGATGGTTGGTGTATAACCATTGGATAGTTTGACACCAACCATCTCTCTCTCTCTCTGCACGGCATGCCATTATACCTGCAGGTCATTTTACCGCAGTCTTTTATAATGTGATTATCCTCAGGCCAATGTTTCATTTCGCTCTGTTAAATTAAATGAGGGCAGCTAAAGTCTCACTTGTTTTGTTATTTTCTTAAACAGGGATGCGTCTGTCTACCTAACCTAACCGTTTGGGTCTTGTCTTGTCTCCAGGGCACACAGGCGTGTGTTAGGGCAGGAGGCAAATGCAGCGTCTCGCCAGCTTTCGCTGTGTTTTGCGTCATTAATTTTCGTTTGGACGAAAATTGCACTCGAAATTTGTTGGTGCCCTGCGGAAATCACAGCTTAGACCACGAGAGGGAGGATAGAATGTGAATTGGCTTTTGTTAAAGCAGCAGGTGTCACACTGCTATCATGTTTAAACACGCCCCTTGTCTTATAAACTTCTGAATCATTGTTTGAATCTAATGCCAGACCGTATCGCATTATTGTGTGGCGTTCTCTTGGGTATTGGTTAGGGCACTCACTTCCCAAGCGAGAGATCCGATTCCTGGGCAGAGCAAAATAAAACAGACACCAAGTATTTCTTAATTACCCTCTGGGTAATTACAAAAGTCTACAAAATAGAGTCGCTGCATCCTGAGAAGTGTTTTGAGACATCTTCCCTGACGTGAAAGGCACTGTATCAAATGCAAAGATTATTCTTCTCACATGTTTATTGTTCAGTTAGGGTAAAATACATTGTGCCCGATGTGGGGGTAAAGGAATGTCCAAGTTCCCTCTGAACTGAAACAAATGGGATAAAGATCTACAATGGATGCCTATTAAGAATCCAAGCCTTAACTACTCAGGTCTGGCGCAGATTTGATCCAATGTAAAGTTCTTCTGACTCTCTACCCCCTCCTCGCTCCTCCCTTCCCTCCCTTCACCCTGACCATTTCCCCCCTGCTCGGGTCCCGACCCAACTGTCCAGCGCCTTGGGACGTGAAAGGCGCTCTATAAATGCAATCTTGTTGTTGTTGTTGTTTGTTCCAGCAACCTGTCCCACATTCCTCCTTAGAAAAATATTTCTCACTAAACCAGGCCGACATTTCCATTACCTGCCACCGTCATCAATCCTTATTGTCTCTTATTGTAAACTATGGGCAGTTTAGGCTTCGATCATTCACCTGTGATTACAACTGTGATTACACAGTTGAACCAAACTTGCTCAAAGGTGTTTTACTGAGCAACCTCTACAAGCTCTTTGAGGGGGGACATTACTCCAATTTGTCTCTGCTATAAGCAAGCTGGGATTGTTCTCCATTCTTCTCTCCGAGCAGAGAAGGTTGAGGGGAGATTTAATAGAGGTATTCAAAATTATGAGAGGTTTTGATAGAGTAGATAGGGAGAGACTGTTTCCACTGTCAAATGGGTCAGTAACTGGGGACATAGATTCAAAATAACTGGCAAAGAACCAGAGGGGAGACGAGAAATTCTTTTACACAGAGAATTGTTACTGTCTGTAATGCACTGCCTGAAACGGATTCAATAACAACTTTTAAAAGGGAATTGGATAGGTACTTTGAAACAAATAATTGGATTTGTTTTGGTCGCCTGGACATCTGTCAAACACATCACCACGCTTTGTGTTCATTGCATTGTTGTGAATGTACTTTATAAACCATTCATTATCATAGTGCACAGAACTTTTCTTCACCAGATCGGTGGCATCTGTAACTAAGCCAAGTGGGCTGAACAGGGGTGATCTTAGAATCATTGAATATTACAGCACAGAAAGAGGCCATTCGGCCCATCGTGCCTGTGTCAGCTCTTTGGAAGAACTACCCAATCAGTCCCAATCCCCCGCTCTTATCCATATCCTTGCCCTTTCCTTCCCCATCTTCAGGTCACGCCTGAAGACCTTCCTCTTCTTCGACCGTGCTTTCGATCACCCTGCTTCCCCTACTGCCCTCCACCCTCTCCGATCCCGACCCGAGCTCCAGTCCGAAACTTTGTCTGTTCAGAGCCTTGGGACGTCCTCCTGACTTGAAAGGCACTTTACAAATGTAATTTTGTTGTTGTTCTTCTTCTTCTTCAACCTGCCAATGGTACTCAACCGCTGTCAAGTGTTCTGGGACGTTACCCCGGGTGAATAACACTAATAAGGCACGTTGTTGTTGTTGAATGGTTTTGTTTTGCTGCTAATTGGGGAGCTTTGGTGAAGGCTAAGGGTGACAGTACACTTTAACAGCAGGTGAGGAAATGGTTAAGTCAAGAAGAAGACCTTAGGTGATCCCAAGCCTTGAAAGCCTTTGATTGTATGTAGGAGGGAAGGTTGACGAAATGAGGAGTTTGAAAGCATCGCTTTGGTTTCAATTCCGCGAACGTCTTTGGTGTTTTTCTTTGAATGATTATTATTGGCTTTGTATCATTTTCGAAGAGAAGAGAGAAAAAAAATACTTAAGAGACTGCAGCACCTGTACATCCTCTTAGTCTTAGACTCTGACTTTTCATTCAAAGATGCAGCTTAATAACAATATAAGAATAATAATAATAATCCTTATGTTTGAAATCGCACCTTATCACGTCTTCCAGCCATCTCAATGCGCTTCACAGTATATCCTGTAAAGTGAATCGACTGTATGGTTTTGTGGGTGAAACGCGGTAGCCAATTGCGCACGGCTTGATGCTGTAACAGGAGGATGGTTTGTCAGGTATTCTATAAGAGATTGAATACTAACTGTCCACGCTAACACCCCATTGCAGGACGAGGCAAGCGCTACACGATTAGAGATGCCGTCCTCCGGGATGAGACATTAAATCCGAGGTACTGCCTTGCACCTGATCAGGAGGACATTAAAGATCCCATGTCTCTACTTGAAAAGAGAAAGGAGTTTTTTTTCCCCCTGTAACTTGGCCAATAATTACCCAGAGTAAAACAAATTATCGTTCATTTCACGACAGGGCTGTTTGTGGGATATTGCTGTGCACAAATTGACTGCCTACAAAATACACAGCCACTTCGCTTAAAAATAATAATAATCCTTGCATTTGATCTAGCGCCTGATCACGTCCTTGAGACATCTCACAGGGCTTCGCAGAAAGTACTGTAACGTGATTTGACTGTGTATTTTGTCGGCGAAACTCGGCAGCCAATTGCACACAGCGGTGAACCACAAACAATCGTGGTTGGAGAGACAATTCTTTTTCTTGTTGGATATCTACCGGTCTGGGATTATCTTATACCCTTACCTCATAAATGAATAAAACATACATAGCATTGGATGGGTTGTATTAATGCCCAGAGTCCTAAGTGATCACACGTTGCTTAGAATATATTCCAGCCACGTATTTTGCAAATGACAGATCAGTCAGTATGTCTAGTTATCAGATTGAATCAGGTATCTGCAGTGAAAAGATTCTCAAGAGATTTACGCCATCCAAGAGTCACTGAATGTATGAACCGTTTGCTTGTTCACAGTCTATCATCCGTCTAACGCACAGATTGGAACATTTTTTCAATTTCAAAGGTCGGTACATCCAAGTGATGGAAACTCTGATTTTTTGGGGTGTTGTCGGTGCTTTTCCCCCTCGACTACATTTTAAGTAAAAACAAATTGCTTTTCCCGTGTTGCCTTTCTACTTGTATCAGGAGATGATAAAAATAACAAGAGAGGAAGTAGCCACTAATCCAAACAAATCGCAGGCTGACACTCCGGGGTACCTTTTATTAAGAGCTGCGGAAAATCTGGATCCAAATTCAAGAGCGAAGTGTAGAATTTCTTTTATATAAAATTCTGCACAATCTTCAATTTGAATGGAATTAAGGCTATATAATAATAATAATAGTAATCCTTGCATTTGATATAGCGCTTTTCACGTCGGGAAGACATCCCAAAGCGCTTCACAGAACACACTGTAAAGTGAATTGACTGTATATTTGTGGGCGAACGCGGCAGCCAATTGCGCACAGCAATGTCCCACAAACAGTCGTAGATTGAAAATGACCAATTTATTATTGTTTTGGGTTTTGGAGAGATTATTATTAGGCTCTGTGGGGAGTAAGGAAACTTGCCCAAGGTTTCGCCCTCTGCCTGGAATTGAACTCAGGTCTCTCGCTTGCAAAGCGAGTGCTCTAACCACTGAGCTACAGGACTCCCCGCTGGGTCAAAGGTGACTGTCACTTGGGAGAGCTTTACTCGTTCACTGTGTTCATATACAAGAACATTTGTAGAATGTATAACTACAAGTCTGTGTAGTCTTACTGAACCTACAACACACGTACACCACTAACCCAACAGCCGCACGTGGGAAGAGTGCTGTTAATTTCATTTACAATAACGACCGTAAACACTGCCTTTCAGATCACGAGGTTGTCTCAAAGCGCTTCACAGGATTTTACTGTAAAGTCCAGTGACTGTGTATTTTGTAGGCGATCGCGATCTTGAAAGTCCACCCGAACTGGCAGAGACAGGTCCCCGGCTAACGTCTCAATGTAACGATAGCGTTGGGAAAGCAGTGCACATGGCTTTGAAGCTATTCCTGGAGTCCTGTAGCTTAGAGCACTCGCCTCAAAAACAAGAGGGCCTGGGTTTGATTCCAAGGTGGGGAGAAACCTTGGGCACGTTTCCTTACTCCACACACCTTGGTTTACCAAGTAGTAAGTAGGAACTCGGTTGTTAGTCAATTGGCAGATCGCTTTCTGGAGGGTAATGATCCATTCTGAAATAACTAACTAACTAACAATTTGGTCGTTCAATCCATGATTGCTTGTGGGACACTACAGTGCTGCAATTGGCTGCTGTGCTTCACCCACAAAATACGCAGTCAATCCACTGCACAGTATATTCTTTCAAGCGCTGTGTGATATTGCCTCTCTGGCAACATTTTAAGTGGAGTCTGAAGGAACTGATTGCTTGGGACTTGTCAATCACCGAGTGAGCCAGTGTACCTGACCTGAATCATTTGCTTGTTAAAAAATTCTCATGCAATTCCTTCTCACTGGGTAAAAGTAGAAGAAAAACAGTTGTCTGTTTCACTCCATTGCTTATCCTTTTTGAGTGAATATTAACCCTCTCAGTGCTTGTAAAATCTCACTCTAGCAGAAATCTTGGGACACTCAATCCACGACTGTGTGTGGGACACTGCTGTGCACAATTGGCTGCCACATTTTGCCCACAAAATATGGAGCCAATTCACTTTACAATATATTCTGGGAAGCGTTTTAAGACATCTCAATGATGTGTTAAGGCGCTATATCAAATGCAAGGTTTATTATTACTATTATTAAGTCTAAATCTGCCATCCTTCCATTGAGACATTAAAACCGAGGTCCCGTCTGTGCCCATTCAGGTGGACTATCAAGGTCCCAAATGACTACAGGACACGCAGTCACTACACTTTACAGTAAAATCCTGTGAAGAGCTTTGAGAGGTCCTTGTGATCTGAAAGGCGCTGTACCAAATGCAACCATTTATGACTTAATATCAGTGAAATTAACAGCAGCTACCCAAGGTCTGAAATTGCTCGCGGTGTCGGCCTTAAGGCTGTTGTCCCAGAGTGTGCGTTGGGGGTAACCGCTGGAGTTTAACCAGCTCTAGCCTAGGCTTGGTAACGTGATCAAATCCGAGTTATTATTCAATGCAAGGTTGTCTTGAATTTTGGAACAGAGAGAAACTGCCGAGACTGCAAATCTGAAATGAGGAGATAAAGTGCTGAAATCCATAGCTAGTTGATTTGTTCTGGTGCAACGTTTCAGCCTTAAGCTTTAGTCTAGTTTTCTGCTTCACATTCTGATATTCTAATAGCCCTGTTGTGGATTTCCACGAACTCCTGAAATATCGCTGAGATAAACATTCGCTGAGCTTCATTTCAGAAATCCCGGGCGTCCTAGAGAGAGAGAAGAGAGTGGGAACATGTTGGAGTTAAAATGTATTTTGCCTTATCACCTAGTGGCAAGAATTATTATTATTATTATTATCATGAGAATCTAAATCAAATCCAAGGAGTATTATCATTAGATTAAAAGAAAACATTCCTTAATCTGTTTCTCGTGTTAATCTCGGAGCAACACAAATGTACGTTTATGGAGCATGTTTCATGCAGGAAGGATTTCCCAAGACATTCAAAGCTCCAGGGCTCACACCCGAGCTGGGATTGGGGGCCGGAGGGGTGGGTGATGGGGCCAAGGGGGGAAGATAATAATAATAATAATAACAATAATAATAATTGTTGCATTTGACATAGCGCCTTATCACGTTATTGAGACGTCTCAAAGCTTCGCAGAATATATTGTAAAGTGAATTGACTGCGTGTTTCACGGGAGAAAAGATGTTCTGAAAGCTCAATCATAGGGGAAGCCAAAACAAATCACCGTATAGAGTTCTTCAGACCAAAGGGAGCAAATAAAACAGCCGTAATTAAAATTAAATATCTGCATGATCTTTCCATCAGAAGAAATATTAAGGGAGAGATAGGTGCCAAGTTATTCATCGGTTAGGGAGCTCTTGGCTTGCATCCCTGTTGCAATCACCTACAATTTGTTTGCTTATCGGGACGTCCAGCTGTGTGTTACCCGGACTGAGAAGCCATTGAGATGAACGGCCACTCTTACTTAAGAGGCCCTTTTGTGGTTTAACAATATTGGTTTTACATCCCGGTGCACCAGCATATGAATTTGTAAGTGAGAATAAAGTCTCTCATAAGGCTGGAGATTCATAATACAGTACCTGAATTGACTTCATCTGCATATAGATTACATTTTAAGCTCCCTTTCCCTGTTGCAATCACCTACAATCTGTTTACTTATCAGGACATCCAGCTATGTGTTACCCGGACTGATAACCCATTGAGATGAACGGCCACTCTTACTTAAGAGGCCCTTTTGTGGTTTAACAATATTGAAATATGATTAAACGTTTGGCGGTCCATGCAAATCATTTTGTACCTGGAACGTGTTATTATTATAATAATAATAATCATAATAATACTTGCTTTTGATATAGCGCCTTAACACGTCTTCGAGGCATCTCAAAGCGCTTCACAGAATATACAGCAAAGTGAATTGACTATATATTTTGTGGGAGAAATGCAACAGCCAATCACGCACAGCAATATCCCACAAACAGTCGTGGACTGAGTGACCACATTAAGGGATTGTTTCCCCCGGAAAAGCGATCTGCCAATCCACTGGGTAAACAGAGGTGTGTGGAGTAAGGAAACCTGCCTAGGGTTTCGTCATGGGAGGGAATCAAACCTACGTCCTCTTGTTTGTGAGGCGAGTGCTCTGACCACTGAGCTACAGGACCAATAATTTGAACGAAGGACATTTCCGAGCCACGACACTGGAAATAAAGAGGGTGGAATTACCTTATAACACACTTCACCTGATAATTAATAAGCAATAATTCTTCCTGACTCCACTGAGAGGGAGGGGGCAGATGACCGTAAACACGATCAAAAAAGAAGGCTTTTTGGCAGGATTTGAAAGTGGGGAGAGAGGATAGTGTCGTTCATGTCGGGAGGATGTCTCAAAGTATTTACTATGAAGTGTAACGACTGTGTATTTGTAGGGGAACGCAGCAGCCAGTTGTGCAATAACAATGTCCCACAAATAGCCATGAAGTGAGTGACCAATTTTTTATTCAGTCCAGGACACCAACAACAATAAAATTACATTTATAGAGCGTCTTTCACGTCGGGAGGACGTCCCAAAGCGCTGAACAGTCAGGTGTCGGGGCCCGAGCATGGGGGACGGGTGGTGTAGCGGTGAGGGAAGGCAGGGAGGCGGGAGGGAGACCAAAGGCACAGTCGAAGAGAAGGGTCTTGAGACCGGCCTTGAAGGAGGCAAGGGAGGAAGCGAGGCAAAGGACCTTAGGATGGAGTTCCAGAGTGTGGGGGCAGAGAGGCTGAAACTCCCTTCTCTTCCCGAATACTGTTATGGGATCTTTAACATCCACCTGAACAGGAAGACGGGACCTCGGTTTAACGTCTCGTTTGAAGAACGTCACTTCTAACAATGCAAAGACTCCCCCTCAAGCGTTGCATTGGAGCCTCAAATTAGACTGTATGTGAGTTCAAAGTCCTGAAGTGGGGACTTGAACCCACAAGCTGATATCTCGGAGAAAAAGAGTGCGACCAACTGAGCCAATATTGTACATAATATGGTGTCAGCTACACAACATCGGAAAATTTTCCTCATTTTCTTTCCTAAATTAAAGCAATCAAGCTGAACGGATCTGGGGCCGAGCAATCAGAATCCACTGGCAATGATGGGACAGAACAAAGAGTAATAGTTCAATTTAAGCAGCGAGGTGAAGCAATTTAAGAGCTGAAGCAATTTAAGACCTTCGCAGACTTTCAGCTTTGCAGAGAATTGTTATTAGTTCTAAGTGTCCCAGACGTTTCTTCATTGTGTGACAGCACAGTCACTACACTCGATAGAAATTACATCAAAGCATCTCTCAGAGATGCTGGGCATGTTTTTTTTTAACTGAACTCAGGCTGGAATTGTGTTAGGATTGAATGACGTGGAGTCCTGTAGCTCAGTGGTTAGAGCACTCGCTTTGGAAGCGAGAGACCTGAGTTCAATTCCAGGCAGGTCAGGGGAAACCTTGGGCAAGTTTCCTTACTCCACACACCTAATAATAATCCCTCCAAAACCAAAAACAATAATAAATTGGTCTACGACTGTTTGTGGGACATTGCTGTGCGCAATTGGCTGCTACGTTCGCCCACAAATATACAGTCAATTTCTTTACAGTGTGTTCTGTGAAGCGCTTTGGGACGTCCTCCCGACGTGAAAAGCGCTATATCAAATGCAAGGATTATATTATATATTATTATTATGTGCGTCCACAATGAACACAAGATCACTAGATCGGAGCAGATGAAGAAGACCCTTTGGCCCACCTGCTCTCATCTCTCCTTCCAGAACAACAATCCTACCATCCCCCCATCACAGCATCAAGATATTTTTTTAACTGATTCCCAGTGTCTTGTCCTCAACCACCTTTCCTGGCAACAACGACAACTTGCATTCATACAGCACCCTTCACGCAGAGAACTTGACAGTGGTGCAGCATGATGCCAAGCCGGGGGGGAGGAAGGAGGTGACCATAGGCACGGTCGAAGAAGAAGGTCTTCAGGCGAGACCTGAAAATGGGGAAGGAAAGGGCAAGGCGGGGGGATAGGGGAAGAGTGTTCCAGAGGTACAGGGTGTAGTGGCTGAAAACGCGGCCACTGATGGTGGAACGGAGGGCACAAGGGACAAGCAGAAGGCAACCTGTTGTAGTTACCAATCACTTTTCTTTGAGTTAAGAAATTGTCCCTTTGCAATTCCAAACCCGTTCTGGATTTACTTTTTCAATCCCATTTAAAAATCTTACACATCTTTACCAAGGTCCTCTCTGGGTCATGTTCTCCGAAGACTGAGGGAGCAAGCTTTCCTCGTGCCAGCTGTATAAAGAAGTATTTGTGCATTAATCTATCAAAAGTAAATGTATTCAGCTCCATTCTTCCACGGCAAGGAAAGCTAAATGTTTTAATCGATTTACCCTCCTCACACCTTGTGTGCTGAATCCCAATGATGTCTGGTCAATTTAGGAAAGGAGATTGATGTTTCTTTTCTATTCTGCTTTAATGAGAAGAAAGAATTAAAAAAAAAACTTTTGAACGTTAAATTTGAACCAATTTGCCTGGCACCGCAGAAAAAAAATATTTGCAGGTAAACGCAATGCAACAAGGTTGCAGATATCACCATGAAGTCAATGATCTGAGGCACTGTTGGCCAAGACTCCATAAGAAACCATTTTCAAATAGTGCCATGGGACCTTTGACATCCACCCGAAGAAGCAGAACGGACCTTGATATGAAATGCAGAGATTGTTATCATTTGGATTCTCGCAATTTGATTGTGTGATAAATCCCTTCATGTCCTGGCATGTCCCACTCAGCTCCTGTTAACCCTACAAGCCAAAGCCCTAACGGGAAGAAGGGATCCTAGCTGGAGAAGCAGCGGGAAAGCTTGCCATGCGGTTTTAGCTGGTTAGACACCAGCAGTTACCCCAACACACAATCTGGGGTCCCTCCAAGCCGAGGCTCTTACCAACCCGTGCCGAATAGTTTCTGGAATTAGGTAAGCAGGAGGAGTTCCTCCAGGGCGAGAGAGAGAGGGTGTGGGCATTCGATTCCAACAATCTATCCCTGGGATTTCCATGTGTAGGTGGGATGCATGGAAATCTCAGCTTGGTTTGGAGACTCTTAAGCAACGGTGATGATTTTCTGCACGTGTCAGACACCCATCTGACCCCCTCCACCCATCCACAAAAAAACATCCTGGCACATCCTTACCTCTCTGACCATCGTCTACCCCCGACTCCTCTGTTTGCCCCCTCCGCTCGACTAACCCAGGCCTGCTGTGTGTCCACTCACCCCCTCCTTACTCCCTCCATTCCTCTCTACCTCACTTTTATATCTTACTTCCCCTTAACTGAATCTAAACTATCTGCTTCAACCACCAGGCAGTGAGTTCCAAGTTCTCACTACCCTCTGAAGGAGTTAATGATGGTCTAGCTTTGAATTACTATGTCTCTAACAACAACAACTTGGGTTTACATAGCAGGCTTCAAGCTCCTTCTTCCCCCCCCCCCCCCCCCCCCCCGCGCCCGAATGATTATTGACAGGCAGCTAGGTGTCCGACAAGCATGGAAACTCATTGCCTGTGCTTAAGAGTATTCAAACCAGGCAAAGAGTTTCGGATTTGTATGCGGACCACACACTCAAGGATATTTCCCTGTGTCTGATGTGGAATGCACACACATCCCGGTACACCTTTGTTTAAAATTGCAAGATCTAAGGTCAGCTAACTTGGACTCCAAATTAATTTTTAATTGCTTCCATTAAGCGGAACTCATGGTTAATGGTTTCTGACTAATATCCGCGCACCTCAGGCGATGTTCTGAAGAGCCCTGCACAAATTGTTGGCCGCGGTTATTGTAATGATCTCTCAGGATGTCGGAAATATTTCGAAAGGTGAAAGCATTCCTTTTTCTTGTACAGTGCTTATTAAAAGGATTCTGACTGGTCAGATTCATCTTTTATAAACTGACTGTGGCCTCCAGAGAGAACGCCACTCTGTTGAACTTTAGTGCATTTGGTGTCAGCTTGAATTACTTGTAGCGCTCTTGCCTCTGAGTCAGATGTTTGCATCTCTGAGTCTCACCAGACGTATGGAGAAGGGGCACTGCTGATGACAGCACAGCCGGCAGGACCTGGAAGGGCAGACCAGTCACGAGAGGCAGGGACTCTTCCCGCTCAACTCCTATTAACCCGGCAAACTAAAGCCCCAAAGGGTAGGGTGGTCCTAACTGGACAAGCATTGGGAAAGGTTACTAGATCGTGTTTTCAATGGCAAATTATGCATTTTTTAGCTGGTTAGATTCCAGCAGTTACCCCCAACACACACTCTACATAAGAACATAAGAACATAAGAAATGCTAGACGATAAAAAGACCAATGTCCATCTAGTTCGCCTTCCACCTTCCTGGCGGTCGCAATCACATATGTCCCAAACTCCCTATGTTCTATATCCCATAATGTTATTTCCTAAAAGAAAACTATCTAATCTGTGTTTGAAAGAATCAACACTTCCTGTTTCACCCGTCTCACTTCTTGCGAAGTGAGTGTTCTGGCCAATACGCTACAGGACTCCACAGGACTGTTGCTATGTGAAACAGAACTCATTGGAAATGTTCCCACTCCAGTCAACCTCCAAGTGAAATGAAGTGCCGTGTTAATGACTTTTTCCAAACTTTCCAGAATCTGCTCAGTAACGAGAATCTGATCAATTAATCACAATGTTTATTTTCTGCCTCGAAGTTATGGGAATTACCCTGCGACCTCATTTTCAGGGTGAATAGGGTGAAAGATTAAAATCTTTTTTAAAAAACTACAGTGCAATGAAGGGGATTCGAATTACTGCTATGTCAGCGGTTGTAAATGCTGTGTGAAGCAATGATGGATATTCATGTGTGAATGAGCCTTCAACTACCATTATTGGGCCTGCGTCTATGGTGACTGAAATTCTCCAGGTTCTTGCAAAGCATCAATCCTTTTCTTCACCTTCTGCCACCTCCAACAGTGCAGTCCCAGGTATATAGAATTATACAGCACAGAAGCCAGAGTGAGCCAAGGTGAGCCAGACCGACAGACGCAAAAAGACCATTCGGCCCATTGTATCTGTATATATGTATATACAGTATTTCCTTCTGCTTGATAGAGAAACATAGAAACAGGAGTAGGCCCTCGAGCCTGTTCCGCCATTGTATAAGATTATGGCTAATCTCTACTTCAACTTCAGTTACTCGCCCTTGCCCCATATCCCTTGATACCCTGACCTAACAAATATCTATCCACCTCAGTCTTGAAAATATGAATGGATCCAGCATCCACAGCCTTTTGGGGGAGAGAGTTCCAGATTTCCACTACCCTTTCGGTGAAAAACTGCCTCGTGATTTCACTTCTAAATGGCTTAGCTCTAATTTTAAGATGATGCTCCTTGTTCCGGATTCCCCCACCCACCAGAGGAAATATTCTTGTATTTTGCCGCTGGCCATTATTGGCGTTGAGAAATAGGCTTGAGAACGTACCTTTGGGACTGCCCATTCCCTTGGAATTGTCTTCTATTACAGTTAGTATGAACGTTCCACCTCTGCCGGAACAGAAGACAAAGAACCGACTGAAGCAAAAGGCATAGCCCATTCATTTAAGGCAGTGGATGGGATGAAATTGTGCGAGAGTTATCTGTGTGCGCTTTGAAGTCAGCAGATTTGCCTACAAGTCTTGTGCACATTGTTGCAATACACGTTATTGACAAGCTTGATTGCTCCTTCAGAAGGTTGTGGAGTGCGACATTATTTCTACATTGCTCTAGCTAAATCCCCAACAAAAAATGACAAGGCATCACTTTGGGAAATAAAATAGACTTGGCACAGTGAACAGGTTAGGACACTGCACTTAATTAAGAAAAAACACAGCTTGATCCTGTGTGGGAAGATGGCAGGATTGATATTCTTGAAGGATGAAAGATAGATCTGAATTGACCTTGTGATTCCCATCTGGGTGGAAGAGAGGTGGAGCATGCGACCTGCAAAGTGATCCTCATCTTAATGAGAATGTGGTAATGCGGTAACAATAGAGTGAGCCAAACTTATTGGAGTAACAATGGTGAGCCATGACATTATATAGGTTGCTCCTATCCTCACCTGACATCTACACATGTTCCAGCAGGGGTCATTGGATTGCATTCAGGAGGGGGAACCCCAGTTTTCACCCAAAGGATAGTGGAAATCTGGAACTCTCTCCCCCAAAAGATTGTGGATGCTGGATCCATTCACATTTTCGAGACTGAGGTGGATAGGTATTGTTAGGTCAAGGTATCAAGGGATGAGGAGCAAAGCCAGGTTGAGCCATGATCTTATAGAATGGTGGCGTAGGCTCGAGGGGTTGAATGGCCTACTCCTGTTTCTATGTTCCTAATGCTATAGGCTCTCTTCATTTCCTGAACCTGTGGCTCCACTCACGTCTCTTGTGTGGTCACCTCCATCCTCAGCTGATCCTGACGGGATGTGTAAGATCTCCTTTTTGCTCGAAAAATCAGAAAGTAAGAACTTTATAAGCGTCTGTCGGTCTGGCTCAGTCTGTGTCAGAAGGTTAGGAGTTCAATCCCTCTGCCTTGCCCTCCTTCCTCCCCCCTTTCAAATCCCATCCAAAGACCTTCCTTTTTGATCATGCTTACGGTCACCTTCCCCCTTCCCTTTGGCTTGGGGTCAGACTCCGCCACACTGTGAAGCGCTCCGAGACACTACCATGTATGAAGGCCGCTATATAAATGCAAGTTGTTTTGGTCCAAGTCACTTCTTCATAACCAAGGATGAAAGCAACCTAAATAATAAACAAATAATCCTTATAATAGAATAATAATAATAATCTTTGCATTTGATATAGCTACTTATCACGTCTTCAAGACGTCTCAAAGTGCTTCACAGAACATACAGTTTATTGACTGTGTATTTTGTGGGCCGAATGCAGAAGCCAATTCTGCACAGCAGTCGTGGATTGAGTGACCAAATTATTATTATTTTTGTTTGTTTATTTATTTATTTATTTATTTTGAAGGGATTATTACCCCCGGAAAAGCGTTCTGCCAATCCCCGAACAACTGGGTTCCTACTTACTGTTAGGTAAACAGAGGCGTGTATTTGATACAACCCCTTATTAGTGTTAAAAGATCTCGTCCCTGGTAACATTTGCCGGTGTCCACTGCGGCTGAGAACGTCCTCCAGTCCCTGCTGAGAGCGATATCCGATGACCTTGGAAGCGCTAGTTACCTTTGCTGTTCCCCCTCCAGGCTTGGAAGAGACTTAGGGGTAACAGCATTTGTTACACTCGAGTGAGTGAATGAGCACCCGCTTGCAGTTACGAACGCCAATCTGAAACAGAGGTAAATCAGACTTTTGGTCTAATTACAGAATTACATTGAAAGTCACAAAGTGCCAGTGCCAGCAGCAGGCCTCTGCATATTTGGCTGGAATTCAAGCAGCAGCGATTTGCTTTAAATGCAATATATTTTTGGCTGCTTTCCAGCTCCCAACAAATTCAGCTACTGAAAAACTGACTGGTTTAAGTTAAGGCACTGTTTTCGCAGGCGCGGGTTATGCTGAGCAGGAACCCGCTCAAGATCAAGATTTTCGAGATCCCACGACCCTCACACTTAACGTACAGTTCACTTCATGCCCTGGCACCTCCCTACTTCTCTGACCTGCTTACATCCCACTCCTCTAACACCCCACCTCTCCTCTTCTCTCAGCTGGCTCCGACCTCCTGCACATCCCAAGTCCGCTCCACCATCGGCGGCCATGCTTTCAGCCGCTATGCCCCCAAATTCTGGAAGTTTCTGCTCAACCGTTCCACTATTCTCCTCCCTGAAGACCTTCCTTTTCGACCGTGCCAACGATAACCTCCCCATTCTCCCCGGCTTGTCGTCAAGCTTTGCCAATGTCAGTCAAGCGCTCCGAGACGCTACCCTGTATGAAGGTTGCTCTGTTTATTTCTGTTCCATAACATTGAGCATCCCATTAAAGAAAGCCGCAGCACTACTCAAAAAGAGAAGAGACTTTCTCCCGATAACACGACCAACAATCCTTCAGATAAAATTAGTCATTCACTCCCTGGCTGTTTGTGAGACATTGCTGTGTATAATCGACTGCCAAGTTCACCGACAAAACTTCAGTCAACAAAACTTCAGTCAATTCACTTCACAGTAAATCTTGTGAAGAGCTTTGAGACAACATTTTGATGTGAACGGCGCTATATCGAATGCAATGAATATTGCAATCCAATTATCCCCATTTCCCTGTCCGCTTTCATCTTATTTTTATTTTTAAGATTTTTTTTCTACTTCCATTTTACAAGCTGTGTGGATACCCTGCATAAAAGGTGCTATATAAATGCAAGTTGTTGTTCTGCTGATATTATGAAGCAGGTGGGAGTGAGCAGGAAAGTGAGATAAGAAAATCACAACCGCATAAACTTGATGGACCAAATGACCTGTTTCTGTGCTGCAATATTCTCAGTCCAGTCTTTGGCTTGTTTTAATCATAAAATTTGAGCTCGTTATAGTTAGAGTTATAGTTATAACTATAAGCCATCTCAACGGCATGATAAGGCGCCGAGTGCAATTGGCTGCCGCGTTTCGCCCACAAAATATAAAGTCAATTCACTTCACAGTGTATCCTGCGAAGCGCTTTGAGATGTGTCGATTATTCTTGTTATTATTAAACCGAGGTCCCTTCTGCCCGCTCAGTTGGGTAATTGAGATCCCATGGCACTTATTCGACGATAGGAGAGACTTGTTCCCGGTCTCCTGGCCAAGTGTCCACCAAATAAAATTAGTCGTTCATTTTGTGCTGTTTGCGGGGACGTCGTTGTGCACAAATTGGCTGCTGCGCTCCCCAACACCAAACGGTTTACAGTGAATTCTCTGAAGCGCCTTGAGACGTGCTCTTGACTTGACAGGCGTCACCTCAAATGTTAAATAATAACCTCAATAATTAAATAGTCTTTAATAAACAATAAATAATTGAAAAATCTTGGTGTGGGGGGGGGTTCTTTCTAGGTTTACGGAGGGGACTTCAGGCAGCTCACTGGAGTGAGCGTTGGTGGTAACCTGACTGATAAACTATTAAATATAATAGGATCTAAGAGAAAATAAAGGAGCAGACTTTCTTTCAACTGAAATGAACAAATCAATTGACGCTAATCCCTCAGATCTGGCTGAAATGTTTTTAGTTATTCTGCTTGATAGGCAATCATGTCGGATTCCCATGTGAACCGGCTGAGGTCTAGAATATTTCTCAAGCAGAATTGATTCCTATTCACAGCTCCAAAGGAAACCGTATTCAGCAAGACAGAGAAATGGTGGATTTGTTTACACAACAAGGCCATTCAGATTCCCGTCATGCCTGAGCTGGGGTTCACTCCCTCGCCACCTGGAGTCAACCCCCGCACTCCCGTTCCTCTGCTCTTTCCCTTGAACCCTTAAATATTGTGGCACATTGCTGCGTGCAAATGAGCTGGTGCGTTCCCCCACAAAACACACAGTCACTCCATGCCATCCCGACGTGAAAGGCGCTATATTAAATGCAAGGATTATCATTAGAGTTCTTCAGGAATTTCTCCACTTTACAGTATATTCTGTGAAGCGCTTTGAGACATCTTGAAGACGTGATCAACGGCAATATCAAATGCAAGGATTATTATTATTATTATTATTGTTATTTAACGCTATTATGGCCTTGGCTTGACAAGTCGTTTGTGGGGAAGCATTCTATCTTATAATGTACCTACCATTCTTTCAGCCTGCGTTGAATAATTTGTCCAGCACCTTGGGACGTCCTCTGGAGATGAAATGTGGTAGAAAAAAATGTGGCAATTTGTTGTTGTGCCGTTATGCGTATCTATACTTTGAAATATCTGTGTCTGCATTCCATTCCAATACACAAGAATTTCCATGTGTTTACCTTTACACCAGTCACTGGCTCCCAATTTCTGAATGGATCGACTTCAAGATCCTCTCTCTCGTTTTCACATCCCTTTTCACGTCCTCGCACCTCCCTACCTTTCCAACTTGCTCAACCCCCCCCCCCCCCCCACCCACTCCACAATCCGCTGCCTCCGCTCGGCTGGCTCCGGCCTCCTGTTTGGCCCCCGCCCCCTCCGTGCTTTCAGCCACAATGCCCCGAAGCTCTGGAACTCTCTCCCCCAAACCATCCGCCTTGCCCCCTCCCTCCCCGCTTTGAAATCCCACCTAAAGACGTTCCTTTTTGATCGTGCTTACAGTCAGCTCCCCCCTCCCTCTCCCCCTTGGCTTGGGAGTCAGACTCCACCACAGTCGAGCACTCCGGGACGCTACCCAGTGTGAAGGGCGCTAGATAAATGCAAGTTGTTGTTGTTGATAATACTAGTAAGCATGGTGATGGGTTTCCGCATGTGTCAGGTGCCCGGCTGACTATACAAAGTCACTGTCGTGGGAAACAAAAAATATTGTGTCAAATAATTCGACAAAAGAGTTGAAAGGATCTTTTTTATTCTTGCTTTGTTTTTCTTTAAATCAATCTATTTTCAACAGCGTAGAAGGCCAGAATGTGTCCGTATCCTATAATTAACGTATTCATCTAAGAGCGAGTTGTTTTGACACGTTAATGCAATAGGCATTGAAATGCTTCCCAACAGAGGCCTTGTCTTTGGCGTAGAGAAAATTATACAGCCCCAACGAAAATCAAATTAAAATATCACTTTGGAGCCAAGCAAAATACGTCTTGCAACACGGCTCTTTTGCACTAAAAGAAGTGTCATAACATGAACTGCAAAATGACAAGCTGTGTGGTTTCATCGTGTTACACTCTGGCAATTATCCTCCAAGCCTTGGTTCTCGCCAACCTGCGCTTAACACTTTCTGGAATTGGGTAAGCAGTGTGTCCCTCCAGGGAGAGGGAGGGTGTGCATTCTGTTCCAGAGACGGGGGAATTTCTATGTGTAGGTGGCATACATATGTAGAACTCTTAGTTTGGTTTGGATACTGTTAAGTGTGGTGACGGGTTTCCACATATGTCAGACCTTCAATCTGCTGAGCAAAAAAAAACACATGACAACACAACACCAAAAACACAACACGTGTTGCGATTTTATTTGGGATTGATTTCAGCGTTCAGAGGGCACATTATCTTTTTTGAGACACAGGAACAAATCATACAGTAAAACTAAAGTAATAATAATCCTTGTATTTGATATTACGCCTTATTACGTCGTTGAGACGTCTCAAAGCGCTTCACGGAATATACTGTAAAGTGGAGCGACTGTTGTATTTTGCGAGCGAAACGGGGCAACCATTTGCGCACAGCAGCGTTCCCACGAACAGTCGTGGATCAAATTCACGGCAAAAAAAATAAAACCTGAAACTGGCAATCTCAGTCGGGGAAACAGAGCGAGCGTGAAGGCAGAGTCTTGTTGTACACTGTGAAATCATGATTTGGAAGGTAGTGGGGCAACGCCATTGTAAAATATTTAGACAGCAGATTGCTGGCAAATTCCTCCTGGCTTTGTAATCCCAAAGAGAAAAGAAACATCATTAAATTGAGGTAACCTTGTAGTACGAAATTGCATGCTTGTACCAAACCAAACTTGGCCCAGAGGCAGCAGTCATGTCAAAGATATAGTTGTACATCTTTATAAAGATATAGTTCAGAAAGGCTGAAGACTAATGATGGAATTGGGGGGGTGTGTGGTGCAACATGGAGCAGGCCAATGCCCGCCAAGCGGAGGAAGAAAACAGGTTGGTAAGGTCACAGGGGTAGCGAGAGGGAGAGGGGGAGAGATAGTATTGAGGCAATGTTTAAATTATTAATTACATTCTTTGTTTAGGAATGGTCATGTGGATCCCAAATATAATCCTCGCATTTGAAACAGCGCCTTTCACATCAGGGGGAATGTCTCAAAGGGCTTGGCAGGATTTACTTTCCAACATACTGACTGGCAGGAAAACACTCCCAGGTTAACTGAAATGGCATCGGGGGTCGTTTTTTAAACCAGTCAAAGTAAAATTATCATCCTGGACTCGACGCCCAATGCCCCTCAACTCACGACATGCTATTTGTGGCCTGAGAGTGTTTTCGTTTCCTTTAGAAAACACAATTGCCCCATTTTTTGTTTTTTTGGGCACCCGGGTTCTGACACGTGCGGAAACCCATCACCCTGCTTAAGAGTCTCCAAACCAAGCCGAGATTTCCATGCATCGCACCTACACAGCGATAGATTGGTGGAATGGAACGCGCACTCACTCTCGCTCTCTCTCTCTGACCCTCCCCGGAGGGAAGCATCCTGCTTACCTAATTCCAGAGAGTATGAGGCGCAGGTTGACAAGAGCCAAGGCTTTGGGGGATCCCGGAGTGTGCTCCACTTGAGGAAACGTTTTGATCACGAACAGGAAGATCCAAAAACATGTAAACCATAGATGGGTCTCATATATAATTCATGAGAGCTTCTACCTTCCGTGTCGTTATGATAACGTGACAGGGTATCCAAAATGAGTGGCTATTTTAAAAGCTCTCCTCTGGCAAGGTTTGACTTCAGACACAGTAATGGGCTTTCTCATCGTTTCCTTACAAAGAGCAAAGGGAAAAGCTTAATTTTCCGTGTAAGACGCAGGAATGAAATGTATGTATGTATTCTTCTTGTGCATATTTGCCCAGCTTGGCTCAACTGTTGATGCTTTAATATTGGGGTAGTAGCTTATGAACCGTTCCGGGACTTGAGCTCATGGTTCAGGCTTGATGCTCCAGTGCTGGAGAAACCTTTGGCAAGTTTCCTTACTCCACACGCCTCTGATTACCTAGCAGTAAATAGGAACCCGGTTGTTAGTCGATTGGCCACTCAAATTTTGTCACTCAATCCACGACTGTTTGTGAGACACTGCTGTGCGTGTGTTCAAAGATTTCTGAATTCTTAATTAGCCAAAAAAAAAATTTGCTCAGCCACTTGGTTCTGATACATTGGACAAATTGTGAAATCAGGATCTGTAAAATTAGAGCTGTAGCATAGAATAACATCCTATTATAATGTTTGCGAACAAAGTCTGAGTAATAATGAGAGCTGTTTTCTGAGAGAGATCCATTAAACCTAATTCTCTACTGCAAATTGAGTCTCATTCCTCAATTATATCCAGCATCCTTTGCTTCCGCTATTTTTTTTAATTAAAGTGTCAGCCTGGCTCAGTCGGTAGTCATCGCCCCTCCTGATCAAAAGGTTGTGCAATCGAGCTCCACGTCAGGACATTGAGCTCACAGTCTAGACTGACATTTCAATGCGTTGCTGGGGGAGTGCGACGTTGTCAGAGGTGCTGTGCTTCAGATGAGGCATCAAATCGAGCTACCCGTCTACCTGTTCAGGTGATCGTCAAAGATCCCATGGCGCTACTCGAAAAGGGAGGGAGCTCCTCTCGGTTTACTGACCACGTGAAATTGATCATTTGCTTCAGGGCTGTTTTTGGGCAACAGCAAACCACCAATTTTGCTCAAGGGAGGTGAGGAGGATGAGTGGGGAAGGGAGATTTGTGGAAGAGGCTGAGGAGAGCTTTGATTAATAATAGGACTTGAAAAAGTTGTGACGAGCTTCTGTATAGCATCAAAAAGCCCAGCGGATGGTAATTTAGATCTATCTGCTCCCTCCGCTCCGCTCTACGTGCCCCGCCCAGCCCTCCCCACCATCGGCGCAGGCCTTGCCCCCACTCTTTGGAACTCCATCCCACAGTCCCTTCGCCTCGTTCCCTTCCTTGCTTCTTCAAGGCACGTCTCGAGACCCTCCTCTTTGACAGCACCTTCGATTATCCTCCTACCTTCTATCCTCCCCGCCCTCCATCCCTCCTGATCCCAACCACCAGCTCGGGTCCAAATCCCTGACTGTCCAGCGCCTTGGGACGTCCTCCTGGTGTGAATGACGCTATACAAATGCAATTAGTTGTTGTTGTTTTGTCTTTGAGTCAGAAGGGCGTGGCTTCAAGCCCACACCTAGGTCCTTCAGCTCCTGGTCTAGGCTGACACTCCAATATTGGCAGTGTTGACCGAGCGTTACAGTGTTGAAGGTGCTGTCCTTTTGGATGAGACGTGGTCTGTTCAAGTGGACATTATAATAATATATAATAATCCTTGCATTTGATATAGCGCCTTATCAAGTCTTCTCAAAGCGCTTCACAGAATATACTGTTAAGTGAATTGACTGTATATTTTGTGGGCGAAACGCGGCAACCAATTGCGCACAGCAGCGTCCCACAAACAGTCGTGGATTGAGTGACCAAATTATTTTTATTTATTTTGAAGGAATTATTACCCTGGAAAAATGATTTGCCAATTGATTAACAGCTGGGTTTCTACTTACTGCTGGGTAAACAGAGGCGTGTGGAGTAAGGAAACTTGCCCAACGTTTCGCCCTGCCCGAGAATCAAACCCAGGTCCTCTCGCTTGCGAGACGAGTGCTCTAACCACCAGGTTACAGGACTCCAAATTACCCCCACAAGTAAGCAACATGAGTACAGTAAACAGCATCACACCAGATCACAAGATTGGTTTGGATGAAGAAGGCCGGCCGTTCAGCGCATTTCATCTCGTTCCTCAGCAAAACCTGACCCGCTGTCCTCCCATTACCATAACAAAGAGCAGTGATATATATATATCAGCATCAAACTATATTTATTGAAGAATCCAGCGTCCTGACCTCAGCCAGTCTTCCCAGTAATGTGTTCTGGATCTGAATTCCCCTCTGGGAATGGAGAAATGGATAGATTAAGTCGATGGGTTGAGTAGTAGCAAACTGATCCTAACATAGCCACAATGTACAGAACCTTTTCACACTGACCCGGAGGTAAGATTGCTACTGACTGAGTCATGCTGACAACTTAAACTGGACACTTTTCCTCCTGCCACAGGACTAAAGCCATTATGGTCTGAATGCTTCCTAAAGAGGTAGGAGGGTGTAATAATGAGGTTTTACTCCTACGACCAGCGACACATTATAATCTCTCGCAGAAGCAGCGAAATGGCACTAATTTAGCAAAAGTAGCACTTTGCAGCGGGAGATGACAGATGTCCACCTCCACAGTGAAGCTCTCCTCGATTGTCTCCACCAAATGGCGTGAAAAGGCTCGGTTAACACAAACACATTTGCTAGAGAATCAGACGTGGAGCATCCAGTGTGAAAGACGGTCTCCTACAGTTCACTGCACTTAGTGAGGCGAGGTGAGATTGAGATTATCACCCCCTCCATTTAATACTGTGGCATCTGGAAAAATTCCATGGGATTTTCAATTCCAACCTGAAGTGGCAGGCAGGAGCCTGGTTGAATGTCTTATTCAAAGTCTCCCAATGCAGCACATCTCCAGCCCTGAATTGGGAGTGTCAGCCTGGACTATGTGAGTTCAAAGTCCTGACAGGAGTGCTTAATGCAAAAGGCGACAGCCAAATTGTGCACATCAGTGTCCTACAAATAGTCGTGGATTAAGTGACCTAGTTATTATTTTTTTAAAGGGATTGTTATCCCCGGAAAGCGACTAACAACCAGGTTCCTACTTACTGCTAGGTAAACAGAGGCATACGGAGTAAGGAAATTTGCCTAACATTTCTCCCCGCCCGGGAATTGAACCCAGGTCCTCTCGTTTGCGAGGCGAGTGCTCTAACCTCTACGCCTCAGGACTCCAAATAAATAGATACATAGATAGATAAATCGGGTGGGATGAATTTTTAATCAACTCCAACTCCAAAATTCCAGTTCGAAGGTCAGAGTCCGTAATTATTCTCTTAAGGACTGAATAAAGAGCGAAGACCTGGTTTATATTAAAATGCAGTTTGTTGCCAAAGGACATAATTTAATCCTGTTATAGGAACATGGCTAGAAATCGACCTGCAAAAAAAATCTATTTAAGGAAGGTGATTTACAGGCTTCAGCCCTGTTTAATAAATAAGAGATGTTATAGGTCCCATAAAGCCTGAAATCAAACACACCAGCTCACAGAATTTTTTTTATATTTCTTCTTCTACATTGGAAGAGGGAAAATAAGTGAGCTGAAACCTTAAAGATAATAATAATATAATAATAATCCTTGCATTTGATACAGTGCCTTATCTCGTTGTTGAGACGTCACAAAGCTGAGACCATTTTTAGAGTACTGTGTACAGTTCTGGTCACCGCAATATAAAAAGGATATTGGGGAAATTAGGAAGATACAGAGGAGTGCAACCAAAATGATTGAGGGAATGGATGGACTGGACTATAAGGAGCGACTCAGTAAATTGCGCTTGAAAAAAACACTGGAAAAGAGAAGATTGAGAGGTGACATGATTGCTGTCTTTAAGATTTAAAGGTCTGGACGATATAGATCATGACAGCTTCAACTTGTCCAGAATAGTAGAACCAGAGGACACGGCCCGCGATTGAAGGGGGTAAATTCAGAACGAATCTACGCAAAGACTATTTCAGTGAGCGAATAGTGAACCTGTGGAACAGGCTCCCGAGGGAGATGGTTGAAGCAGAAATGTTGATTTGTTCAAACACAGATCAGATAGTTTTCTTTTAGGAAATAACATTATGGGATATAGGACATAGGGAGTTTGGGATGTATGTGCATGCCAGGAAGCTGGAAGGCAAACTAGATGGACCTTGGTCTTTTTTCGTCTAGCATTTCTTATGTTCTTATGTTCTTAAAGCACTTCACAGAATATACTGTTAAGTGGATTGATTGTATTTTGTGGGTGAAAAGCAGCAGCCCATTGCGCACAGCCATGTCCCTTTGAGTGACCAATTCTGTTTTTTTTTTCCGGAGTGATTATTATCCCCAGAAAGCGATCCGACAAGCGACTAACAACCGAGTTCCTACTTACTACTAGGTAAACAGAGACTTGTTGAGTAAGGAAACTTGCCTAACATTCTGTCCCAATGTAAGCGATCTCAGACCCTACACGCACAGACACACACACGACTGACCATGCATAAGCAGTTATTCGAGCCCTGTATGTGAAGCTTCATTTACAATGTTGTGTGTAATTTTGGGGACACTAGTTTCAGATGAAGAGTTCTTTAGGCTTCGCCTACAAAATCCACAATCACTCCACTCCACAATATATCCCGTGAAGCGCAACAGTTTATCCTCCAAGGCTGATTGTGGGACACTGCCATGCGCAAATTGGTTGCCAAGTTTTGCCCACAAAATAGTCACAATACTTTACAGTATAACCTGATATGCACTTTAAGATGTCTTAAAGATGTGATAAGATACTATATCAAATGCAAGGATTATTATTATTATTATTATTATTATCATCCTGGGAATATCATTATCCTGTGAATAGGTTTGATTGTCTGAATGGATTTTTCTCATTTCTCTTAAAGGTACGAGGAACAAAACAGAACCAAATCAAAACCAAGTCACAAAAAGTGGCCAAGTTTGAGTTCATTCACCCAACAATTTAAATCTGGTCCATTTCCAACTCTTTGAATTCAGGTAGGTTTTTTTTCCGATGAAAGCAATTAGGCTTCCCATCAATGAGAATCAGACTACCTCTGTCTTCCCCTCTACACGTGGAAATTCCCTTGTCTGGAATGGAATGCACACTCTCTCCCTGGAGGGTTGTATCCTGTTTACCTAATTCCGGAAAGTATTAATCACAGGTAGGCAAACGCCAAGGCTTAGGAACCCCAGAGAGTGTGTTGAGGGATAATCGCTGGTTTAACCAACTAAAAACTCAGAGGTTGCATTAGGGACATTATCTGTCAAGCTTCCTGATACTTGTCCTACTTGTCGTCGTTCCCCCTACACCCCACCCCACCAACTCAAAGATGGTCGTTAATTGTTCAAACTATTCCGAGATGAACTGGTTGAAAAAGGACAATCTATAGTAAATGGAATGAAATGGGGATCGCACTCTTCACAGTTCCAATGGAGTTCAACTGGCTAGACAGCCACCTTCTCAGCTGTATCACCTACGATCCTAAAGGCTTGATCAAAGACTAAGGAAAGTGAAACTAAATTGAAATCCGTGTCTCAGGGTTAAATGTTCCTTCACAATTTAGTTCTGGGGGAGAAAGGGAAAACCTCTCCTATGAACTGAAGCAGTGAGCTATTATCTGTAGCGAAAGAACATTGGATGAATCTAGGTCACTGATTCAAGTTCTAAGGAGGACAGAATTGAAATTTCAATTTATCTTTCTCTTAAGTGCAATGTAGGTTAAGAGCAGATACGGTGCCAGAACTTAAATCACTGACAGCGATTGATGAAGTAGTTAGTTACCCACCACTCCTCCATCCGCTGCCTCCGCTCGGCTGGCTTTGGCCTGCTGTTTGCCCTGTGTCCTCTCCGCTCCACCTTCGGGGGCCGTGCTTTCAACCACTACACCCCAAAACTCTCTCCCTTAATCCCTCTGCCTTGCCCCCTCCCTCCACATTTTCAAACCCCGCCTGAAGACCTTCCTTTTTGATCGACACCTCCCCCCGCCCTCTGCCCCTGGCTCGTTGTCAGACTCTGCCACTGTCAAGCATTCCGGGATGCTACCCCACACATTGACATTTCCCTGTGTCTGGAATGGAATGCACACTCTCTCTCCTTGGAAGGATGTCCCGGCTTATCTAATTCCGGAATACATTAGGTGCAGGTTGGCAAGAACCAAGAGTGGACCCAGAGTGTGCTTCTTGCTGCTTGTCGAACAAGGACTGGCCTACCCACGAGGGCTTTTAATAATAATAATAATCCTTGCATTTGATATAGCACTTTTCACGTCTTCTAGACATCTCAAAGCGCTTCACAGAATATACTGTAAAGTGAATTGACTATATTTTGTGGGAGAAATGCGGCAGCTAATTGTGCACAGCAGCATTGCACAAACAGTCGTGGATTGAAGTGATCAATTTATTATTGTTTTTTTTCTTGAGGGATTATTATTAGGCGTGTGGAGTAAGGAAACTTGCCCAAGGTTTTGCCCTGCTGGGAATCGAACCCAGGTCTCTCACTTGAGAGGCGAGTGCTCTAATCACTGAGCTATAGGACTCTTTTTGGTTGAACAGTAACTGAGTGAGAAGATCTCGGCTCACAATGACCAGTTTGCCACTCGACGTCTGGCTGATGAGCCAGGCTGGCTGGTTTGTTATCTGCAGATCTCTACACAAGTGCAGACACGCCTGACACAGCAAGTATTGGCTCTCCGTAGAGGACTGACTCAATTCCAACATACTGTTGCCAACTATTTTTACCCTGGAGCCAACTTAGCTCCAAGGAGAACCTACTTACCCCTCTCCCCCCACCATCCATCCTCTCCAAACAAATGAGTGATCAACACATCTCAAGGATGAAAGCATCCTATTGTAAAAAAGGATTTAGGAATGGCATTGTCTTCCAAAAAGAAATTGAATGGAAAAAGGATTTCACTTGATTTATTTTCTCCCAGACCACGACTTGACTGTAGGAGGAAACAAACAATCGTGATCTCCTTTCTGGAAGAGGTAAACACTGTTCCACTGATGAGCAATTCTCTGTGATTTCACCGTGTAACAGAGCATTGCTGCACACCCATCCATGGTCCTCTCTGAGAGAATCATTTGTTCATGACCATTCAACCTGTCTCGTGACTGCACAGAACTAGGACATGCAAAAACACTCACATTGAAAGACAAAGCATTTTTTTTACATCATTATTCTTCACAGAAGCGCCGCACAGGATTTACTGCAATATAATAATAATCCTTGCGTTAGATGTATAGCGCCTTATCATGTCATTGAGACGTCTCAAAGTGCTTCACAGAACTCTAAAGTGCAGTGACTGGTTATTTTGTAGGCGAATCCGGCAGCCAATTTGCGCAGAGCAATGACCTACAAATATCCATTGCAGTTAACACCAATTTTATTGGGGGATTAGCAGCCAGGATACTGGGAGAGAGAAACTCCAGTCTCTTTTCAAATTTCCGGCACAGACACGATGGGCCGAATGACCTCCTTCTGTGTTGTATAATTCTATGATTCTAGTTCCATGGGATCTTTAGCGTCCATTTGAACAAGCAAACGGGATCTCGGTTTAACATCTCATCCAAATGATGGCACCTCCAGTGAATACAGCTTTCCCCGCACCCTGCTCTGAACCAATGCAATGCTCCCTCACGCCTTCGATTGTGAGTTTAATATCCCTACTTGGGGCTTGAACTCTCAACCTTCTGACTGGGAGAGTGCTACTCAGTTATTGTAATGAAGTTTCAGGTCATGATGAATTAAGCTTCACCTCTAGCATTTGATGTGTGCTGGTAATGAGAATTATTGTGCTCCGACTTACGAAGATAACCACAAGTCATTTGGGCTGATGCGGTGTTGCGTTATGGAAGCAATTTAAATGATTATCCCTGTCAGAGTAATTACCGTGTAACACTCAATTGTCCCATTAAATAATTCAGCCGTTTTTACATTACCTGCACCATTATGGCGAGAATAGTCATTGTGTAGAAAAGGAATGCAACTGTCAACTGGCCTGAGTGCAAATCATATACTGAATCGTGCCTCTTTATCTCCAGGTATCTTTAGAAAGCACATTTAGCATAATTGTTTGGTTGGAAGTAGACTGAAACATCATCAGTCTGATGTGCCATGGCACTACTTGAAAAGAGAAGGGAGTTTCTCTCTCCCAGTTTCCTGGCTAACAATCCCCCATATCCGTCCCCCAAACAAGATCAAATTGGCCATTCAATTCATGGTCCTATTTGTGGGGACGTTGCTGTGTGCAAATTGGCTGCCGCATTTGCCCACAGAAATACACAGTCTTGAACTCTCTCTCCCCCAAAAGGCTGTGGATGTTGGATCCATTCACATTTGCAAGACTGAGGTGGATAAATATCTGTTAGTTCAGGGTATCAAGAGATATGGGGCGGGTAATTGGAGTTGAGGTACAGATCAGCCTTGATCTTATAGAATGGTGAAACAGGCTCAAGGGGCTGAATAGCCTACTCCTGTTTCTACGTTTCTACGCAAATTACAGTTAAATCCTGTGAAGTGCTTTGGGACGTGAAAAGCATGGCATTAAATGGGAGGATTATTGTTATTATAGATTTACTCTATTCTTGAAGCATTTTAGAGTGTCTGGCAAGAATTTGGAAAATTCTTAAAATACGGTGTTTATTCAGTGGTGAAATAATAATAATAATAATAATCCTTGCGTTTGATATAGCCCCTTATCATGTTTTAAAACACTTCACAGAATATACTGTAAAGTGAATTGGCTGTATGTTTTGTGGGAGAAATGCAGCAGCCAAGTGCTCACAGCAGTGTCCCACAAAAACTGTCTCAGATTGAGTGACCAAATTATTATTATTTTATTTATTTGTTGAAGGGATTATTACCTACAGAAAGCGATCCGCCAATCAACTAACAACCGGCATGTATGTTACTAGCTGTACCCGTTGCAGATACCCTTGCAACCAGTTTAACTAGACAGACGCAGCGTTGCTGCATTGTCGAAGATGCTTTCCTTCAGAGAAGATGTTAAACTGAGGACCTAGGAGGCAGAGGTCAGCTCGCTCAGGTGGATGTTAAAGATCCCAGGGCACTACTTCAAAAGGGAAGGACATTTCTTTCAGTTTTCTGCTCCCCACCCCTCCCCAATTCCCCACTTAAATAAAATAATACTGGTCATTCGCTTCACGACCGCTTGCGAGACATCGCTGTGTGCAAATTGGCTGCCACGTTCAATGAATACACAAGTCACTCTACATCATAGAAAGCACATGGTAAGGAGCTATATCAAATGCACGATTTATTATTATTATTATGATTATTATTATTAGGAGTACTATTATCATTGTACAAGTGAATATCCATATTGAATTGAATCCAGATTGAATCATTTAAGTTGTTTCAACATTATTAAAATAATTTAACAAGAGAGCAGAAGACAATAACACAGATATTTTGTCACTTCTACAAAAGAGAGCGCTTTCCAGGATGTGGATATCTTTATATCCCTTGCCTGATCGGGGATATTGAGGATATTTTAATGCAAAATATGTATTCTTGTAACATTACGTAACATCTGCCAGCAACCCAGGTGCCTAATCGCCCCCCAATCCCTTTTAAGCCACCATTGCCTCTTCCAGTAACCAATTTTATATCATTAGAAAACATCAGAGTCTTGTTCGCTAACCCCTCATCTGGCCCAATCTAGTTTATGATTGCCATCTGCTTTCCTCTGCTTGACACAATTTGTAGCCAATTCAGATCCTCTATGTTTGCACCTACTCTAACCGTTGCTCGCAGGCTTTTTTAGTTAATAATAATGATAATATTTATATTTCGTAATAATATGATAGTAATAATAATATAGATTTGGTGTAGCGCTTTTCACGTCAGGAGGACGTCCCAAAAAGCCTCACAGAACTTTACTGTGAAGTGTAGTGACTCTGTATTTGTAGAGCAACGCAGCAGACAATTTTTAACGTCCAGTCGAAGAGGCACGCGAAGAGGGAGCGCGGTTTAACGTCTCATGTGGAAGGACGGCACCTCCAACAAATGCAGTGCACCCCCACCAAGCACTGCCTCAGAGTGTCGGGCCAGACTTTATGAGTTCCAAGTGCCGGTGTGGGGACTTGAATCCCCCAACCTTCTGATTCAGAGGCGAGACTGCCACCGACTGAGCCATAGGCTCATACAGTAAAATGTGTTATTCATTCAGGAGATTGTAAAAATGCTGCTTCCTGAAGATAATCATTCACTGCTGCCCTGATCGTGAACCCACGACTACCTTAGCTATCCTTTAGAGGGCCTGCTAGCTCTATCTTGCTCCTCTTGTTACGAGTGCAATTTTCCGAATTGGTCTCTGTCTCTTCCTCGCCCGTCGAAAAGCATATTACAACTCTTCCGCCTTTGCCGTGCGTAATTGGCTGCCGTGATTCGCCCACAAAATACACTGTCAATTCACTTGGCAGTATGTTCTGTGAAGCGCTTTGAGACGTCTCAACGACGTGCCAAGGCTCTGTCCTGTAGCTCAGTGGTTAGAGCGCTCGCCTCACAAGCGAGAGACCTGGGTTCGATTCCCGGCAGGGCGAAATCTTGGACAAGTTTCCTTACTCCACACTCCTGATAATAATCCTTCAAGAAAAATTATTTGGTCACTTCAATCCACGACTGTTTGTGGGACACTGCTGTGCGCAATTGGCTGCCGCGTTTCGCCCACAAAATATACAGTCAATTCACTTTACAGTATATTCCGTGAAGCACTTTGAGACGCCTAAAAGACGTGAAAAGTGCAATATCAAATGCAAGGATTATTATTATCTCTTTTTTTATTTGTAAATCTCAGTAGTATGCCTAATATGGTGGCGAAATTCCGATCACAACCCTAGATCAACAACTACAAATGATCAGTGTTGATATTAATAATAATCCTTGCATTTGATATAGCGCCTTATCACATCATTAAGACACTGCAAAGGACTTCACAGAATACACTGTAAAGTGAATTGACTGTGTATTTTGTGGGGGAATCATGGCAGCCAATTGCACATGGCATTTGTAATAATCTCTGCATTTTAGATAGCGTTTCACACAGGGAGGACATGTCAAGGCACTTCACAGGATCCATGAGCAAAGATTAGACAGTTGTGAAAAGAGATACCTGAGAGGGTACCTCACAGAGGTGTAGAACACTTTAAACGGGATTGCAAAAGTGAACTCAGTAAACCCAATATTTTTGGAAATGCCAAGACAGTAGAACAAGAGGCCACAGGTTTAGAGTTGAGAAGGCTGACAGGTACCAGGAAATATTTCTTTACCCAGCAGCTAATTAAGGACACACAGATTCATTAAAAGAAACAGTGTGATGCTGTAGAGTGGGTATTCTGGAAGGGTGAGATCTAATGGGTCAAAGAGCTTTCTTCGAACGAAACTCATTTGAAATCTTGTGAAATTCTCAAACCCTGTCTTAGTATTTGAAACCAGTTTTCAATAGCTTTTATCCAGGAGAATTGAAGCTCAATGCCTTTGTCATTTTTTTGACCTGAATGACATGGCTCATGGTCTCAGAGGCTGGCTGAGGTACCGAGGTTTAATGGAGTAGGGTTACATACACAGCGTCAAGAAATGTATCATAAGATACAATTCACAATTTAGCAGCACCGTTTGAGAAATGGGCTGCTAAGCAACAGAATTTCTCATTTATTTCCCGGTGTTTAAGAGTAACCATGCTGCTGATATCCCAGACGAGTCCCAAGAACTGGCAGAAATCTGATTAAAATCAGCTACAGCTTAGACACTTATCTCTGGGTTCCTAAAGGTGACAGACTGCCTCAGTTGGCAGCATTCTCGCTCATTTCGCCCACAAAATATACAGTCAATTCACTTTACAGTGTATTCTGTGAAGTGCGTTGAGACGTCTTCAAGACGTGATAAGGCGCTGTATCAAATGCAAGGATTATTATTATTATTTGGGACAGAAGGCCCACGTCGTGTCATGAATTTAAGGAATTTTAGGCTGACATTCCAGTGCAGTGCTGGGGGAGGTGGTGGATGGACTGTGGCATTGTCGGAGGTGCTGTCCTTTGGATGAGACCACACTGAGGTTTCACTGACACCAGTCGAATAGAGAAGGGAGTTCCTCCCTGTATCCTTGCCATTGTAGCACGTTACTGCGCACAAATTGGTTGCCGTGTTTACCACATCTGTTGTGAGTGACCAATTTTATCTGGAGGATTGTCGGCCAGGACACCAGAAGAGAGAAACTCCGTTTGCTTTCTGAAGAGTGCCGTGTGGTCATTAACGTCCACCTGGACAGGCAGAAAGGAAGTCCCATTCAAAGTATGTCACCTCTGACAATGCAGCCTTGTCTACATTGGCAAGTGGGTCGATAACCAGGGGACACCAATTTAAGATAATCGGCAAAAGAAACCAGAGGGGAGATGAGGAGGATTTTTTTTTACACACAGTGAGTTGTTACGGTCTGGAATGCACTGCCTGAAAGGCTGGTGGAATCAGATTCAATAACAACTTTCAAAAGGGAATTGGATCGGTACTTGAAAAGGAAAAATTTGCAAGGATGATGGGGAAAGAGCGGGGAAGTGGGACTGATTGGGTAGCTCTTCCAAAGAGCCAGCACAGGCACGATGGGTCGAATGGCCTCCTTCTGTGCTGTAATATTCTATGATTCAATGAAAAGCTTCATGTCAGGCTTCAGGTTTCTCGAGAAACAGAGAAATCTTCCTTTCCAGCAAGAATTCAAACCGCAATGGATCAAATCTACCGACAGCACAGATTAATCAAATCTGCCAAATTGGCTCAGGCTCCATTTTTGGTTCCAACCCAAGTTCAGAGCAAGAGATTCCCAGCTTCGCCCGGTATTTAACAGTCATTAGATACTATTTCTGAGGTAAAAGATTATGCAACAATTCAAAAAATAGGAACCTCGAGAGCTCCTGTTGTGATAACGGAAACAAACATGCACTTAACGAATGAGTCTGATCCCTGGTTGAGTTTTGGTTAAGGACTCAGTGTATGCAGAGCGGCTGTAGGTTGATGGACTCTAACGGACAGCAAAACAATTATCGCCCATTATTCTGCTTAATTATTAACGATAACTTGGCAGTCCAGGCCAATAGCTTCTGTGCATTCGATTCTGAGCAGAAGGTATGTTCATTGAATCCACACCTTGACAAGCAGTATAGCACCACATATTCCCATATTTATCATATATCCTTAGTATCTACATGAATGATTGATACTCTTTACAGTGATCACTTTGAGACGTTTCAACACGACAAGGCATGATTGCAGGCTATGCATTGCATGGTTTAATGTCTCATTCTTAGGACTGAGACAATCCAATATTAGCCTGGCTTAGTCAAGTCCCAATAATAATCCTTACATTTGATATAGCGCCTTATCACGTCTTCGAGGCATCTCAAAACGCTTCACAGGTTATAGTGTAAAGTGAATTGAGTGTACATTTTGTGGGTGAAACAATATAATAACAAATTAAATTTGTATAGCGTCTTTCACGTCGGGAGAACGTCCCAAGGCGCTGAACAGTCAGGGATTTGAACCTGGGATCAGCGAGGGTAGGAGGGTGCCCGAAGGCATGGTTGAAAAGGAGGGTCTTGAGACGTACATTGAAGGAGGCAAAGGAGGGAGCAAGGCAAAGGGAATGTAGGATGGAGTTCCTAAGGGTGGGGGCAATGTGGGTTTGACCCCACAATCTTCTGACTCAGAGACAAGATAGCTACAAGGCTGACACCTTGGATTCTAGATACTATTCCTTCTCTTGCCGTGTGGCTGTTTATGTGACTCACAAAGAAAGGATGGAGATATTAGGGAAACCCACGCAACCTTGGCTTTTTGGAGAAGATTTTTATTGAACTCAGTTGAGAGCACTTCATCAATCCTGGTCAATTCCTGGAGCCAATGCAAATGTTGGTCGGAGCCCAAATTCCTCCAAAGCTCCAGCTTAGGCAATGCCAAACCGATCTGTACACTAGAGAATGAAGGGAGTCAAATATCAGGGCTTTCCACCGGGCGGAGAAGAAATGCTGTGCTCTGCATTGGACAGCTGTGGAACGTTGATAGAACATAGAACAAACAGCAATAAAAAAAAACAAGTTGAATTGTGGGCCTGCGGGTCTCAGCCAAAGTTGCAAATATCATTGGAGTTGGCACTTTAACTGGCTCTTTAATGGCATTGAAACCAAAGCTCAAAACATTTCTATAAGCGGAATTCTTGTGTTTGGTGTAGCACCTCCTGCGTTAGGACTTTTCAAAGGACCATATCCTTTGTAGGTGAGCAAGGCAGCTATTTACACACAGCAATGTCCCACAAACAGCCATGAAGTGAATGATTGATTTTATGCAGGAGAGAGAAAGTCCTGTCTCTTTTTGAATAGTGCCATGGGATCTTTAACGTCTGCCTGAAGCGGCACTGACGGGATCTTGTCTTAGCCGAAAGATAACTCTGCTCGACCCCACCGCCGCACTGGAGCATCAGCCTGGACTGTGACTCAAAGGGAAGGAGGAGACTCAGGCTGAAACCCAGAGAGCTGGATAGTTGGATTGATTTAAAAAAATATATTTCCAAATATAACAATACAACAATAATCCTTGCATTTTATTTAGCGCCTTATCACGTCTTCGAGACGTCTCAAAGGTGAATTGACTGTATATTTTGTGGGCGAAATGTGGCAGCCAATTGCACACAGCAGTGACCCACAGACAGTCGTGGATTGAGTAACCACATTATTATTATTTTTGGAGAGATTATTACCGGAAAAGCAATCCGCCAATTGACTAACAACTGGGTTCCTACTTACTGCTAGGTGAAAAGAGGTGTGTGATGTAAGGAAACTTGCCTAACGTTTCATCCTGCCTGGGAATCGAACCCAGGTCCTCTCACTTGCGAGGCGAGTGCTCTAACGCTGGAGTGCTCTACAGGACTCCACAAGCGAAATCAAATATATATATATATATATAACACAGGTAATATAGGCTGAACGGTTAAGAGCTCAGAGACACTATGCCTCATGAAGGGTGCAAGTTGCTGTTCTTGTTTGTGAGTGAAGATTCACAGAGTGACAGATGGTTGGGCATGCAAGATGCTTTTTTTTGGTAGTTTCAGCTGACAATCTGGTATGAATCAGCTAACAGTTGTGACCTAATCCCAACGTGCTTTGTGTTGACTTGGCATAAGCTTTACATTGAACTAACATAGAAGCCTGAGTGTTTCAAGGCGCCAGTGCTATTAAATCTATTCAATTTGGTGCACAGATGCACTCATTCCCTGTAATAAACAGGAAAATCTTCCAACAAACAGTTCATAACAGCACTTCTGTTGCTGCTTCCCACAGCTCATCCGTCTAACACCGGGATTCAGCTTCGCTCTCCTCTCCGGGCACTCCCTTATGTTTACTGTGACTACAAACTGGAGCAGAATGCACACTCTCTCTCTCTCCCCCTACAGGAATGCGCACTGCTTACCTAATTCCTGAGAGTGTTAGGCGCAAGTGGAGCCTCAGTGTGTGTGTGTTGGGGATAACTGCTGGAGTTTAAACAGATAAAAAGAAACATCCAGCTGGCTATTGAGAGCGGGCAAGCTTTCCCGCTGCTTCTCCAGCTAGGACCACCCTACCCCACCAGGACTTCATAACTTGCAAGGTTAACATGGCTAACAGGAGCGGAATCGAAAACAACAGAAGGAGGTGAAAAGTAACAGAGGAAGAGAAAGTTTAGGAGAAGCCATTAAAGTACAATTGCTTTAAGGAAAGTGCGAATTGAAAGTTAGCGTGAACATAACTAAATCTCCTTGTTGCATTCTGGAATCGGTGCTGTATACCGTTGCTGGAGAAACAAAAGACCCATTCTGAAGGATGAGCTCCAAAAAAAAAAGCAACAGGAATCTCACGTTAAATTGCTATCGCTATGAAGAGTTCATCATTTTTCTTAGTCCCTCACGACGATATTTGCTGAAACCCGATTTTTAAGATGTCAGTGGTTCCGTGTTAAATTTAACACAGGTCGGTTTGGCAGACACTATATTGTGCCCTTCCAGAGAACGAGAGAGAGAGTGAGAGTCTCTCGTGTTCGGTGCTAAAGTGACACGCTGACATTTACACACATAATTACCATTCCTTACAAGGTTTAAATCACCGGCTCTTGTAGGTAATAAAATATAATACAATATAAAACCATAAAATGATAACGAACAGGCCTTTAGTGGATGACAATAAAAGTGTGTGTGTGGGGGTGGTGGGGTGGTGGGGGTGGGGGGGGTGGGGGGGCGGTGCAGGGGTGGAGGATGCCCAGGTTCTAGAGGCAGTGCAGAGGAGAGCAAGAAAGCTGAACCTCAATATTAAAGGAATAAGCTGCGAAGATTGATTAGATACGCTAGTCCTCGAAAAGAGATGCCTGCCAGTGTACCTCATGGAGATATACAAGATGCTAAAAAGGATGGAGAAACAAAATCTTTGCTAGCGTCTTTGTTCCAACAACAACAACTTGCATTTATATAGCGCCTCTCAGGGCTCTGTCCTCGGTCCCCTGCTCTTCAATCTATATGTGATCCTACTCAGCGATGTCATCCGCAGGTCAATTTTTACACGTATGCGGATGATACCAAACTCTATCTCGTCGCCTCCACCCTCAACTAAAGGACCGTTGATGTCCTGGCTAATTGTCTGTCTGACATCAAGTCCTGGATGAGAGCCAACTTCCTCCAGCTCAATGTTGGCAAGACAGAAGCCCTCCTGCTTGGTTCCCGGCAGCATCTCCTCACCTCAGCCACAGACACTATCACCGTTCAAGGCTGCACTCTTCATCTCAACGAGCCAAACCTCTGTGTCCTTTTCGAACCTCAGCTATTCTTCAAACCCCACATTCGTCCAGTGACCCGTTCCGCCTTTCCCCATCTCCGCAACATTGCCTGCCTCTGCCACTGCCTCTCACCGCAGACTGCCGAGACCCTGATTCACGCTTTCATTAAGTCCTGGCTTGACTACGTCAACTGCCTGCTCACTGGACTTCCCAACTCTTCCCTCCACCAGCTGCAGATTATTCGGAACTCTGTAGCTTGTGTCCTCTCCCACAACTTGCTCCGGGAACCTATCACCCCCTGTTCTTGCCCGGCTTTACTGGCTCCCCATCCCTCAGAGAATCGAGTACAAAACCCTTCTGCTTCCCTTCAAGGCCCTCCATGGTCTTGGTTCCCCTCCCCCACCTCTCCAACCTTATAACTTCATATCCGCTCCTTACGCTTGGGGGACACCGGCCTGCTTCAGGTCCCCCGCACTTCCCACCCCACCATTGGCTGGTCGGGCATTCAGCCTCTCTGCCCTCACACTCTGGAACTCTATCTCGCAATTCCTCCACCTCACCCTCTCTCTTGCCTCCTTCAAGTCCCGTCTGAAGACCTTTCTCTTCGACCGTGCTTTCGGCCACCCTCCCACCCCTCCTGCCCTCCTCCCCAACTCCCAGCACGGGGCCAAGACCCGTGATTGTCCAGGGCCCTGGGAAGTCTTTCTGACGTGAAAGGCGCTATATAAGTGTAATTTGTTGTTGTTGTTGTTACGATTGTGTGTAGGTGTCGATTTGCAAATATTACTTTATTACACTAAAATTAAAATAGAATTTATATTTATGTAGTGCATTCCCTGTTGGTAGAACATGTCCAAATGTTTCGCACCACTGGCTGTGCATCCAAGCTGGGGTTTGAGGGGTGATCCAAGGCGGTTGAGGAGGGGAAAGTTTAATAATAATAATCCTTGCATATGATATAGTGCCTTATCACGTCTTCAGAACATCTCAAAGCACTTCACAGAACAGTGTCCCACAAACAGTCGTGGATTGAGTGACCAAATTATTTTTTTTTGTATATGGTTGAATGTGTGGTGAAAGAGATAGGTATTGAGACACGGCTTATTAATATTACTTGTGGATGCTTTGTTGGGCATTAGATCCCTCTGTTTGTTGGAAACAATAGAAAGCGGATGAGAGAAAACTGGTTACTGTTAAAGGTTCATAAGCTCTCATCGCACCTTTCAAGCAATGGAAGTTAAACGACAGTGTTCATTGGCAAAAAGAAATTCAAAGATTACAGTAAAGCGTCCGACTGAATAATATGGAGTGACGGACAGGCTTTGAATACAGCAGTGACATAAAGGGAACGCTGCAGTTTGGGGGAATGGGATTGAAACACACGAAAGGAGAGGACTTAAATTTTCAGAAATCTCCAGTGTCTTTGTTCACAGTCTTTTGGATTAGCCTTGATACAGATTTGGAGATTTTACGAGCTCACTGGAATGTGCAACGTGGGATGTGAAAATTGTTGAGCTTTAAGAAGCATGGGAATGACCCTCGAGATTAAGGATATATCTGATAATCATATGCACGAAAAAGACTTTGAAACAGCATCAAAAGGCATCAATTCCGAAGAAGGGTTGTGTCCCCGAAACTTTGACTCACTTTCCTTTCTCCCTGAATTGCAGAGTGTTGTGTTCCCAGAGACTTCTGTTTTTGTTTCAAAAGGAATAGAATTACACCAAAGCAATTGGCTTTGCACAGCCATGCCCAATAACATCACTTTAAACCCAGGGCCTGTTCAGGTGGATGTTAAAAGATCTCAAGGGACCTTCTCCCAGTGTCCTCACCTACAATTCACTTTCCCCCACCCCAAAATTAAAGCAAATATTGTTTTGGTCAGCCGGGTGTCTGACACATGCGGAAACCCATCACCGCTGCCTAAGATTATCCAAACCAAACTGAGAATTCCATGCATCCCACCCATACATGGAAATTTCAGATAGATTGTTGGAATGGCATCCTGTTTACCCTAATCCCAGAAAGTATTGGGCACGGGTTGAGAAGAGCCAAGGCTTGGGGACCTCAGAGTGTACATTGGGGTAATTGCTGGAGTCTAAATAGCTAAAATAAAAAATTATTATGGGTCATTGCTGTCCGCAAATTGACTGACAACCAGGTTCCAGTTACTGCTTGGTAAACCGAGGCGTTTAAGGAAACTTGCCCAATGTTTTGCCCTGCCCAGGAATCAAACCCGGGTTCTCTCGCTTGCGAGGCGAGTGCTCTAACCACTACGCTACAGGACACTGTCAGTTTACTGAAAAGAAAAGTGCTCAGTATGGGTCTTTGGCACACAGATCTTTTGGGTTGCATCCCACAGAGTTCCTTGAACGATCCCATGACATATACAGCTGATCCATGCCCCCAACTCAATGTGGGCCAACAAGCCTGACTTTATAAAACACACTCACCACGCAACTTACATTTGAAGTAAACACTGATATGTTTTAAACAAACACTATATTGCCACGCGTAAACCTCACAAGACACTGAATCTATTTGAAAAGACCGTTCGTTTCTGTTTGCATTAACCACGTACCCTATTCCTATCATCTTTATTCATCTCCTACATGGATATTTCTCCTTCCATTTCTCCTTCCACCTCTGCATACCTTTTGTATCATTTTTCACCCACAAAATATGCAGTCAATTCACTTTACAGTTATACGCTGTGAAGGGCTTTGAGACGTCTCAACGACGTGACAAGGCACTATATGAAATGCAAAGATTTTATTATTATTATTTCTTCAGCCTGGCATGTGTCAGCCTGGCTCAGGCAATAGTACTCTCGCTTCCCTGTTAAAGTTTGTGGTTCAAGCCCTCACGTCGGGACTTTGAACTCATATAATAATAATAACCCTTGCATTTGATTACAGCGCCTTATCACGTCTTCGAGACATCTCAAAGCGCTTCACAGAATATTCTATAAAGTGTAGTGACTGTAGATTTTGTGGGACTTGGCTGGTCACTGGAGAGTGCGATGCATTGTTGGAGGTACTATCTTTTGGATGAGACATCAAACCAACCACCTGCCTGTTCAGGTGGATGTCAAATGTCCCATGGAAAAGAGAAGGAAGTTTTTCCTGGTATCTTGGCCAACAATCCTACAGATAAAAATGGTCATTCAGCCATAGCTTCAGTACTACACTGCTCTGCATTTGCAAATCTGCTCTCCTCAGATTAAATTTACTCATTAAGAGCCGTGATTGTGAAAAGAAAATTGCAGCACACTGGTAAATGATATTACGTGCATAATGAAGGTCACATTATGCCATAAAGTACTGCAAACGTTTGTACTCAAATACCAGGCAAAGGGCTTCATAACACAGAGAACTTGATGGATATCTAATAAGGTATTAAAGTCAAGAAATCATTGTGTTTGCTGCGTACATCCGTCTATTATTATTATTAGTGTGAAGGCTGCAAAGTAACTCTCCTGATTGTAATTTGGAACTCCATCTTGAAGTCTCTCCCTCAACGCATTCAAGGTCCATCTCAATATGTACTTCTTTGACTGCGTTTTGGTCATCTTTCTTCTCCCCTCCCACCCATCCGGCTCCCACTCCCAGCTCTGGTTCGCAACCAGCAGTGTCAAGAGATTTGGAGGTGTCGTCTTTCGGATGAGACGTTAAACCGAGGTCCTGTCTGTACCTGTTCGGGTGGACGTTAAAGATCACACGGCGCTATTCGAAAAGTGAAGGGAGTTTCTCTCTCCCAGTGTCCTGGCTAACAATCCCCCAGATAAAATGTGTCACTCACTTCACGGCAGTAACAGCACCAACAAATTGCATGTATATAGCGCCTTTCACATCGGGAGGACGTCCCACAAGCCTGGACAGTTGAGGGTTTGCACCCGAGCTGGGGGTTGGATTTGGGAGGGGGGGTGGGTGGGGAAAAAGTGGATGGGTTTGGAGGGGGGAAGGCACAGTCAAAGAGGAAGGTCTTGAGATGGACCTTGAAGGGGGTGAGGGAAGAAACGAGCTGTAGGGACTCTGGGATGGAGTTGCGGAAAGTGCGAGCAGAAAGGCTGAAAACTAGGAAGGGTGAGGGGAGATATTTGGAAGAGGAAACGCAAAGAATTTCCTTTCATCGAATCAAGACTGTAAGCTTATTAACTTACCAAAAAGGACAGCGTGAACGCATTGGTAATGAGTTCAGTATAGTTATTCAATCTAGCAGAGTCTTGGATTGATGAGATTTGAAGAAGGTTCTCTAGGTGAGGCATGAGAGCCTTTAAAACTTTAATAAGCACGTCAAAGCCTTTCAAAATTATGTTTATATATCATTAGAGCTAATTAGGAAAGAAAATCAGAGTTAAACTGATAAAACTCTTCTTTTCTATTAAATGCTGAATTGTTCATGTAATTCCTATTATATTATTCTTATCCCTACTGACTCTTGAAATAAGCTTCAGAACTGTGCTCATTAAAATCAGATTCTGATCTGAAAGCTTCACTTCCATTATATATTTTTTTTTGATCGGCCTTTCAGGTATCAATCAATTGAAATTGACCTTTATTTCAGAGTCACGGTGAGCAAGTGGAAGAAACAATCAGTCCGGAGAGACTGGAATTTCCCTGTACTGATCACAGGCTTGAATAAAACTGCACACACCCTTAATCTGTACAAAGCTGTTATATTATTTCCTTTTGGTCAGCCGGGTGCGTGACACATGTGGAAACCCATCACCGCACTTAAAAGAGTATCCAAACCAAGCTGAGATTTCCATGCATCCCATCTACACATGGAAATCCCAGAGATAGATAGATGGATGGAATGGAATGCTCACTCTCTCCTGAGAGGGACACATCCTGCTGACCTAATTCTGGAAAGTATTAGGCGCAGGTTGGCGAGAGCCAAGGCTTTTGAACGGGGCTAATGAACAGTTGAAGTGAGTTAACCTGGCTTAGTTGGTAGGACTCTCGTCACTGAGTCAGAAGGTCGTGGGTTCAAGCCCTATGTCTCACGCAGGGAGTTGGGGCTGGTGGTCCACTCCAATGCATTGCTGGAGGTGTCTTGTATTATTAGGGGTGGCGTCCTTCGGATAAAATGTTAAACCCCGTCTGTGCCTGTTCAGGTGGACGTTACAGATCCCATTCGAAAAAACAAGGGAGTTTGTCTTTCCCATTGCCCTGGGCAACAATTCCCCCAAATAAAATCAGTCATTCACTTCATGGCTGTTTGTGAAGCGCTTTGAGATGTCTCGATTACATGATAAGATTCTACATCAAATATAAGGGTTATTATATAGGTTGTATATTGTTTTTATATCTATTGACTCATACTGGTCAAACATATTGCATTTATGGAGTCTTAGCAACCATTGGGGTAAGATTAACATCTAATTTATCCTTAACACCCACTCCAAGAGCGTAAAATACCTTCTAATAGATTGGTCAAACCGGCTATGTTACCATGACAAACTCCTGTGGGCTTCACGTCCTGTAAAGGATATAACCTAAGCAGTAGGATTGTGGGGTGAAATCTGTGGCCTTTCGCAAGGCATTCCTGACAATAATTATTGCAAGGAATGCCTCAGGGAATGCCACAAGATTCATTCCTCTACTTCATTGGCAGTTATGTCCTGCAAAGCATATTTCAATGAATAGAATTTGGACGTTAAGTTACCGGGTGACAGAGAGAGATGTTACTGTGGGAGAGAAAAATCGAGAGCTCCACTGTCTCGATTTCAAGATCGTCAACAGATCCATCCACTCCATAACACTCCTTATCTCTCTAACCTTCTCCTATCCCTCTCTGGGGTAGGAACAACAACAATGCAACAACAATGCAATTTGTTATTTTTGGCCTTATCACATCATTGAGATGTCTCAAAGTGTTTCACCGAATATATTGTAAAGTGAATTGACTGCATTTTATGGGCAAAACGTGGCAACCAATTGTGCACAGCAGAGTCCCACAAACAGTCGTGGATTGAGTGATCACATTTTTTTTGAGGGATTATTACCCCCAGAAAGCAATCTGCCAATCGACTAACAACTGTTCATCTTCCTCCCTCTCTGTCTTTTGTCTTGTCTCAAATCTTACTTCTTCAACTATATCTACGGCCACCTCCCCCTCTGCTACCCCCTCTCCTGCTTGCTCAATGTCCCTGTAAAGAGCTCCAAGACCATACATAATAACAATATAAGAAAATAAGAATTGCTAGATGAAAGAAGACCAAGGTCCATCCAGTTTGCTTTCGACCAAAGCAAAGATTTCCACAGGACTATTTTTTTTTGCTATTCCTTTCCTCCTTCAATCGCCAGTTTCTGACACATAGTCTCAGCCAGAAGACATTAAATACACAGGAATAACTCGCAGTTAGTCCTTCAGGTCCTTTAAAAGTGCTGTTGGAAGAAGAATTTGGAGACTGGTCAAAAACAACATTCATTTGTATTTATTTTGTGCCTTTCGTGGAGCCCTATAGCTCAGTGGTTAGAGCATTCGTCTCACAAGCGAGAGCAGCTGGGTTCGATTCCCAGGCGGGGCGAAGCCTTAGACAAATTTCTTTACTCCACATGCCTCTATTTACCTAAAAGTAAGTAGAGTGCCTTCATCCGATCATCTGTGGGGTACCCCAGGGCTCCATTCCTTGCCCTCTTCTTTTCCTTATCTATATGCTCCCTCTGGGCAATATCATCCGCAAACAAGGGGATAAACTTCCACATGTATGTGGATGCCACACAAATCGACATTGCCTCCTCCAGTACTAACTCCAGGTTCACCAATGTTCTATCAGCTTATCTGGCAGACTTCAGGGCCTGGATGAGTGCAAACTTCCTGCGGATCTAAACTCCTCAACTTCCCTGAGCGCTTCCTCAGACTCACCGAACCAGTGCGCAATCTAGGCGTCTGGTTTGACCCCCAACTCCCGACCTTCCTCCCCCACATCCGTTCCCTGACCAGGACCACCTTCTTCCACCTCCGCCTGTACCTTACCCCAAATGCAGCTGAAACCCCCGTGCATGTGTTTGTCACCTCCCACCTGCCAGATCCACCATTCAAAAGATCCAGCTCATTCAGAACTCTGCCACCCGCATACCTAACCCTACCCTCAAGATCCTCAAACTCGTGTTCAAATCCCTTCACTCCCTGGCACCTCCCAACCTCTCTGACCTCCTCACTCCCCAGTCCACCACCCGGCACCTCCGCTGTCCTGGCACTGGCCTCCTGCTCGTCCCTCACACCCTCTGCCCCACCATCGGAGGTCACACTTTCAGCCACTATGCCCTGAAACTCTGGAACACTCTCCCTCAATCCCTCTGCCTTGCCCTTTCTCAAGTCCTGCCTGAAAACCTTCCTCTTCGACCGTGCTTAAGGCCACCTCCCCCCCACCCCCAACCGCCCCTGGCTTGGAATCAGGCTCCGCCACTGTTAAGCTCTCTAAGATGCTACCCTACACAAGGGCGCTATATAAGTGCAAGTTGTTGTTGATAAGCAGGAACCGTTTGTTAGTCGATTGGTGGATCACTTTTCCGGGAGTAATAATCCCTCAAAAAAAAAACAATTTGGCCGCTGAATCAACGACCGTTCGTTGGACACCGCTGCGTGCAAACGTCTCGCGTGTTTCACCCACGAAAACATACAGTCCGTCTGCTTTACAGTACTTTCTGTGAAGCGCTTTGAGACATCTCAATTAACGGTGGAGCCCCTTTGATGTCAAGAGGACGTCTCAAAGCACTTCGCAGGATACGGTGAATAGTCGTGACGGTTTTGTTGGTGAAATGGGGGCAGCCAATTTGCGCAGGCATGGAGTGGGTGATCGATCGGTCAATCAGTTCTGCATGACAACATGTTGTCAGACATCAAACTATCGACTCAGTGTAAAGAGTCTGGGTTGTTGGTGGTTGTGCACATCAAGCAGCTATTATATAAATTGCACCATATGGGACATGAATAATTCCAATACACGCTGATCGTGCACAGCTGGATTATAGCACTTGGAATATCAATGAAAAATCTGCTGTGCTGACAGGGCAAGGAACGAGTCAATCAACGGCAATGATTAACGGGGCTGAGCAAGAGTCGCAGTGTGGGGAAGGGAGGTTGGTGTGGTAAGAGCCCAACAGGTTGGATTGGGTGGGTTCGGGTGTCAGCCTGGCTCAGTTGGTCGCAATGTTGTGGGTTCAAGCCACAAGTTGACACTATAGTGAAGTGGGTTGAGGGTCCCCTGCATTATTGAGGCGTTAAAACAAGGTCCTGTCCCTGCTTGTTCTGATTAAAGATCTCTTGAAAAGAGAAGGGATTTCCTCCTGGTGTCTTGGCCAGGAATGGCCCCGAATAGAAATTGGTCACTCACTTTGTGGCTCTATGTGGAACATCACTGTGCCTAAGTTGACTGTGCTTTCAGCCACTACGCCCCAAAGCTGTGGAACTCTCTCCCTTAATCCCCTCACCTTGCCCCCTCTCTCCTCATTTTCAGGTCAAGCTCGAAGACCTTCCTCTTCGTCCGTGCCTACGGTCACCTTCACGTTCCACGGAGCGCTTAAACGTGAAGGGCGCTATATAAATGTAAGTTAGTTTGTTTGTAGGCTGACACTCCAATGCTGTGCATAGGTTGGGCAGCGCTCCACTGTCAGAGCTGCTGTCATTCAGTCCTTCGGCTGAGACATTAAACCAAGATCACTTCTCTTCCTGATAAACCGGGCGTTAAAGATCCCGTGGGTACTATTTGAAAAGAGAATGGAGTTTCTGTCTCAGTGTCCTGGCCAACAATCCCCCCCGGATAAAAAAAAGGTCCATTCACTTCACAAACTGTTTGTGGGACATTGCTGTGTGCAAAAGTGATTCACGCACAAAATACACAGTCTACAAACAACCACAACCTTCTGACTCGATAGTAAATCCTGTGAAGCGTTTCGAGATGTCCTCCCGAGACCGGTAATTGGTGCCTGGGAAATTCCACAGCCAACAAGTCACAGGCAGGACAACAAAAATGTTCCCGGTGTCGCAAGTTCTGGGTAATGGATCGCTGTACATTTCCGGACAATTGGGCACAATTATTTGAGTGAAATAAATCAGCCATGTGTAAATTTGCCTTACACATCAAAAGGTCTGATCCAGCCAGTCCCTTCAACATCGAACTCTCATGATTTTCACCCCAGCGATGTGAAGACTGCGTGATATTGATCTGCTCAGCAATGTCCAGTGCTAATTGCCCTTATCTGAAGTATGACAAGTTAAATATCTAGGGCATTAAGAGCTTTAATTTCGCTTGTTGATCATTCACGTTCATCCTCGATCGTTAATTCGCATGACAAATGGGTTCGGCTCACAAGGTGCAGGCTTTACGCACTCGAGGTCCAAAGCTCAAGTGAAGTTGAGAACGGAACGTACTGTACAGAGGGGCCTTGGATAGAGAGCCAAACTGTGCTGCAAGAGCTTTACTGCTATGAGCGTGATGTGATACCATGGGAGTCGAGCATAATCCAGGATCTCTCAACCGCAGAATTTTCTTTTGCTTTAGAATCCCATCCCAAGCGCTGTATCATTTTAGCAAATTGGTATCCTCTTCCTCTATTACGTTCATACGTGCGCGAAGGAGGGCTGTGCTGTCTCGTAGGAATCTTGTCACCTATCAAGCAATGCCATGACTCTGTTATTATGAGCCTGACAACTTCAGTCACAGTGAGAGGGGCAGTGACGATGGCTGAATTGAACCTAGTTTTATTTAGCACACGGGTGGGGCCTGGCATGAGCAAGCCGACGCGACTTACTCCAAAAAAAGGATGAAGAGTCCTGTAGCTCAGTGGTTAGAGCACTCGCCTCACTAGCGAGAGGACCCAGGTTTGATTGCTGGGCACGGCGAAATCTTAGGCGAGTTTGCTTACTGTCACTCCTCTGTTTACTTGGCAGTAAGTAGGAACCCGGTCGTTAGTCGATTGGTGGATCGCTTTCCAGGCTTAATAATCCCTTCAAACAAATAATAATAATTTAAAATATAATAATTTGGTCACTCAATCCACGACGGCTTGCGGGACACTGCTGTGCGCAATTGGCTGCCGCATTTCGCCCGCAAAATACACAGTCACTCCACTTTACAATATATCCTGTGAAGCACTTTGAGACGTCTCAACAACGTGATAAAGGCGCTACATCAAATGCAAGGATTATTATTGTATAATTGTTACCCTCTTTCCCCTCCTCCCCACTTTCTCAACGCACCCAATGCTATAATTAAGCGTCAGCCCAGACTATCATTCAACTCCTCCTTCGGGGCCCAGGAGACGAGAGTATTATAAACAAAGGGTAAGCTGGCCATCAACGAAATGAGATGAAGAACAGTAAAAGTTTATCACCCGGGTAATTCAGTGCATTAGATGAAAATAAACCACAGCGTTAGCAGGCAGAGACAGCAACCTTCCGAAACACCTTGGGGACCTGCAAATATCATCGCTACATTTATGAGAGCAGGACTAATGGAATCACCAGCAGCTGATGTTAAGCTGGCAAAGACTTTGCAGGGCGTAAGTAACACAGGTTTATATCTGGACTTTATTTGATATTGCCACACAATTGAGCTTCCCAGGCCTGCCTGCCGCCGGGCATTTTAATGGGGTTGTAATGGAATTCTGTATCTCTCTGATCTCACCTCTACTCTGTCGTCTACTTTTTTTTTAGAAACGAGGCATTAAAACAAAAGTCGCTCTGTGCTTTTCTTTCGCTCACAAAACACACAGTCAATTCACTTCACAGTAAATCCTGTGAAGCGCTTTGAGATGCCTCGATGACCCGATAAGACCCTACATCAAATGTAAAGATTATTATTATTACTTCTCCCCTCTCAGCCTCCTACTTTTCTACTGCAGGAGAGCTAACATATAGAAACACAGAAATATTAGTAAACCATTCAGCCCCTCGAGCCTATTCCACTATTCTATAAGATCAAGGCTGATCTGTACCTCAAGTCCAATTACTTGCCATTGCCCCATATCCCTATATACCCTGACCTAACAAAAAGCTATCCACCTCAGTCTTGAAAATGTGAATGGATCCAACATCCACAGCATTTTGGGGGAGAGAGTTCCAGATTTCTGGTGGGGAGGTGGAGGGGGAAGAGGTTTATGTATGGGGGAATGATTGGTGGGGCCTGGGGATGTTGAAATGTCTCCATTTTTGTAAGACGATAGACATCGTTGAGCTCCATAATTTTGCCTCAGGCCCGTTTAGAGCGGACAATGATTCTGGTCAGTTAACTCGCTCCTTTTTTCCGCCCGAGACTCACAGCTGTTGATTTTCCTACATACCTGATGTTCATCAGCGGTTCCAATGGTTTTTCTAAATTTAGGATTTCTCTTTTAAAGAAATGATTAGACCGGATTAGCTGAGGGATTTGATATAATCACCTGCAGCTGAACACACAGCGGTCTGGCAAACAGGTACCTGGCCAGACACCCCAGCTGGAGGGCTCAGTTTGAGTAGAGAAATGTTCTCTCTTTTGAACCCTCGGAGGGCTGGTTCGTGGTGTGTCTTAATAAACAAGGACGCCAGACAAAGTTCTCTTCCCTTTTCGAATACCAACCGAGGTGAGATATTTATTAATAATAATAATAATAATAATTCTTGCATTTGATATAGTACCTTATCGCCATTTTGAGGCATCTCAATGTGCTTCACAGAATATACTGTAAAGTGAATCTGTGTATTTGTGGGCGAAATGCGGCAGCCAATTCAACTATTTAACATCCACCAAAGAAAAGGCCCATTAATATCTAGTCTCCCCCAGTAAGGCCCTGAATTGTCCACCCATCCCAATGGTGAGCTCAAGACCTAAAGCGGAACCTCACAACTATTTGATCCAAAGACAATAAGGCTACAACATGAGTCACAAAGCACTGCACTTACACCGTAAAGTGAATTGACTGTGTATTTTGTGGGTGAAACGTGGCAGCCAATTGCGCACAGCAGCGTCCCACAAAGAGTTGTGGATTGAGTGACCATATTATTTTTGAAGGGATTATTATCCCTGGAAAAGTCACTAACAACCGAGTTCCTCCTTACTGCTAGGTAAATAGAGGCGTGTGGAGTAAGGAAACTTGCCTAACGGTTTGTCCTGGAGTCAAACCCAGGCCCTCTCGCTTGCGAGGCGAGTGCTCTAACCACTGAGCTACACGAGTATCCTTTCGAAGAGCAGTGAACTTTAGGATATGGCTGTTCATCGAGGCTCATTTTGCCCTTACGTATCTTATTTGTATAATCAAGGTTTTTTTTTCGCTCTTTTGCCACCTGTCACCTGGTGAACTGAACCGGAGCTCGACGCAGCTTTTCAAATGCAGGCAGAGATGAGAGGGTGCAAGGAGACACAAAGATTAGTAACAGGTAATGAGAGGTCAGATCAGACGGGTGTCTTAGCAACACATCACCCAGCAACTCGCAGAGGGTCGTAAAAGGCGCTGACATGTCTTCAATTAAAAGTTCAAAAAGATTTTGTGTGGGAGGCGATTGGGGGAGGGTGGGAAAGATTGGGATCTGCACCAGGAGGCTTCTCTTCCCCACAATGATCTAATTACCACCCATTATGATATGCTTTTTTCACAATAATATATTGAGTGAGGCTCTGCAGACAACAACAACAACAATAAATTACATTTGTATAGTGCCTTTCACTCAGGAGGACGTTCCAAAGCGCTGGACAGTCAGGGATCCACACCCAACCTGTGGGTCGGGATCAGGGAGGGTGGTGGACAGGTAGTGGGGATGGGGGGGAGGAGAGTGATGTAAGGCACGGTCGAAGAGGAGGGTCTTGAAACGGGTCTTGAAGGAGGCAAGGGAGTTGGGCGAGGTGAAGGGATTGTGGGATGGAGTTCCAGAGGGTGGGGGCAGAGAGGCTGAAGGTCCGTTGGCTAATGGTGGGGCGGACAAGGGGGGGATGTGAAGCAGGCCGGAGCCCGCTGAGCGGAGGGAGCGGGCAGGATGGTGGGGCTCGGGAGGTCACAGAGTAGGGTGGGGGAGCAAGACCATGCAGGGCTTTGAAGGTGAGGACCAGGATCTTGAACTGTATCCTCTGTGCGATGGGAAGCCAGTGGAGTTGGTCGAGGATGTGATGAAAGACGCTTTGCAAATTAAAAGTACTTAAAAGGAGATCTAACACACAGTTCTAATGAGAGATCATCTGAGGGTTTTTTCTTTTTTTCTTTTTTTCTTTGAAGCAATTCGGTTAAGACTAGGAGCTGAGCAAATGAGGGCTGAGTTATTAACAGAAAATTAACTGGTCGCCACGTGTTGTTCTGTACAAGCAAATGCTTCTTATCATCGGATTCCCGGCCAAGAAGAAAGGGGAGAAAGAGAGAGAGAGAAAAAGAGGGAAAAGAACGAGATATTAATGGAGAAAAATGAGAGAGAGCGAGTGGGTATTCTGAGTTTACTGCAAGACCATTAATGGAACAGTAAACAGTGCAAAGCGAAGGGAATGTAAGAATCCAAACATCACTCAAGCAAATTGGACGATTGCCGCAGTAACTTGGGGCAGAGAGCATGGCAGTAAAATAGAGCGACTTCACTGGGAAACAGTGACGACACAGAAGACGTCAGCCCCAGCCTCCATCGTAACAGAGGGGGGAGAGACACGGAAAGAGAGGGACAGATAGAGAGCTGAGAGAGGAAGATAGAGAAACAGATAGAGAGCTGAGGGGTACAGAGACAGATAGAGGACTGGGGAAGATAGAGAGACAGATAGAGGACTGAGGGGGAGAGAGAGAGAGAGAGGGAGACATATAGAGAGCCAGAGGAGGGAGGGAGGGAGGGAGGGAGGGAGAGAGAAATATGCAGAGAGATGGAAAGCGGGAAGGAGGGAAGAAGAGAGGCAGAGATGAGGGTGGGAGGGAGGAGGGAGGGAGAGAGATGACATATGGAGAGAGATTTGAGAAAGGAGAGGAGATTGGAGGGGGTGGAGATAGACTAGAAGACTATATATAGCAACATTGAGGAATACACAGAGGCCAAAATACTGATTCAACCCTGCTGAACATAGCGTTCAATTGAATAACAAATTCCTGCCATTAATTTTCGCGATGTAAATGTTCAAACCATCAGTGGGCAAGTCCCAAAACTGCTATAGTCATATTTCAGTTACTAAAGTCTTCCAGATTCAAACAAAAAAAAACCTTTCACAGTGCCCAAAATATGTAGCAGCACAATGATTCCATCATTGCCTTCCAGAAGGTTCTCCTGTTCGTGACCTGGACCGGCTGAAAGGCTGCTTTGTAAAATAATCTATTCCTTTTTGACATCGCTCAGGAGTCAGCTCTGCATGATAATAATAATAATAATAATAATAATAATAACCCTTGCATTTGATATAGCGCCTTATCACGTGATCGAGACGTCTCAAAGCACTTCACAGAATAATAATAATTATAATAATAATCCTCGCGTTTGATATGGTGCCTTATCACTTTGTGGAGACGTCTCAAAGCGCATCGCAGGGTATACTGTAAAGTGTATTTTGTGCGCGTAGCAATATCCCACAAGTAGCCATGGAGTAAGTGATTAATTTCTCGTCCTAACTTTTGCTGTATCTGCGCTGTGTATCCAATCTCTGCACTACGATATTCCTTCTAATTGTAAATTCTATGTTCGTTCACCAAACAGAACAAATCCTTTCTGTCCCAAAATGTGTTCGCCAATAACAAGTGCTAGCTTTTTCAATCTAATCTCTTGCTCTCGATCCTGCCTGGCGATGAGATTTTTTCCCCTTGGTGATAAACACCAGAGCGAAAAGTGAGCATCTAATGGATTATTATTTACATTAATTTCCCATGAAATGGGAGGTTACAGTTGAAGTATTCCAACATCAGAGTATCGGAGTTTGTGAGAGTTGTGCTCTCGCATAAAGGTTCTGTGCTTAAGAAAAGCTCATCATTAGGTATTCAACATTATTTTTGTGTCCTAGCCAATGATTCCCCCGGATAAAACCAATCATCAACTTCATGGCTCTTTAGGAGATGTTGCCGTGCACAAATTGTCTGCTGCATTTGCAAAAACACAGTCACTACACATTACAGTAAATCCTGCAAAGCCCTTTGAGACATCCTCCTGATGTGAAATCAAATGTAACGTAAATGTAGGATTATTTAACTTTTCCCCATTTCCTGCTAGGTCAGATGTTATGGTCAGGAATCGGTTACACAAGAACACATAACAAAGTAAATCCCTTGGGTCCATATCACACAAAGTTCCAGACCAGCCTGATTTGGAAAGGATTTGGGTGGAAACAAACAAATAAAAGTACTTTTTAATGTCTTCAAGATTTTGTAGAGCCTTTTGTTTTATTAAAAGAATCTTTCCCAATCATTCAAACATGTTTTGAAATTTAGTTTCTGGAGACCGGACAAAATCTTTGCTGTCATTTTTTCAGATTTGGCAAAAATTCTACAAGTTGTTTTTTATATATGTATATATAGTGGTTAGAGGGCTCGCCTCGCAAGCGAAAGGACCTGGGTTCGATTCAGGTGCTGGGCAATACTTTAAACAAGTTTCCTTACTCCGCACGCCTCTGTTTGCCGAGCAGTAAGTAGGAACCCGCTTGTTAGTCGATTGGTGGATTGCTTTCCGGGGGTAATAATCCCCCCACCAAAATTTGGTCACTCAATCCACCATTATTTGTGCGATACTGCTGTGGGCAATTGCCTGCCAAGTTTTGCCCGCAAAATACACAGTCGACCCACTTTACAATATATATTGTGAAGCGCTTTGAGATGTCTCAACAAAGTCATAAGATGCTACATCAAATGCAAGGATTATTATCAGTAGTAGTATAAATGGATAGCAAACACAGCCAAAGCACATTTGATATGGTGACCTTGTTTTTTTCTGCCAGCAGTCTAAAATTTCCTTTGCAAGAACTCCGAGTAGCAAGTGAGGATTCCTTTCTAAGAACCAGAAGACTATTTTTCATTCCTGGCCTCATTTTCCTTTCTCTGCACTAACGATCTCACAGATAGCTCCTGCAGTGTGAGAGCGCTATAAATCTTATTTGTCTGAAGTGAAGTGTTACCTCAAACAAAGAATCCGTAAGAGTTTGTGAGCCCTCTGTCACCCCAGAGATAATAAACACCAGCTGAGCACTGTCCCTGAAGTTGACTGTTGAGGGAACTATTGCAACCTGAAGATTGCTTTCCTGACCCCTAAGGATAGTACTTTATCGTCAATTATGGTGTGAACATTTCAGTCAGAGATTGTTTTAATGCAGCTTAAAGCAAAGTTGATGCTGAAAGATGACTCCCCCGCCTTTTGTGGATCTCCAAGGCATTCAACACATGTGTTATCTCAATGAGCAATGATCAAAGCTCCATTCTCTGGTCCCATCATTGACCCAACACCATGCCATTCAATCAGGGTTTAATCCTTTTGGTTTCGGGAGCATTCGTAAGATGTCAGAGAAAAAAAACTACAATCTCTTTGCTACAGGGATTTCCTGAATTAATCACAGACAAAAATCCGATCAACGTTGTGCCAGAAGATAACAATAATAATAATCCTTGCATTTGATATAGTGCTTTTCACCTCTTCTTGACATCTCAAAGCACTTCATGGAATATGCTGTAGAGTGAACTGACCGTATATTTGTGGGCAAAACATGGCATTGTCGCACAAACAGTCGTGGATTGAAAATGACCAATTTATTATTGTTTTGTTTTGGAGGGATTAAGGAAACTTGGCGTCTGGAGTAAGGAAACTTGCCCAAGGTTTGGCCCTGCCTGGAATTGAACCCAGGTGTCTCGCTTGCAAGGCGAGTACTCTAACCATTGAGCTACAGGACTTCTGGTGATCTGGTGAAAATAAATTTGTTAATCGTTTATTGAAAATAATAATCTATTCGTTGCATTTAATATGGCACGTCACCTTTCACGTCGGGGAGGGCATCTCAAAGCGCTGCAAGTGATCTACTGCAAAGCGCAGTAACTATGGTTTTTGTCGATGAACTTGACAGCTAATTTGTTCACAGCAACAACAGCTGCCACTTATATAGTGCCCTTCACATCGGACGGCATCTCAGAGTGCTTAACATCCCACAAACAGCCCCAAAGTGTACGACTGATTTCATTTGGATGCCCAGACACCGGAAGAAACGCCAATAGAATTGGTATTCACTTTGTGGGACATTGCTGTGCTGTGTGCAAATTGGCTCCCGGGTTTGCCCACAGAGACACAACCACACAATGATTATATTTTTCAGTATAATTTTGTGAAGGGCTTTGAGGATCTCTTGATGACATGATAAAGCGTTGTTACAAATACTAGCATTATTATAACTGTGTAGATAATAGGTCTCCAGGATGGATGGGATCAAATGCCCTGAAGAGCCTTCTTCATGTGACTCGCTCTTGTGATCTGCTGAAAATAAATCAACAAGTGTTGGTCGGACACTGCTGTGTGCAATTGGCTGCCGCATTTCGCCCACAAAATATACAGTCAATTCACTTTACAGTATATTCTATGAAGCACTTTGAGACGTCTCGAAGACGTGATAGGCGTTATATCAATTGCAAGGATTATTATTATAAACAGATCCTTGGCTAGTAGAGTGGTATAATGTTGGCTGGTGAAAAGGCAGGACATTAGGATTAAAAGATCTGGAGCAACAGGTTCGATGGGTTGAATGGCCTCTTCCTGCTCCTCTTTTCCTATGTTCCCAAGGCTGGTGTGCGGCAGAAGTCTTCTCAGACACCTTTGGAACATTTGAATCTGTCAGTTACAGCGAGAGACAAGACACCCAGAGGTCTGATTTACTGCCAGAACGCTAACTCATTAACATATGCTAGGAGGAAGACAAATTGGACCTCACTTCTTCTATTTTTTAACATTAAAGATTCACACTATTTCAGCTGGTGATGCTGTTCTCGATATCATCGATTTCGTTATTTCTCCCCCACCTCCAGCTATAACTGATACACTTGGTAAAGCTTGGTTATCCAGGGTGTTGGCATCCACTGATGACCTGCCAGTTTTCACACAGAGTTTAATTTTTACTTTGTACTTACTCCTCATGATTTTTTTTAAAAAAAAGAAAACCCGTCTGTAATGCTGACTGAACGGAACACGAATCTGAAGCTGGTGGCTGGCAAGGAAGCATTGTTAAGAGGAAGGTTAAGGGATCTTGACACCAGTGACTGATTTCTCCCCTGTAGCCTTGGTGATTGATTCGCTGCTTTGCACAAAGCAATGCAGACCTCCAAACCAGGACCCGAACAGGTTAGAGCAATCTTTGCTTCTCATGGGGGACTGATTTCCGATCCTCCCTCCATCCAAATCGGGGAATTTTTCAACTGCAAATTTATCAATGTTGAGCGGACTGAGTATTACATATTTTTGGAGAATTCAGTATTTACCGAATTCTGGTTGTTACTGGTTGTTAGTCGATTGGCAGATCCCTTTCTGGGGGTAATAATCCCTCCCAAAAAATGTGATCACTCAATCCACGACTGTTTGTGGTACACTACAAACTGTACTACAAATTGTAGCGCAATTGGCTACCACATTTCACCCACAAAATATACAGTCACTCCACTTTACAATATATTCTGTGAAATGCTTTGAGACATCTCAACCATGTGATAAGGTACCATATGAAATTCAAGGATTATTATTACAATAATATATATAATTATCCTTGCATTTAATGTGGCGCCTCATCACGTTGTCAAGACTTCTCAAAAGGCTTTGTGTGACTGTGTCTTTTGTGGGCGAACACGGCAGCCAATTTTCATACATTTGTGCAATCAGTATCGCCTTAAGTAGATATCAGGAAGCTTCAAGGCTGCCTTATCACAGAAGCCTTGTCCATTTCTCTCTTCAGATGTAAATTACATGTTGGGTGTCAGCTTGGCTCAGTTAGTAGCACTTTCGCCTCTGAGTTAGAAGTTTGTGGGTTCAAGCCCCCAAGATAGGACACTGAACTCGCAGGCTAGGTTGGCACTCCAGTGCAGAGATGAGGATGTGCTGCGTTGTGAGAGGTGCCGTCTTTGGATGAGACGTTAAACCGAGGTCCCTTCTGCCACGGGAAATTCAATACCCACCTGTATAGACAGGTGTCACGTGTAATGTCTCATCCAAAGGACGGCACCTCTGACAATGCAGCTCTCCCCACCAGCCCTGCCAAAGCCCACTTCCAGGTCATCACTGATGACGCTTCCAGTGCATTGCTCATCGGCTTCCCGTGGTTTAAAAAAAAAGGCTCAATATTGCTTCTCTGACGTGTCAACGGCAACAACAACAACTTGCATTTATATAGCGCCCTTCACGCGGAGTAGCAGCCCTGAGCGCTTCACAGTGACAGAGGCTGACACGGAGTCAGACAAAGTAAAGAGAGAATTTCAACTGGAGTGAATCCAGTTCTGTGGCATTGACACTACTCACAGGCACATTCAGATTACAGTCTAGTTACACTCAGCGAGCTGAATCCTGTGCAAAACGTAGCCTCTGCGAGTATTGCAATCTTACAAACAAATCTTGGCCGCTGAGGGTGGACAGAAAAGGAAAACAATCACCAGCACTTAGTAAAACAGAACTCAAGCAGACAAATCTCAAGGCCACGAGCAGAGATGAAGTAGGATTTCTGCAAAATAATCCAATTGCTGTACATCATTTCTGCGCCACTGAGAAAAATAACAGGGCCCACAGCATCATGAGAGATCCCTGTACCAGGGATCAATAGACCGAATGCCTGAGATTTATGGACATAACTTTCCTAGTGCTTGTTCACAGCACTAAACATACTTGTCTTTCGATAACAAGGTATCCATTCAAAACGTTTCAAAGTACAGTAACAAGGTAACCCCCTTACACAGCGCAACCCCCACCCCTTCCCCCTCCCACACACACACACGTAAGGGACGTGCCCTGTGGGCCCGTGTTTGGTTTCCCACTCCTTAACAGCAGGAACAACAACAAAATTACATTTGTAAAGCACCTTTCATGTTATAACAATCCTTGCATTTGATATAGCGCTTTTCGGAGGACGTCCCAAAGCGCTTCACAGAACACACTGTAAAGTGAATTGACTGTATATTTGTGGGCGAACGCGGCAGCCAATTGCGCACAGCAATGTCCCACAAACAGTCGTAGATTGAAAATGACCAATTTATTATTGGTTTTTTTTTGGAGGGATTATTATTAGGCTCTGTGTGGAGTAAGGAAACTTGCCCAAGGTTTCGCCCTCTGCCTGGAATTGAACTCAGGTCTCTCGCTTGCAAAGCGAGTGCTCTAACCACTGAGCTACAGGACTCCACGAGTTGGGAGGATGTCCCAAAACGCTGAACAGTCAGGATCATTGGGACCCGAGAGGTGGGAGTTTGGGATCAGGGAAGGTAACAAGGAGGGAATTTCTGTAGTCGAGCCTTGAGGTGATGAATGGGTGTATGAGGGGTGAGGCAGTGGCGGAGTCTGGCAATGTTGGGGAGATGGGGGAAGGTAGAGCGGGTCATGGCACAGATATGGGGGAGAAAGGACAGTTGAGGGTCGAACAAGACACCCAGGTTCCTGACTGGCTTGGCGTGAAGTGTGCATCCATAGATGCTGATGCTGCCAGCGCCTGAGGTGCAGAGGTGCTGGTGCCAGCCAATCAGGAGGGTCTCGGTCTTGCTGACATTGAGCTGTAGAAAGTTGGCGCTCATCCAGGACTTGATGTCTGACAGATAGTCTGTCAGGATGTCAGCTGTCCTGGAATCGAGGATGGAGGCAGAGAGATAGAGTTGGGTGTCATCCACGTACATGTGGAAGTTGACCCTATGTCTGCGGATGATGTCATCAAGAGGGAGCATTTAGAGGTTGAAGAGGAGGGGACCGAGGACAGAGCCTTGAGGAACGTTAAAAATAAGAAGGAAGTGCTTCCTACACGTGACGTCGACAGCGTCCCAGGAGTCTGATGACCCGGAAGTCAGCCTTTTTTTAAGATCAGAGAGGACGGGAAGTGATGTCACTGATGACCTAGCAACCTGGAAGTGCACATTTTTTTGCACTTCAAAATGACACGGGGCTAAATTATTGGACTCAGGTGACCTTGTCATAATAGGGTTGGTCTGTACGACACAGGCAACTACTGTCAAGTGTAAGTGACTCCAAATATTTGTACACCAGAACAAAAAGATTCACAATATCAGAATCAACGACGGTAAACACAAGCCTCACCAAAGCGTTAAAGTGGAGAAGCAATGGAAATCTCTGCTTATCTCGGCCCTCGAAGAAGTTCCATGGTCTCAAGATGACGAAGCAGAATTTGGAGCATTCTTTCTCTTTAGGAACCTGAGAAGAAAAACAAAACTGGCTTTTTACAAGTGAAGTTTTTCGCAAAGTTCTACATTTTGTGACAATGGTCATTAAGGCCATGTCATTTGTCACTGTGTCGGGAGAAATTTCAGGTCTCTATAGATTTACTTTAGTCAGCACTTTTCTTTCTGTGCCTCTCCCCTGACAGAAGCCTTACATTTTAATCAGATTGACATTAAAAATAATTCCCCCCGCACCCCCTGCACAGTCTCAAATTGCATTCTTGACAAACTGTATCCTATATGCAGTGTTATGCTGAGTTTCTTCAGCGTGATGAGGCTCCAAATCAAATGCAAGATTATCGACGATATTAAAAGCTGATAGAAGCTGACCTGAAAAAAAAGTATCACAGTATCACCAGTCAAGGATCCACAGAGAAAGCTTTGAGAGGAACTTAGGTAGTCAAGAAGACTATCTTTACTTATAAAAGTGTAGGGAAATAAAGTACGTGGTAGATACCAGGCTCTGCCAAAGGCCCTGGGTAAATAAGGATGAATCACCGAAGAGTTCAAGAGCATGGCTCCAGTGAGTAACGTAAGCGAGAACTCCCACTGTGTGAGCTTGACAAATTGAACGGTCTCACAAAGAAATGTACCAGAAGGCAGTCAGCACCCGTGAAGCGAGAGCCCAGCGTGAGTCAATGTTTTGAGGAGAAAATCTTGGAGACAAAAGACGATGGGCATTGCTGAGCATGGTAATGCAGGCAGTGGCTACACAGTAACAGCGGGGTTGGTGCGTAGACGTGTGAAGTGTATTGGTGATGCTATCCCCTTCACTTCGGTTGCAAACAGCGTAATGAACGCGATAGGAAGTCACTCCCATTGCAACAACAACTTGTATTTATGCAGCGCCTTTCACGTTGGGTAGAGTCTCGGACTGTTTAACAGTAGCGTAGTTCGACGCCGGGCCGGGAAGAGAGGGGAGGTGACCCCAGGCGGACGAAAGAGGAAAGTCTTCAGATGCAAAGAGAGGGCGAGGATTAAGGCAGGGAGATCCAGCCAATTACTTTACGGGTTCCTCATCCGTATGTACTGAAGGTGGAGTCCTGTAGCTCAGTGGTTAGAGCACTCGCTTTGCAAGTGAGAGACCTGAGTTCAATTCCAGGCAGAGGGCGAAACCTTGGCCAAGTTTCCTTACTCCACACAGAGCCTAATAATAATCCCTCCAAAACCAAAAACAATAATAAATTGGTCATTTTCAATCTACGACTGTTTGTGGGACACTGCTGTGCGCAATTGGCTGCCGCGTTTGCCTGCAAATATACAGTCAATTCACTTTACAGTGTATTCTGTGAAGCGCTTTGGGACGTCCTCCCGATGTGAAAAGCGCTATATCAAATGCAAGGATTATTATTATTATTATTATTACTGAAGGTTTCCCAACTGCTGCTGATTCACTCTCATTATACAGTGCATCTGGTCAAAGCATGAAGCCTGATACAAAATCAAGTTACACAATCGAACAGACGGGGGACTGACTTCACTGAGCAACGGCAGCACGCTTTTGCAAGTTTTCGAGACGTCTCCAAGCGCTTCACAGGATATACTGCAAAGTGGATTGGCTGTGTATTTTGTGGGTGAAAAGCAGCAGCACAGCAGCGTCCCACAAACAGTCGTGGATTAAGTAACCAAATTATTATTATAGTTTTTTTTTGAAGGGATTATTATCCTCGGAAAAGGAATCCGCCAATTGACTAACATCTGGGTTCCTATTTACTACTAGGTAAACAGAGGTGTGTGTGTGTGGCGTCAGGAAATTTGTGTAGTGTTTCTCCCTGCCCGGAAATCGAACCCAGGTCCTCTCGCTTGCGAGGTAAGTGCTCTAAACCACTGAGCTACAAGACACGGCGTGTTATGTGACTGGCAGGATGGGGGAAGGTGAATTGGATGGACGTTGGTCTTCTTTCGCCAACCAAACTCTTATGTTCTTAGTGCTTAATGTTTTGCAGAACAAAAGTGCGAAAACATGAAAGAAATATCCCACTCAGGGAGTTGACAGACCGCAGCGCAACTTACTTGTACATTTAGAACCAAATTGCATCTGGCCTATTGCTTTTCCCCATTAGGCTTCAGTTCAATTGTGACCCATTTGTCATCTGTCTCTAGCCCATGTCCACCAGCCAACCGAAACATGGACTGGTCATTAGAGCTAACTGCACTTGTAATGATTTATTTTAAATGTGACGTTTTATGTCTCGAGAGAAGAGAATACCATTCCTTACTTATGTTTTGACTGAACTATCTTTTCCTGCACATCAATGTTTCAATGGGACCCCAACACTTCTGTAGATCCTGATGTGTTTCGTCCACAAAACACACAGTCAATTGACTTTACGGTATATTCTGTGAAGCGCTTTGAGACGTCTCAACGACGGGATAAGGCGCTGTATCAAATGCAAGGATTATTATTATTATTTTATTTTCAATATACTATTGCCACACAGGCAATAACAGAAAGCAAATCCTCTCCTCACCTTTCATTATTATGTATTATACTTTCATAAATCATTAATAATAATAGTAACTAAGTTAACTCTTACACCTCTCAATTGATTTTGTCACCAAGTTATTAGTTCATTGGTAACCCACAGACCTACTTTATCGTATGTGAACAGTAACTGTGAAGTGGACGGACTCTATGTGTGTCAGGCTGGCTCAGTCGGTAGGGTTCTCGTCTCTGCGTCAGAAGGTTGTGGGTTTGAGCCCCACATCAGAGCTTTGAACTCACATCATCTGGGCTAACACAGATGGGTGACAATGCGGAAGTAAGGCAAGACTGCATTGACCCCTGTGTAACCGCAAAATATACATTGAATTCACTTTACAGTACGTAAAGTATGTGAATTTATTACAGCGAGTTCAATGCTGGTCAGGTGCACCTGCTCTCGTCTAGCCTCTCCATCTTGAATGCGGCTTCAATACAGTTGCCTCGTCTGGTAACCTCACCCAGGCATGCTCGCACGCTCACCACACCCTTTTGTCTAGACTGAGATAGCAGCCTTGGCTTCCCTCTTGCACACTACCTCCCCTTGAGAGGAGCCAACCCTCTTTCTCTAGCCACTCAACAACAGTGACCTGGATTTATACAATGTGTGTCACACGGCATAGTGTCTCGGAGCACATTCCATCATCTCCCTGCAGGCGCTGGTTTGCAACCAGGGCTTTTCTTCCCCCCCACTAAATAGCCCTTCGGAATCAATACTGGATTAAATTCAGTCCTGCAAATTTATTGATGAGCTATCAGCATCTGTATTCTTCGCTTAGATTCCGTGACCGCTGTCTTCAGTCATTTGAAAGAGTGAGCAGTTTATAGACATCACCAAAGCCTCATATTATTTGACCGCCTTTATTTCAGTTAATTTCTTTGATGGCTCCATGGCTGAATTCTAAGTCCCCTGTTGGTAATGGGTTAATTTTAACTGGGGGCCGGTGTTGGCAAGGACTCTATTCGAACACTGTCACCAGACCTTGTAAGCTCATTAATAATAATAATAATAATCCTTGCATTTGATATAGGGCTTTTTCACGTCTTCTAGACGTCTCAAAGCACTTCATAGAGTATACTGTAAAGTGAGTTGACTGTATATTTGTGGGCGAAACGCGGCAGCCAATTGCGCACAGCAGCGTCCCACAAACAGTCGTGGATTGAAGCGATCAATTTTATTGCGTTTTTTTCTTGAGGGATTATTATGTGTTGCTCAAAGCTCAGTGGTAACATTCTCGCCTCTGAGTCAACTGTGGTGGGTTGAAGTCCACATTGAAACTTGGAACCCATATTGTCTATGCTGATACTCCATTGCAACTTCACATCTGTTTCAAGCAGGTCCCGTGGGCAAAATCAGGTGCTGTGTCCGTCAAGTGCCCCTTTGCAATGAAGAACGTACAGGTCGTTGAGCCTTGACTGGGAGCTGGACAGTTAAGGGTCAGTTAAGGCAGACAGCAAGGGATTATTGAGGCAGTAAATAGCGCTCGCCAACCTCAATCCGAGCACGCACTGCATTAATCCACTGCAAACAACATGCTCCCGATAATGAACCCAACCAGGAGAGGGAGAAGGTTGACCGTGCGCCAGGGCACATTTCTCTAACTTCCGCGGACTGGTCTTTGGAGAAATTTCTCTCATTAAAGCGTATCTGTTCGCATCACAATTAAATGGGATCAGAAGGTCACAGTCTACTTGATTGTAACAAATACACAGTCAGTGTCGTCCCTGACTTGCCAAACATTAGCAGGCGATTCAGAAAGTGCACTGGCTGTCTATTAGGCACTAAAGGCGCAGCTTGTTTGACAAAACTGCTATTACCGCTTGAGACGGACGCAGAGCATTAAACGCTACAAGCCACGTGACTCACGAAAACATCAACTTGCGATCTTACACCCTTCACGTGGGGTAGCACTTGACGCAAGGGGGTTTGTTGGAGCTGAGCTGGCTCTAAGGTGACTTGCTTGGCAATGGAAGTACACCAGGGGGAATCGTGTCTGTGGCGGTCTCGGTAATCTGGTTACCGAGCCAGCCTTGCCAGCAGTGCTCTGTGGCATTGCTGATGCCACCCCAACCCAGCCTGTCTCATCGGCAGGACTGCCACACTTTGACACGTCTCGATGATGTGATCAGGTGCTATATCAAGTACAAGGATCATTATCCTTATTATGCTAACCTTAGGAAATAGAGGTATATAAGTCAAGGGAATAGGAAAGGTTGGGGGGGGGGGGGGGGGGGGGCAAGAACTGGAGTATAAACATCAGCATAGACTCAATGGGCCAAATGGCTTGTTTCTGCTCTATGTGACTCTATGTAACTCATCAGAACATGAAAGGCGCTGTATAAATGTAAATTGATGTTGGTGTTGTGCCTCCGTAAGGCTTTCACCAGACAATTGGAGTTGAGGTACAGATCAGCCATGATCTTATAGAATGGCAGAACAGGCTCGGGGAGCTGAATGTCCTCTTCATTTTCCTATGTTTCTATGTCTCAAAGGAAAAAATTACATCTCTTTATACATAAGAACATAAGAATTAGGAGCAGGAGTAGGCCATTTGGCCTTATCCCCATATCCCTTAATCCCTTTATCCACAAGAAATCTATCAATCTCAGTCTTGAATACTTCAGGCTTCAAGTAGCATCGAGTGACTCTTCTGAGCAAAGTCAATGTGGCTGGAGGTGGTGGTGGGGGGGAAGGTGGAGATAAAATTGAGACAAGGATTACATTAGCCATAATATAAGTGCCTTAAACAGGAGCCTTGGGCCATGGGGTAGTAATGCCAATTAGAATTAGAAGTGCAATCGAAGAGGCAATAAAGCATTAATTCATTAGTTAATATGTACAGCACCGCAATCTGATCTGATTAGGAGCTACTGTGCTTTTCCACTTCTATATATAGTCGTGCAGTGCTTGGAGGCAGAACTTTATTGGGGACAAGATAACCCAGGGCAAACTCGCGTCACCAGAGATGGTGACAGCATTTGATCTCAGATAATGGGAATTGGCCAAGCCAGGACTTCCCAAGAAGACCTTTCGCGTGTCCCCCTGGTGTACTTGAAGTAGATGTTGCAGCCTTTAATGCTGTTAAAACATCCAGAGAATCCAGCGGCTCTAAGGACCATCTGATCTTTGAGGATTCTACTGCGTGACGTCACTATTCAGCATAAATGTTCTACAGCACAGCAGGAGGACACATAAATAATAATAATAATAATAATGCAGTAATCCTTGCATCTGATATAGCGCCTTATCACGTCTTCGAGAAGTCTCAAAGCACTTCACAGAATATATTGTAAAGTGAATTGACTGTACACATGGCCTGTTACGTCTGTCCTCTCCCGCCTGCTCCCCCCACCCTCTGTGCCAGATACTATAATCCTTCTCCCAAGGGAATAGAGTAGACAGTCTAAGGATTCTAACTGATTAATTTTTGGAGGGATTTGTGTGGAGAGATTCCAGGATGGAGATCCAGAGAGCAGGAGCAGGGATTTGAACATGAGGTTGAGGAGCTTGAATTTGATCCAACGGGAAGAAGAGGAGGAGGAGGAGGAGGAGGAGGAGGGCAGGGGGAGCAAGCCAATGGAGCCGAGCAAGGAATGGAGGCGAAAGGGTAGGAAAACGGTTTGTATTTAATTCAAGAAGTTCTTAGGGCTTTTTTTTTACGCTGACAGAACTCACTGAAAGAACAATAGCATTGTTTAGGGACTTCTTCTGTGTAATGGTTCTAAAAATATTTTTTGGGTCAACCATTTGTCTTACATATGCAGCAACCCATCACCGTGCTTAAGAGTATCCAAGCCAAACCGAGAATTCCTTGCATTCCGCTAACACATGGAAATCCCAGAGGTAGATTGTTGTAATGGAAGGAGCACTCGCGCTCTCTCTCTCTCTCTCTCCCTGAGGGATGTCTCTTGCTCACCTGATTCCAAAAAAAATTAGGTGCAGGTTGGCAAGAGCCAAGGCTCGGGGGAGCCAAGAGTGTGCGTTGGGGTAACTGTTGGAGTCTAACCAGTTAAAACCGCATAGCTCGCCATTGAGATCGATCGCTGTCTGGCAGACCTTGTTAAGTCCAGCTGGGACCACCCGAGCCATTAGGGCTTTGGCTCACAGGGTTAACAGGAGCTGAGTGAGTGATTCCCTGGCCCCCAGTGATAATGCATAGTCACAAGAACAGTCTCAGGACACCCACTTCCAGCTCCGGCTTCATCCGAATGAAGTAAAACATCTGGTCCTGGTGATATGGCTCCAGGGCAGATCTGCACTGGTCTGGTAATCTGTGACGGACATGTGGCATCCTGCCGGCTAATTCAATGATATATTCCAGTTTCCATTTCAATCTTCGAGAGCCACCCACCAGGGATCAATTTGATAATACATTTGTTCTTCATTGCAATGAACGGGTCCATACACACTGAAGGGATGTCCCACCCCTCCCCTCTCTCTCTCTCTCTCCCTCGCCCACCCCCACCTTCTAGCAATGCACACATATACACACACGCCCGCACATTCGCACACACATGCACTCACGTGTTGTGAGCAACTCCGCATTTTGTCAGGATCTGCACACACGCGCGCGGACATTTTGCAGGTATTTGAAAGTCCACTTTTGCGACATGAAACTGATGGCCGATTGCATGTAGCCTCCGCAGCAGAATCCCTTCCTGCTTGAAATTTCCCGACACCCAGTGATCCACTATTAACAAGTTTGCTTTCAGCCTGGCCTTTCCATTGCAGAAGAATTCATTGCATTATTAACCACTGCCTCAATGATTAAATTGCCAATGCAGGCAGGATACATTGCAGTGGAGATGCTCAGATTAGGTTCCAGCTAAAAGATTATGGGAAGAACATGCATAAATAAAGAAGCTCTACACTATATATATAATATATATATTTTGCCCCAAAAATATACAGTCAATTCACTTTACAGTATATTCTCAATGACATGACAAGGTGCTATATGAAATGCAAGGATTATTATTAAGATCGGGTGAAATTTGTAGGACTGGAAGAACTCACTTTTAGTGCAGAAAACTACAGTTGTTGAAGTTCTGAAGAGATGCTTAACTTATATATCAACGGATACAGGAGAGGGCAATGCTGATGGTTTATTCTAAATATAGTTTGTATTTCAGTACAGGGCTGTTCCAGTGAACTCTTCTCAGTGTGAAATAGCAAAGCAGGAAACGGACCGTTGCTGGGTGGTTTAGATTAATGCTGAACAAAGAAATTTATGCCAGGAGGAATGTACTATGTAATAGCGCAAAGTTTGCTCTTCTGTGTGTTTTTTTTTGGGTGGGGGTGGGAGAGGGGGTTGGGAGCTTTGTGGTTAGAACTCAAGTTGCTGTTGTCACTGATGTTGGACAGGTTTCCTTACCCCATTCGCCTCTGTTTACCCAGCAGTAAATAGGAACCCGGTTGTTAGTTAATTGGCGGATCGCTTTCTGGAGGGTGTAAAAATCTCTTAAAAAACATAACTATAATTTGGTCACTCAATCCACAGCTGTTTGTGGGACGCTGCCGTGTGCAATTGGCTGCCTCGTTTCGCTCACAAAATGCACAGTCAGTTCACTTTACAGTACGTTCTGTGAAGCGCTTTGAGACGTCTCAACGACGTGATAAGGCGCTGTGTCAAAAGAAAGGACGATTAGCAATATTATTAATGATGCTACAGATTAAGATTCAGGGTGCCTGGAAATTGGCTGCTTTTGACTGGCGTTTCTATGAGCAGCCTTCTGCTTGCTGCTCATTCCTTCAGCTATCACTCAATGCGGCAATAAGGGTTTTTATTTCATTAGGACAGCACGTGTTCGGTTCATGGGAACAATAGGATGGAGGGGGGATTTAATGGAAAATGACAGCAATTATGAGGCGCTGGCAACAGACCATCCTGTGACATGAAATCCTGAATAATTGACGGGATATCCCTTCTGATAAGTCATCCTGGTGAATTCTCCCATTGGAGGGATCTCTATTAAATAAGCAGCAATAACAGGTCATAACGGCAGCGATGTTTATAAGTGCACAAAGGCTGAGCTGTAATGCAATCCAGTTAGAATTTACATTTAACCAGTGTCTTTCATGTCGGTCAGGAGGGCGGACGGACAGATGTCTCAAGGTGCTTGACAATGCCGGCTGGTCACCCGAGCTGGGGGTGGTGGCTGGAGAAGGGGGGAGGGGAGAGGGGGAAGACATGACCGAAAGCATGGTCAAGGAGGTGTTTTTTGAGACAGGCCCTTGAATGAGGAAGGGAATGAGTCAGCTGTTGAGACATCTGTCTTCGTCCCAACTGACCACCAGCTCATAGTCCCGGCCTTCTGCTCATTTGGGTCTGACGATTGCAGTTCTGATCTGTTTTATCAAACGTCTGCACGATTTTCTCGAGGACGTTAAAGATCCCGTGGCTTCACTCGAAAAGGGAGGCAATTTCTCCAGTTCAGCACTTGGGGGAGCAGTGCGATGTCAGCGATGTTGCCTTTCAGGTGAGATGTTGAACCGAGAACCTTACCTGTCACGGCTTTGGCTTGTGGGAGTAAACAGGAGCTGAGTGGTAAGATTCCCTGTTCCCCGTACTCTTCTGAAGAGACTGGTCTGTGATCAACAATGCCCTGGAGTAGTGAATACTTGTCTGGCTCAGGAACTAGACTACGAAGACCATTAATTCCCACACACCATATAATCATTGGGTCTCTTTGGAGGCAACTCAGCTCTCAAGAGACCTTGTTTACTCTCACCTCAACTCTCACCTCTCCCGCCTCCCCAAATGCACCGAGGAGAGTAAATTTCAACCGTGTGTTAAACCTCAATAAATCCAATCTGTGATTATGTTCAAAGAGTTGTGAAGTTTCTTAAATTATTTTGGAATTTTTAAGATCTTTCTTCACAAAGTTACAAGATTGGATTGGAGGAAGAAGCTCAAAGAACACAACCCCTACGATCCCCCCATCACAGCATCAATCTGCTTTTTAAATGAGATCCCAGTGTCCTGGCCTCTACTCAACTTTCCTGGCAACCTGTTCCAGTCTTTGCTTTCCCTCCTAGTAATTGTCCTGAAATCCGACCCCCTTTCCACTTTCCACACAATAATGATGATGATAATAATCCTTGCAATTGGTATAGCGCCTTCGAGACGTCTCAAAGCGCTTCACAGAATATACTGTAAAGTGAATTGACTTGTATATGTTGTTGGAAAAATGCGACAGCCAATTGCGCACAGCAGCGTCCCACAAACAGTCGTGGATTGAGTGAACAAATTATTATTATTTTGTTTTTTATTTTTTGGAAGGGATTCTTATCCCCGGAAAAGCGATTCCCCAAACGGCTAACAACCGGGTTCCTATTTACTGCTAGGTAAACAGAGGCGTGTGTGTGGAGTAAGGAAACTTACCCAACATTTCGCCCTGGCCAGGAATCGAATCCAGGTCCTCTTGCTTGCGAGGCAAGTGCTCTAACCACTAAGCTACAGGAAAGTTAGCTGAGGACATTTGGCTTTCAAAAAGTTCCTCTCAAAGTCAAGCCTTATGACTCCCATCTGGATGGCATCATTCACCAATTCTGTTGCATCCTCTGAAAAAATCTTGCAGTCAAGCTCGTAAGTCTTTGCAATCAAAGCCCTTCATATTAAATGAACTCCTGCCCCAGAAAGAATAGCAGCAGACAACCCTTCCCATGCAATTGATCAATAAGTAAATAAGCTTCAAATGTAGAGTATGAACAAATCCCATTAATAACTAAAGAGAAGAACATGAGGGTCAGTCTTGGCAGACGTAATGAAATTCTACCCGGGTCGAAAAGCCCCTTGAAATTTACCGAGCGTGCTTTGGGCATTCAATCACTTTTGTAGCAAAATAAGTAGTCAATACAAAACACAATTTATTGGTTTATAGATATTAATCGTGTTAAGCGACGAGCCAGAGGTATCTCTGCTGTGGCTAAATATTGTGGGAAATTTAGATGTCACAAAGACGGAGATGGATGGAGAGATTGAGAGAGAGAAACACGTTCTTATATAAGGAGAGAAATGGTGATTGAAGGGACTGTAGTAAGATCTTGATTATTCTGTGCTCAATTATTAACTATTGCTGTGCTCAATTGGCTGCCGTGTTTCACCAACAAAATATACAGTCAATTTGCTTTACACTCTATGAAAGGCACTATACAAATGTAATTTTGTTGTTGCTGTTGTTCTATGAAATGCTTTGAGACATCTCGAAGACATGATAAGGCTCAATATAAAATGCGAGGATTATTATTATTATTATATTTTTTAGAATGCGTCTCCATGAGAAACAGACTCCATACTGTGCATACCCTCCAAGGCCTTAACAGTGCCTCATTTCAGGAAAGATGGTAAGGATTATTATTATTATCATTATTAAATGAGAGCATAGATTAGAAAAGTAAAGCAATAATGCTAACTTTGTACAAATCAATGCTCCAGCTGTGGCCTAACCAATGATTTGTGCAAAGGTAGCATTATTGCTTTACTTTTCTAATATGCTGGATTCAGGACAATAGAATAAAACCCACTTATTCTATTCAGACCACTTTTAATAAAGGACCTGAGAACAGAGGAACCAAAGACACTCAGCAACTTATGTTTGAAAATATCTTTATTTGTTAGTTCAAATATCACAATACAACAGACAGGTCAATAGCATAGACAAATCTCTGTCTCAAAGTAAATAAAACAACAATTGCTTAGTCCATAAATCCTATAAATCTTGCTTCTTTGATGGAGTCAGTTGATAAAAATCCCGAACAGCAGGCAAAAGTCTTGCATCAACGGAAAGTCTCTTGATACAGACCCAAAACCTCTTGCTTGGGTATTTGGATCACAAAGTCAAAGTGGAAGATGGACAGCTGAGCTGTGTACTTTATTCGACAGTTGTTATACGTTGTTATTCTTCTCCCGCCTGTTAACTTCAAACGATTTCAGAAGAACATGAATAATAATGAATAAAGCTTGAATTGTTGTGGAAAACATCTTTAACACCTCATCGTCAACACAACAATAATTAAAAGATTAATTTGTTATGGTCAAACATCTTCAAGAATCGTAAACAAGTCATCTTGACATTTTTCTGGTTACATCATAATTTTTAACCATTAATCAAAATGGTATCTAAGCATTTTTTTAACCATTGATTCAAATATTTCTTTTGACTACATGGGTTAACATATATCCACAATTTCAGTTATGAAGCGGGATCACAACAAATCTATGTCCCTGTTTATAATAATAATATTCTTTGCATTTGTTATAGCGCCTCATTACGTCATTGAGGTGTCTCAAAATGCTTTGCAACGTATACTGTAAAGTGAACTGACTGTATATTTTGTCAACTCAACAAATTCAGGATGGCATAAGCTTTTTTCACAAGCCTTTCCACTTCAAAGCCTTTTGTACCTTCTCTCGCACCCTTTCACGTTGCAATGATGACTCAAAGCAGTTCACAGGAGATACTGTAAAGTGTAACGTCGTTGTATTTTGTAACTTTGAAACCGGCAGCCAATTTGCACACAGCCATGTCCCACAAACAGCCGTGCAGTGAATGAACGATTTTATTTAAAGCCGCTATCTACACAGATCAAACAGATATCTGACTCTAACCAATCCTCATTTAAAATAATGTCTGACTAAAGTGCTTGTTGAAATTAAAAATTAAATATCTCCGGTCTTTAAAAGTTGCTGCTTCTTTCCCGAATGGTTCTATTTAACATTCAAGAGGTGAATTGTCAATGTGTGTGGAAATGCAAAGTCGCATCTAACAATCCACCAGATAAAATGATCACATCGATTCACAGAGTTTTCCGTACAACACGGGAAAAAAATTCAGGGTATCATAGGAACATAGGAACAGGAGGAGGCCATTCAGCCCTTCGAGCCTGTTTAATTAGATCATGGCTGATCTGTACCTCAACTAATTCTTTCAATTCCAATTTCTCGCTTTCTCTCCCTATCCCTTAATCCCCTGACCTACCAAAAATCTATCAACCTCACTCTTGATGGTGTGAAAGGTTCCAGCATCTACTGCCTTTTGGGGGAGAGAGTTCCAGATTTCTACCAGGATTTGAGTGAAAAAATGCTTCCTGATTTCACTCTTAAATGGCCTGGTTCTAATTTTAAGACTATGCCCCTTGTTTTGGATTCCCCCACCAGAGGAAATAGCTTCTCTGGATCTACCCTATCAAATCCCTTTATCATCTTAAATACCTCAATCAAATCACCCCTCAACCTTCTAAACTTAAGGGAATACCCATGATACTCCGGATCATATGAAATGCTTTAAGTCGTCCTCCTGAAGTGAAAGGCACTGTATCCAACCCGACGTTTATCTATCCGTTAATATTTATTTATTCATCGGCGGCCGCACTTTCAGCCACCACGCCCCGAAACTCAGGAACAATCTTCCTCTATCCCTCCGCCTTGCCCCCTCCTTCCCCATTTTCAGGCCACGCCTGAAGAACTTCCTCTTTGACTGTACCTACGGTCTCCTCCCCTGCTGGCAAGTGCTCTGAGACAGTACCCTGGATGAGCGGCGCTATATATTATACGCAAGGTGTTGTTGTTGCAAGGGTTATTATTAGCGCAGTGGTGTGCATTTTGGAGACAAACACAATCGCTAAATTTGCGCACAGCAATGGGAAGAGCGGGAGACAAGGAAATAACAACAACATAATGTAGTATTGGCAGTTGTCTGCCCCCAATCGACAGCCTTCTCGACAGCAGTGTTGAACAGGCTTTACAACAGCACAGCCCGCCCGAGCAGGGGAAGGTTGGTTGGAAGATAAACATTCATTTGGCTCCCAGCAACCAGCCATCAGAGCCCAGCAAATCGCAATGCCTTGATCTTTTTAATCAACTTAAACCCGTCCTCCCCATTTGTATAGTAGTCCTTTAAGCTCTTTGTGAAACGAACGGCCGTTCTGACCAGACCACAAACGCGATCTCGCCACCTGCCGTGACCGTAATCTATGTTCATTTTGATTTAAATATTCGTATCGCAGCACCCATGCACTGGATAAGTCACACTGTATTTTTTAACTTGATGCGGTCTGAAACGCACTGCCTGAAAGGGCGGTGGAAACAGATTGAATAACAACTTTCGAAAGGGAATTGGATAGGTACTTGAAAAGGAAAAAGATTCCAAGGCTATGGGGGGAAGAATGGGGTGGGAGTGGGACTGATTGGATAGCTCTTCCAAAGAGCCTGTAAATATTCTATGATGTTGAGAGTTGCCCTGCGCCAACTTTTGGACTGACCTCGATTTTGTGACCATGTATTGGAGAAACAAAATCAACCTTTTAATCGTTCAGACTTAGAGATTGTTTTCGCTGCTGATTTTAAAGTGGATTTTAAAACGGAAAAATGCAAATTGATGAAACGTATGGCAACTTTCCCAAGAATGTTACAAAACCAGCAATTTCTCAGGACTGGGCAGAGAGTTTTATTTAGAAAATAAAATCGAAAAAATCAGAGCTCTCTTGGCATTGTTGAGCCAATGTCTCAAAGCCTCCAGTGAAATTGATCTCTGGGATGAGAGAGAGAGAGAACTGAACGAGGCGGGTTGCGAGGCGAGGATGAATCGAAGCATGAATCATTCGTTCCATTTCACAGCTGTGGGATGTTATGTCTAACAAATTGGCTGCCCCGTTCTCCCACAGTCACTCTGCGGTAAATCCTGCAAAGCCCTCTGAGATGTCCTTCTGACGTGAAAGACGTTATACCAAATGCAAGGATTATTAGTATTATTATTCTCAATAATGTAAGCACAGACACATCATGCGAATTACAGCACAGAAGGAGGGTATTTTGCCCAGTGAGCCATGGACTGAATCTATCTCCTCCGCTGGAGCCCTAGAGTCTGAGCCCAATTGCCTGAACCTACCACTTTCTGACTCAGAGGCGTGAGCGCTATCAAATGACACATACTCACTCATACTGTTCTGCAGGAACCAGCTTCACATTGAGTAGCTTACTGACTATTCTTCGTGGGTGAAGCCCAAACAGTTAACCTTCGCAGTGAAGGTTTGTCCAAAGTATACCCGGTTTCGATTCCTGAAATCTTGGGCAAGTTTCCAATCCACGACTGTTTGCGGGACGCTGCTGTGCGCAATTGGCTGCCGCGTTTCGCCCACAAAATACACAGTCAGTCCACTTTACAGTATGTTCTGTGAAGCACTTTGAGACTTCTCAATGACGGGATAAGGCACTGCATCAAATTTAACGATTACTAGTATTATTATTTAATATCCATAATAGCCATTTTAGCCTGTTGTACCTAAAAATGAGCAATCTACAGGGGAAAAGGCAGGATAATGGTACTGAAAGGATTACTATTTAAAAGAGCCAGCTCAGACTCGATGGGTTGAATGGCCCTCTTCTGTGCTGTAAATTTATATGGTTCCATTTTGGATGGGAAACACAAGAGCCAAACTCTATTCCTGTTGTCACACAACACACATCAGGCGGACAGTGACTTGGAAGGGAAACACTGGTTGAAATTTTCCCTTTCAAAGTGACGAGGCAATAGGAGCCCTCCACCGGTACCCTGGCTCAGATCAGCTAACAGCCTAAACCACAGCTAACCTAGGACCTTGTTGGTTTATTGGTTCAGCTTTGCTCAACACCAACTACCAACCGGTACATCAGTCTCTCCCATTAACTTGCATTTCCCATTTTCCAGTTGAGTTATCCGACACTGGACATTCTCCTACAAAATAAACAGTCAATATGCTTTACAATAAATCCTGTGAAGCACTTTGGGACGCTCTACCAACGTGAAAGACGCTGTAACAAATGTAAGGATTGCTGTTATTATTATCATTATTATTATTAACCCCTCTCTTGCCTCCTTCCCACTCCCTTGCCGCCTTCAGGGCCGACCTCAAGACCTTCTTCATTGACCTTCGGTCACCCTCCTATCCCTACCCTCTCTGCCCTCCACCCCCACCTCCTGATCCCAACCTCCAGCTCGGGTCCAGTGCCTTGGGATGACGTCTTCCCGACATGAAAGACGCTGTGTAAACGTAATTTGTTGTTGCTGTTGTTGAGCCAAGCAGCAAGCCGGTCGATTCGGTAGTGTTTTTTTTGCTTTTTAGGGGACGATTTTGAAGCAAAAAAAAAGGGAAAGAAAAGCAAAACATTTCAGATCGGTTCAACATTTCGGAAGGGATTTCTAGCGATGATGTTGAAATAAAGAGAGAATTTTCACTGCGCTCACGAGAGCTCCAGCCAAACCACTCGCAACAAATGCTCATTGGCCAGAGCTCACAGTTTGCCATCCTTTACTGTCGTCCGTAACAGCTGGTGTCGTGATATTATCTCTGTCTGTTAATGATCCCTTCCCAGCATATGGCTATTATCAGATCAGTTGAAGAAACATCCACTTTGAAATAACTTTTTCTTTTTCTTTTTGTGGAAACAAAAACGGAGAGTGCTGAAAGTGAAATATAATATAAATAAAAAATATATATATAAAATGGTGGAAACAGATTTCAATAACAACTTTCAAAAGGGGGTTAGATAGGTACTTGATAAGGATAAATTTTCAGGGGTTATGGGGAAAGAGCGGGGGGGCGGAGATGGTGGAGGGGAGGGAGTGGGACTGATTCCAAAGAGCCAACACGAGCACAATGGGCCGAATGGCCTCCTTCTGCACTGGATGATTTATAACAATCCTTGCACTTCACACAGCGCCTTATCACATCTTCAAGACATCTCAAAGTGCTTCAGAGAATATACTCTAAAGTGACTGGACTTTTTGTGGGCAAAACACGGCAGCCCAATTGCGCACAGCAGTGTCCCACAAACGGTCATGGATTGAGTGACCAAATTATTTTTATTTATTTTGAAGGAATTATTACACCTGGAGAAGCGATCGACCAATCGACTAACAACCAGGTTCCTACTTACTGCTAGGAAACTAGAGGCGTGTGGAGTAAGGAAACTTGCCCAATGTTTCGTCCTGCCCGGAATCGAACCCAGGTCCTCTCACTTGCGAGGCGAATGCTCTAACCACTGAGCTACAGGACTGTATCTTAGTAGTTTGAGCACTTTCCAGTTACATTGGCTAGTGATAAATTTCCAGTGATGCATTTCCAGTTAAACTCGCAGTCCCTCCGCCTCATCCCCTCTCTTGCCTCTTTCAGGACCCATCTCAAGACCATCCTCTTCAACCGTGCTTTCGATCATCCTACAACCCCCGGTGCCCTCCACCCTCCCCAATCCCGACCCCCAGCTTGGGTCCAAAACACTGACTGTCCAGCACCTTGGGATGTCCTCCCGACGTGAAAGACACTATACAAATTGTTCCAGGATTACTGTGCCAGGTACGCAATTCACTTTACAGTATATTCTGTGAAGCGCTTTGAGACCTCTCGACGACGTGATGAGGCACTACTACAACAACAAGATTACATTTGTATAGCACCTTTCATGTTGGGAGGATGTCCCAAGGCGATGGACAGAGTACAGCATTTCAGACCCGAGCTGGGGTTGGGGGGGAAGGGAGGGGAAGGGAAGGAGGGTGGCCGATGGCTTGGTCAAAGAGGGGGGTCTTGAGGCAGGACTTGAAGGAGGCTAAGGAGGGGGCGAGGCGGAGTGACTGGGGGATGGAATTCCAGAGGTTGGGGCGGGTGGGTCGGGGGACGTGGAGCAGGCCAGAGCCGGCTGAGCGGAGGGAGCGGGCGGGTTGGTAGGGGGTTAGGAGGTCGCAGAGGTAGAGTGGGGCGAGGCCATGGAGGGCTTTGTAGGTGAGAACCAGGATCTTGAACTGGATCCTCTGAAGGATAGGGAGTCAATGGAGTCGGGTGAGAGTGGGGGAGATTGGGTCATGGAGTTTGGTGCGGGAGAGGACACGGGCTGCAGAGTTCTGGATAGTTTGCATAGTCGAGCCTGGAGGTGATGAAGGTATGAACAAGAGTTTCAGTGGCCTGAGGGGTGAGGTAGTGACGGAGTCGGCGATGTTACAGAGGTGAGGGAAGGCAGAGAGGGTCATGGCTTGATATATCAAATGCAAGGATTACAAAAGCTAAGGTCACTACAGTGTTGCCAGGTGCCCGACTAATATTATCACTGAAAGCTGATCACAATAGCAAGCTACAATACAACATGAAGGCATATGAGCCAGTTTGCTCTTCTGTGTCGAACCAGAACCATCAGTGCCTCACAGTGAATTAAATCCCCGTCAACACCATTAGCCAACTTATCTTTCAAGCGCAGCCAAAGCATTTACCCCGCCGAAAAAAAGTAAAACATGTTATTGAATTTTATTTAAAGGATCCCATGAAATGCAGAAAGACAACATAGACTTAGGTAATAGGTGTAAGTTGCTGTAAATGTCATTTGCATTTTTCTCTCTCTGACAATGCACTTCACCACAGAAATAACATGAATAGAACCAAGTCAGTCAGCGAGAAAGAACAATTAATAATCCCAGCATTGCATAAGGTTCCTCCAGATGAAGTGACCACAGTAACTGACATAAAATGGAACCCAAAAAGAAAACACCAAGCTTTTCACTCAAGGAACGAGACAACAACAACAACAACAAATTATATTTATCTGGCAACTTTCACACCGGAAGGACATCCCAATAATACAATTGAGAGGTGGGAAACCCGATAGAGACGTTTAAGGTTATATACGTTTGGGTGGTGATGGGGTGGGGGGAGGGAAGGTGATCATAGGCACGGTCGAATAGGGAGGACTTCAGATGCGACCTGAAGATGGGGAAGGTGGGGGCAAGGCGGAGGGATAGAGGGAGAGTTAAGCGTTCTGAGATGCTGCCCCGCGCTATATAAATGCAAGTTGTTGTTGTTTTTGTCGAGAGAGAGAAGGGAACCGAGGGGGTACGGGAGTAGGGAATGGGAAGTGGTGGGGACGCACGTGAAGTATAAACACCGGCACAGATAATTGTGCCTGTTTCTATGTTGATACATTTCCATATAAAATCTCTTAAATCCATTTGCATTGAAGGGAAGAAGCTGCATAAAGGGAAGATAAGAGCAAACTGGAAGTTGATTGTGAATAAAATAAGCCATGGTCTAATCAACCCCAGTCATCAACATTGAAGCAATTGAAAGAGTTTTGCTGGGCGGAGAAGGGTGCAGATTTGGGGCAAGAAAAGGCAAATTGGTCCAATCTCTTGGTGTGAGAGGAACAGACTGAAAGGGCAAGCTGTTTCTCATTTCTGGTCTCTCGCAATCAGTGATCGTTTTCTCTGTATCCGTTAAAACTATTTTAGTCACCATGCAGAGTTGCCGCTCAAGCATTTGAAAGATGTTTTACAATTCTACTTAACATTATTGAGACATTGAACCATTCAACGGAACTATAAAATGTTACAACGCAGATTAAATCCAGGACACCAGATGCTGGAGGGAGAGATTTCCTCACTGTGACCCACTGCAGAGCTCCTTCATAAAGGGAAATGAAGGTCCATCCATCAGCCACACTGAGACAAATGATCATCTTACTCTAATGGGCTTGTGTAGCCATTAATGATCAAATGGATCATTTGGTTAAATCACGGACCAAGTGAGAAGCTGAGATAAGCTGTCCTCAGGTCATCTCATGACAGTCTTGGTGCTGTGTTAGCTGATCTCTGTAATGAACGTAGTTGTTGTGAAGCTATTTGAAGCAACTAAAGTCTCCTTGTCTGTCTCATACTTTCCCAACATCTCGCGAGTATGAAACTCCTTAGAACTTCAGTCTGTTGCCTTGTGGAGTCCTGTAGCTCAGTGGTTAGAGCACTCGCTTTGCAAGTGAGAGATCTGAGTTCAATTCCAGGCAGGTCAGGGCGAAACCTTGGGCAAGTTTCCTTACTCCACACGACTAATAATAATCCCTCCAAAAACTAAAAACAATAATTAAATTGGTCATTTTCAATCTACGACTGTTTGTGGGACATTGCTGTGCGCAATTGGCTGCCGCGTTCGCCCACAAATATACAGTCAATTCACTTTACAGTGTGTTCTGTGAAGCGCTTTGGGACGTCCTCCCGACGTGAAAAGCGCTATATCAAATGCAAGGATTATTATTATTATTCTTCCTGTAAAACATACGGTCACTGCGCTTTACGGTGTATCCTGTATATTCCACAGTCCCTTTGCCTCGCTCCCTCCCTTGCTTCATTCAAGGCTTGGGGTTGGGGTAACTGCTGGAGATTATCCCCTACGGGGAGATCGGTGTGTGTGTGTGTGTTTGAATAAGGGCAGATCAGCTGTCATACGCCCAGTACTTCAATACCCGTCAACATTTATTGCAAAGTTAAGCTTACTTTATTTTCAGCCATTTAGAAAAACTAGATTTTATCTATTGAAGGGCACATGAACAATATTCTCCCTTTATCCAGTAAAAGAATGAACCATTAAATTAGAATTCTATCAGAGGCCACTCAGTTGCATGCACCTATTGCCACATTGTACTTTATGGATTTTCACAGTGTGTAAAAAAAGAGAAATCAATTCCATCGCATCTTTTAACTGAAAGCAAGTTCTGCGCTTTTCAGCCAAAGGACGTTGGTTCACAATTTTTTCTTCGCGCACGTTTTATTTGCTAATGTGAGGAAAAAAAGCCGGAAAGGAAAAGTATTGATTGTTATGATACGAGCCAGACAGTGTGAGCTCAGTCACAACGTACTACTCACTCAATCCCCTACATCCAGACCGCTTCACTTAACCCTGATCCTGCCTTGTGGCAGATTGTGTTCCGTTTTTCAGATAAATCAATCCACCTCCTGTGTACTCATGTCAACTAGTGACTCTTTCCCCACCACCTGGTACGTGACACCTGCCTACGAGCCCCTGGTTGACAATTGGAACCATTAAGAGTTTTTTTTTCCAAAAATACTCTTTGCTAATGATAATGCATATCTACGATATCTCGTAGCTTCCAGAATGCGTCTCGAAACAAACCCACTGTCAATACCAGCCATCAGGGTTTATGCTGTGCCTGACTCTGCCAAGATCTTACAGAATGCACTCACCTTTCCCCATCCCCCCCCCCCCCTCCACCCCCACCCCCGCTCTATATTCCGTATAACTGAGCCAGCCCCGGTTTGGTAGTGCTCTCGCCTCTTGAGTCAGAAGGTTGTAGGTTCGAGCCCCCACGTCGGGACTTTCAACTCACAATCCATGCTGATGCTCGAATACAACGCTGGGAGAATGCTGCATTGTTGAAGGCGTCATGTTTCAGATGAGACATTAAACTGAGGTCCCAACTGAAGGGAGTATTACCCCCCCCACCCCCGGAAAGCGATCCGCCAATCGACTAACAAGCGGGTTCCTATTTACTGCTATTTACTGCTAGGTAAACAGAGGCAGGTGGAGTAAGGAAACTTACATGGCTATCAACATCTTTAGCAATGGGGTCTGTCCATGTGCGTGTTTGCTTTCAATCACCAGGACAGAATGCCTTCTTGATGCTCTTCCAAGTCATTACTGTTGAATACCGTGCGCTTGTGAATTAAGCAGCCAGGGGATGTTCCCCTCGGATCCAGGAGTTTCGTGGAATTGAATTAAATTAAATTCAATCCAAAAAGAAATATTTGTTCTTCAATTAAGCACACTGCAGCTCAAAGCAAATTAAAATGAGCCAGCAAGCTGAGCTGTGAATAAATCACCCAGGGATCGTTTGATTCAGCAAAGCAACAGAGCTTCAGCAACAGAAATCAGGCCTCGAACGCAAATGTTATGATTATTCTAACCGTACCTCTGTGACCTCCTGCTGTCCTAATCCCCAAGTCTGCTTCAAGCCCAACCCCCACCACCCCCACTCCCCGTCAATCGCCATCATCATCAGCTCCCAGCTAAAATCCCTCTGCCTCGCTCCCTTCCTCTCTCCTTTAAACCTCATTTAAAAACCTCTCTCTTTGATTGTGACTTTGGCCAACTACATCCTTCCTCAGAGACTGAGATGGAATGAGATGGGGGAAGGGGAGGGGGGGGGGGGGGGGAGGGGGGGGTAGTGGAGAAATGGCTTAAAGCACGATCCAAAGAAATGTCTTAAGGAGAGAGTTGGAAGATCGAGTGAAAAGGTTAGGTCGGACGAAAGAGGATACTACTCTGCAATTAGTGGGGTCAGTTTGTCCCGGGTTGAACCTAACCCTGGACACAACACAAACTCTAATTAACTAGCAAACAAAACTGCTTTTCCACACACACACACACCCCACACACACATCCCCCCCACACACACACCCACCAACCCCCCCCCCCCCACACACACACACCTGCCCACACATACACACACATCCCTCGCACACACACACACACACTTTGCACTTCCAACAATTCAGCGCTGAGCTGATTAAAACCTGGCTGGTAATTTTACGATATGCAAAAGCACAATAGAATGATAAAATAATAATAATAATAGCCCTTGCATTTGGTACAGTGCCTTATCATGTCAGAAGGACATCTCGAAGTGCTTCACAGGATTTACTGTGAATGGAGTGACTCTGTATTTCCTATCCAAGTCCTTGAGATAGCCGTTGCCTCCCAGCTTCGCTCTTTCCTCTCCTCTCCCTCCCTCCATCAACCCCTCCAATCGGGTTACCGTGCTGCCTGCAGCACAGAAACTGCTCTGGTCAAGGTCTTGATCATGTGTGACCAGGGCTCCCTCTGCCTCCTCGTCCTCCTCGACCTCTCCACCGCCTTTGACACCGCGGACCACTCAATCCTCCTCCACCGCCTCTCCTCCCACCTCAACCTTCAAGGTTCTGTCCTTGACTGGTTCAGGTCCTACCTTTCACACCGCATACACTTCGTTGCGGCAAACGGCTTCTCCTCCAGCCCCCGCACTGTCTAGTGTAGTGTTCCTCAGGGCTCTGTCCTCGGTCCCCTCCTCTTCACCCTCTACATGCTCCCCCTTGGTGATGTCATCCACAGACATGGGGTAAATTTCCACATATCTGTGGATGACACCCAATTCTACCTCTCTGCTTCCACCCTGAACTCCAGGACTACTGGCGTCCTGACCGACAGCCTGTCCAACATCAAGTCCTGGACGAGGGCCAACTTTCTCCAACTCAACATCAGCAAAACCCTCCTGATTTGGAAGGCCCTCCTGATTTGCTCGTGCCAGCGCCTCTGCACCTCAGGCACTGGCAGCATCAGCCTCCACGGCTGCACACTCAACCTCACTAAGCCAGTCAGGAACCTGAGTGTCTTTTTTGACCCTGAACTGTCCTTCCTCCCTCACATCCGCGCCATACCCAGCACTGCCTACCACCACCTCTGCAACATTGCCAGACTCTGCCACTGCCTCACCCCTCAGGCTGCCGAAACCCTCACCCACCCATTCGTCACATCAAGGCTCGATTACAGAAATTCCCCCCTCATTGGCCTTCCCAACCCTTCCCTTCACAAGCTGCAGATCATCCAAAACTATACAGCTCGTGTACTCTCACGCACCAGGCTCCGTGACCCCATCACTCCCACCCTCGCCCGACTCCACTGGCTCCCCATCCCCCAGAGGATCGAGTTCAAGATGGCCTTGCCCCCTCCTACCTCTTTGACTTGCTGACTCCCTACCAACCTGCCCGCTCCCTCCGTTCATCGGGCTCTGGCCTGCTCCATGTCTCCCGCTCGACCCGCCCTACCATCAGTGGCCGGGTTTTCAGCCTCTCTGTCCCCACAGTCCGGAACTCCATTCCACGGTCCCTTCGCCTCGCTTCCTCCCTTGCCTCCTTCAAGGTTGGTCTCAAGACCTTTCTCTTCGACCGTGCCTTTGGTCTCCCTCCCACCTCACCCCCACACCACCCCTCCCCCATGCTCGGGCCCCGACTCCTGACTGTTCAGCGCTTTGGGACATCCTCCCGACGTGAAAGGCGCTCTATAAATGTAATTTTGTTGTTGTTGTTATTGTATTTGTAGTTTCTCTCTCCCGGTGTCTTGGCCAATGACCTTCCAATTCACTGCCGATTATGGGACCTCGCTGTGCGGCAAATTTGCTGCCTACAAATACACAGTCACTACGCTGAACAGCAATTAGTGGGAAGCACTTTGAGGTTTTTTTTTAATGAAATGTACAGATTAGTTATTTCGCTTCCTGGAATATTCCTGAGAGATTCCAGCCCAACAGCGATGGATAACTAACCTCTCACTCTCCCCCCACCAGGGTTCTACACTTGGCATTTTCTTGGCAATTTCACACATGAATTCTTCCTTTCAATTTTCATACATTACGAAATGCCAGTCCTGAGGGCAGTGAAATTAATAAGCCCCCCACACACACCACACCCCCACACGCATACATACAGACACCCCCACCCCCCCACCCCCTCACACATACCCACACACACACACACACATGCACTATACACCTCACCCACACACCCTCCCACCACACACACCCACACCCCCCACACACACAACCCCCCCTGCACACACCCACATATACACGCATACACACACACACCCCACACACACACCCGCCCACACACACACACACACATCCCTTGCACACACACATACACCCCACACACACATACACCCCCCCACACACACCCCACATACACACGTATACACACACCCACCTCACATACACACACACACACACCACCCACACATACCGCCCACCCCACCCCCCCACCCACACACACACACGTACGCACACCTTCCCTATTAAGTAGATGAAGCTAGAATTGAACAACACAAACTTTGCTCCGACAATTTTGATCTCCTACGCACTTTGAACAGCTGGCATCAGCAAGCGACCTGAGGGTTATAAGAAATATCTTGTCTGCTATGATATTTAAATGACGATTCACTTCAACACGATGTCTCCCGAGCATCTTATTGATACTATGAATTTGCAAACGTCTTCAAATGGGCTCGAATCCAAATGGCCCCAAGGCACAAACTCATCCTGCCCAGCAAGGTAGACCCAGAATGAGAACAAGTCTGAGAACAGACCAAAACACTGACCCAAGTGAAGGATGCTATACAAATGCAAGTTACATCTGGTTGACAAGACCATGTGGAACCTACATTTCCACCAACGTAGATTTGTAATAACAATAATAATAATAATCCTTACATTTGATATAGCGTCTTAATATATCTGCGAGACGTCTCAAAGCGCTTCACAGGACATACTTCAAAGTGGATTGACTGTAGGTATTGTGGGTGAAACGCGGCAGCCAATTGAATTATTTTAATGAATTAATTAATTTCACTTTAATTAAACCCGCAAACGGTTTGATTGTGTGACCAAATTCTTCGCATTTTTTTAAAAAAAAAAAAATTTTGAAGGGATTATTGCCCTAACAACCGAATATTTTAATGTTACGAATTATAGAGGTTACATCGTAGGGAGGAGGCCTTTCGAAGGCTGAAGATGGTGTTTGCTCACCCATCGAAGCTCATTTTCAATCCACTTGACAGTCTATTCTAGAAACCTATAAGATCATCAAAGGGTATGATAGAGTAGATAGTGGGAGATTGTTTCCCTTGGTTGGAGAAACTAAAACCAGGGGTCACCACCTTAAAATAGGCCAACCCTGAAAGAGGCCAACCCTTTCGCACTGCGTTGAGGAAGAACTTCTTCACTCAAAGGGCGGTGAATGTATGGAACTCACTACCCCAAAGGGCTGTTGACGCTCATCCTTGAACATATTCAAGACTGAGATAGATAGATTTGTTATTGCAAAAGGTATTAAGGGATATGGGGATAAGGCAGGGTTATGGTATTAGCTGGAGTTAGATTAGAAGATCAGCCATGATTGAGTGGCGGGGCAGGCTCGAAGGGCCGAATGGCCTACTCCTGCTCCTACATGTTATGTTATGTTATTCTGTGAAGCGCTTTGAGACATCTCAATGACGTGATAAGGCGCTATATCAAATGCAAGGATTATTATTATTATTAATATTATTATTATTATTCACGCTTTAACTCTCCACGTGTACAAGTCGTGAATTCCTTTCACATGTGTGAGGTTTTCAGGAACGTTCCTCTAACGTCAAGCGCTCTGAGATTCCGTCCTGCATGAAGGAAGCTACATAAACGCAAGTTGTCGTTGTTGTAATGAAGCAGGTGCGGAAATAGAAAAGCGGGGTGCATCCCCGCAGGGGAGAGCGAGTGCGGTTTTCAGATCCAGGGAGCTTTCCAAACGTGAGTGGGTGGAACTTTAAGTTGTGGGGCGGATGCATTTAAGTACCGCAATGGATTTCCACTCGTGTCCGACCAAATAAAGTACGTAGGAACACGAGTAGGCCATTGGAGTAGGCCATTTGGGAGCCTGTTCCGCCATTCTATTAGATCATGGCTGATGTGTACCTCAACCACAATTACCCGCTCTTGCTCTGTATCCCTGATCCTCTGATCGAACAAATATCTATCCACCCCAGTCTTGAAAATTTTAATGGATCCAAAATCCACAGCCTTTTTGCGGAGAGAGTTCTAGATTTCCTTTGTGTGAAGGCCAATAGTGTAATAAGTAACCTTACTTAGATAAAAACAAAATATGACAAATTAGACCTCTCTATATGCATTTTTTATAACATATTAATTATATATAACATATTAATTATGTATCACTTATGTGACTATTGAAAGGCTGGTCAGCTACATTTACTTTCCAGGCTGGAGTCATACAGTATTAAATAGGAAGAAAGTCAAAAGGTTTCTCGGTGATAATTAGGTAATCTCTTGGTCATAATTTCTCTGTTTCTCTACATCCCCATTTTCTTTCGATCTGTTATTTTTCGCTGCTCTTTATCCGAGTCACTTTCTGCCTACCTCTGTCAGACTTGGCAGCCTGTGTTTTATTGATGTGGCCTTTGCCTAAGTTAATTTACAGCGAGGGTCCAAGTTCCAATTCATCTGCATCAAGTGCAAATGCCCCTTGCACCTTTCATGTCGGAAGAAACATAAAAACACAGAAACAGGAGTAAGCCATTCGGCTCCTTGAGCCTGTTCCGCCATTCTATAAGATCATAGCTGGTCTGTACCCAACTCCAATTATCTGTCCTTGCCCCATATCCCTTGATACCCTGACCTAAGAAATATCTATCCACCTCAATCTTGAAATTCTGAATGGATCCAGCATCCACAGCCTTTTGGGGGAAAGAGTTAATTTATTGAGACGTCTTAAAGCTCTTCACAGAATATACTGTAAAGTGAATTGATTGTATATTTTGTAGGCAAAATGCAGCAGCCAATTGTGCCCAGCAGTGTCCCACAAGCAGTCGTGGATTGAGTGACCAAATTATTATTCTTTTTTGGGGGGGACGGGGAATTATTACCACCAGAAAGCGATCCGCCAATCGACTAACAAACAGGTTCCTACTTACTGCTTGGTAAACAGAGGCGTGTGGAGTAAGGAAACTTGCTTTAGGTTTCGTTCTGTCTGGGATTCAAACCCAGGTCCTCTTGCTTGCGAGGTGAGTGCTCTAACTAATAGGCTTGACTATGCAAACACCCAGCTTGTCGGCATCCCCAACTCCTCCCTCCATAGGATGCAGATCATCCAGAACTCTGCAACCCGTGTCCTCTCCCACACCAGGCTCCTGAACCTATCACCCCCATCCTCGCCTGACTCCACTGGCTTCCCATCACACAGAGGATACAGTTCAAGATCCTGGTCCTCACCTTCAAAGCCTTCCATGGCGTTGCTCCCCCTTACCTCAGCGACCTCCTAACCCCCTACCAACCTGCCCGCTCCTTCTGTTCAGTGGGCTCTGGCTTGCGTCACGTGCCCTGCCTTTCCCGCCCCATCATTGGCGGGCGGACTTTCTGCCACTTTGCCCCCACCCTCTGGAACTCCACCCCGCAGTCCCTCCGCCTCGCACCCTCCCTTGCCTACTTCAAGACCCATCTCAAGACCCTTCACTTCGACCGTGCCTTCGATCACCCTCCTTCCCCCCTCTGCCCTCCAATTATTGGCTTGATATCGGGAGACAAATCCATCCAGCAGCTACGTCCAAGCTTTGCCTCTGTAACGACATTTACTTTCACTTGAAAGGAGCTATGTAAATGTAACCTATTAGCGTTATTTCTGTGAGTGCCTTCTGTGCAGATGGACTGTGGTGTGCGCGCCTAGTACCCCTGAGTATCTCGTTGTATTCAAAGGTCAGGTTTTCTGCGGGGGAGGGGATAATGCTGGAGTCCTGTAGCTTAGTGATTGGAGCACTCGCCTCGCAAGCGAGAGGACCTGGGTTCGATTCCCGGGCAGGGCAAAACCTTAGACAGGTTCCATTACTTGGCAGTAAGCAGGAACCCGGTTGTTAGTTGAAATCGCTTTTCCGGGGGTAATAAATACTTGGTTAAAAAAAAATTTGGGTCGCTCAATCCACGACTGTTTGTGAGACGCTGCCTGGTACTATTGGCTGCCGTTTGTCGCCCACAAAATACACAGTCAATTCACTTAACAGTATATTCTGTGAAGCGCTTTGAGACGTCTCGAAGACGTGATAAGGCGCTATATCAAATGCAAGGATTATTATTATTGTGACCACAGAAGGGAGGTCACATCGCTGTGAACATGGCGGCCGCCATAATGAAGTGGAGGAATATTGAAGGATATGGCAATCATCGAGTTTGGACTTGTAACTCGTGAGGAGCAATAACCCCCTCCGCTAACACACGCGCACACATGACGTGACACCCTGTTTCTGGGCTGTAACTCTCTGATCTAGTGGTTTCAGGCACGCAGTTACAAGACAGGAAGTTGGCAACCACCCCGATCATAACATTCACGGTCTCCCAAACAAACAGTCAAGGGGTTTTAATTATGGACTCAACTGCTCTTGAAACCTTGGCAGACGGATAAAGATTGGAAGAGGAAGAATAGAAACATTTCGCCCACCAAATATAGTCAATTCACTTTACAGTATATTCTGTGATGCGCTTTGAAGCCATGATGAAGCGTTGTATCAAATGCAAGCATTATTATTATTATTATTATTATTATTATTATTATTAAACACGTTTGGGGGAACGAACGGAGGATTGGGAACTGGAGCAGTAGATGGCTGCAAAGAATGAGCTAACACCAGCCCAGGCTCAATGGGTCGAATAACCTCTAGAAAGCGCTTCCCGAGATTCACTGTGAACTGTAATGAAGTATATTTGCAGGCGAATGAGATGGCCAATTTAAGCACAGCGGCATCCCACATACTGCAGCGAAGCAAATATCCTATATTTTTCTTGTCGGCCAGGACACCGGGAGTGAGAAACTCCCTTCTCTTTGCGATTAGTACAAAGATCTTTAACATCCACCTGAAATTATTGCAGCTCTTTTTGTTCATTCGAGCCGTAGGTCAGGAGTACGTACGGCAGTGAAATCACTCCCATGTACCCAATATGTTTCATACCCGTGCTGTAGTTGGCAGCTTTATTTCCACTTTTAGCTCATTTTGTGCTGGTAGACTCCATTGCCAGTCCAGCTCAGCGAGATTGCTGACACGAATTTCCCTGTCCATTATTGTAAAGCAATCGATGCAACGCCATCGACTGTTAGTCGACTAATTGCTGGCAGTCACTGCTCGGTTGGTAGCACTCTCGCTCAGGGGGTTCAGGGTTTGAACCCCAAGTGGGAACGCTGAGCTCACATTCTCACCTGGCAGTCCAGCTCAGCATTGAAACTGCGGCAGAACGTTAACGTCAATCCTTACATTTCATACGGAGGCTTTCACGTCGGGAGGACGTCTCAAAGCGCTTCTCGGGATTTTTCTGTAAAGTGTCGTGACTGTGAATTTTTTGGCTTATGTTGTCAGAAATTCCAATAGAGTCCCGTAGCGTAGTGGTTAGTGAGCTCGTCTCGCAAGCGAGAGGACCCGGGTTAGATTCCCGGGCAGGGCAAAACCTTAGACAACTTTCCTTACTCCATACTGTTCGTCCATAAAAATACACAGACAATCCACTTTACAGTATATCCTGCAAAGCGCTTTGAGACGTCTCAACGATGTGATAAAGTACTGTATCAAATGCAAGGATTACCCTCCACGTAAAATGGATACTAAACACGAAATGGTCAAAGCTGTATGGTGTCAAGAATTACATGTGGTGATATCCCGCAGGTGAAGCTGATGGGGAAAACACATGCTGGAATGAAAGTATCCATCACACCTGTCACAAATCTCACCATCCTATCGATCTGTCACCGGGGGTGATTCATTGCTCTTTGTGCTCCCGGATAATTGTCACAGCTGCAGATCAATAGCAATACTGATGTGTCAAACCTGCTGAAAACTGGTCCCTCGACGTACCTTCCGTCCGGTATTTGCTTGAACAACAAGCAACAGTCTTTGACGTCCAGCTTTGACGTCCCAGTCCAGGCTGACTCTCGAGGTTCGTCAGGGTAGGGAAACCCTGCGTTGTCGTAGATGCAGATTTGCAATCATAATAATCCTTCCGGCTTGATATAGCACCTTGTCGCATCATCAAGACGTCTCAAAACGCTGCGCAGGAACTGTGTCATTTGATTGCAAATGTGGCAGCCGATTTGTGCACAGCAATGTTCCAGAAACACCATGAAGTGAATGACCGGTTTTATTTGGGGGACGTTATCGGGCAGGACTTCGGGAGAAAATCCCTTCTCTTTTCAAATAGTGCCACGGAATATCTAATGTCTATCATACCAGCTCTCGCCAGGCTCCACTGGAACTCTATCCCCCAGTGCCTTCGCCGCTTCCTCCCTTTCCACCTTCAAGGCCGGTCTCAAGACCTTTCTTTTTGACCGTGCCTTCAGCTCCCCTCTCAACTCTCTATCCCCTCCTCTCCTCCCTTCCCTCACCCCTGCTCAGGTCCTGACCCAACTGTCCATCGCCTTGGGACGTCCTCCCGACGTGAAAGGCGCTCTATAAATGGAATCTTGCTGTTGTTGTTGTCTCCCTATCACACCAATGACCCTCACAATCATCTACAAATCCCTTCACACCCTGGCACTTCCCTACCTCTCCAAGTTGCTTACGCCCTACTCCACTACCCGCTGCCTCCACTCGACTGGCTCCGGCCTACTGCTTGTTCCTCGTCCCCTCCGTTCCACCATCGGCAGCCGTGCTTCCAGCCACTAAGCCCCCAAAACTTTGGAAGTCTTTCCCTCAATTCCTCTGCCTTGCCCATCCTTCCCCATTTTCAGCCTGAAGACTTTCTTCTTCGACTGTGCCTACGGTCACCTCTCCCCTCCCCCTGGCTCGGCATCAGACTCCGCTACTGTTGAGCTCTCCGAGACTCTACACTTTGGGGAGGGCACTATATAAATGCAAGTTGTTGTCTTTGTGAAGGGCTCTAAGACGTTATCCTACATAAAGGAAAAATTCTAGTGGCAGAAATTTCTGCTCGTTTAATTGCCTGTCTTAACCATCTCCCTGGCCTTTCTGGATGCTACTCTAGTGCCTGGATTTGGGGTATTTTTAAACTGCTGTTAATATGTGCCCAAGTGCATTCAAGCTGTCTCCAACTCCTTTCCCTGGCACCTCACAGCTGACAGAGTCAAGAGAGCTCTCATCTGGCCAGAAAGGGCCAGTGCTCTTTACTGACAAGGCTCACTGCCAAATTAGAGCGAAACAACCACAAAAGCGGAGTTGCGTGTGTGTGTGGCTTCACAAATCAGACCTGTGGGTCAATGGGAGGTGTTGTAAAACAACTTGCATACATACAACTGTTTTGCACTTATGATAATACGCAGATTGAGGAAATGCACTTTATTGGCAAATCTGGGGAAGTGTCACTTATAAGTGCTTCCAACTGTGACTGCAGATTTTGTCGGCGAAGCCAATTCCACTCAGCAGCGTCCCACAAACAGTTGTGGATTGAGTCACCAAATTTTTTTTCCGGGGGGGGGGGGGAGATTATTACCCCCAGAAAGCGATTCACCAATCGACCAGGTTCCTACTTACTGCTGGTTAAATAGTGGTGTGTGGAGTAAGGAAACTTGCCCAACATTTCACCCTACCTGGGAATCGAACCCAGGTCCTGTCACTTGTGAGGCGGGCGCTCTAACCACTACGCTCTGAGACACCGTCCGGCTTTTAAGGGTGCTATATAAAATGCAAGTTGTTGTTGAAAGCTACAGGACGCCACAAGATGCACTGCCCCTTTTAAGATTCCCAAACCCCCGGAAGCTGGGGCTATAGATTACACAATTGATTATTTGTGGCTGCGGTTTCAAGCGCTGACTGAAGAAGCCCCCATTCTTAAAATGGAAAAGTCCTGGACTTTGGGGATATACAGTAGTCGAATAAAAAAGAGATTTACAGGGTTCCCAGGATTCGATGTCCAAACCGTGGGAACAGGACTTCCACAAGCCATAAACCTAAATTTCGCCTGTTCAATGTCAAAGCTATAAAATGCGGTTGTGTTTAATTGTCTGGCTCACAAGGGTCATGTGTTTACAAAGTGACCTTGTGTATGTGTTTTTAGCCCTCCGCCGCCTCCCCTATGTACATTGAATTGAACTCAAACCGCTTCCAGTCAAACACAGCTCTTTGTTGCCTTGACTGTGGCCATTAGTTAGTTAGTTAGTTTAGTGAGTGAGTTAATTAATCATTTGGTTACATTTGCGCTAAGGACCGTGAAGTGAAACATATCGTGGCGTTGCAAAAAAAAAACCAGCAAGGCACAGGCAGGGAGATTGTTATTGTTAGATGTGGTAAATAAGTAATGCACCCAATTCTATCTCGTGCGTGTGGAGGTGTGGGGTGCGGAGAGAGACAGAGAGAGCGAGAGAGAGAGACAGGGAGAGACGATTGTACAACATTTTCTATCATTACTGCTCTAGTTTCCCATGCTCTGTGAACGTGATGTGCTCAGAGCTTTTCGATTCTCATTCCCTTGCTGTCCATGCTCACAGCTGGAGATTGGCTGCTCAATTGGATTGCTGGCTCGATGTTTCACGGCAATCAGAGCCATTTCTGAAAAAAAACTTGAAGGTTTTTCCCTTTACTATCAGGCTGGATAGGAACTGAGGAATAATGAATATAATGAGCCTTGCATTTGATATCACACCTTATCAGGTCATTGAGACATGGAAACATCGAAGCGTAGAAACAAAGTAGGCCAGTCAATCCCTCGAACCTGTTCCGCTATATCCCTTAATACCCCGTATCCCGTAATACCTTGACCTAACAAATACCTATCCACTTCGGTCTTGAAAATGTGATGAACAAATCCAGTTTTTTTGCTCTGCCTTTGGGGTTTAGTGCTTTCAAGAGAGGAGAGGAGAAATGGAAGGGGGGGTGTGGGGAGTAAAACAAGTGCTGGTGCGTTAACTGAAACTTTCCATTGATGGTGGGAAATAGCTGCTACATATCAACAAAAAAAACGACGTGTATCCCACTGGCAGCTCCCTCCCGAGAGGAGACATCAGTCTGACATGAGTAATTGTTGGCCATATTTACACAGTCACTTGGAATCAACTTTTCCTCATCGCAACATTTTATTTTTACCTCACGGAATTTTCCTTCCGTGACAATTTGCTGCCTCTCTCCCCAAAGCTACCAAAACTGTCTTTTCCTTCGACGGTTACTAATCTTCTTCTGGGGACAGTAATCCCTTCGAAAGAAAAATAAAACATTTTCTCACTCAATAATTCGGTGAAGGCCAGAGCCAATGGGGAGAAGATTAGTACAATAATCGGGCATACTCAATTCATAAAATAAATACTTTTTTGTAGAGCTGGGTATGAGGAGTGTGAGGAGCGTAATGTTTTCATTTATTTGAATTTAGTTGTGTGCCATGAATAGGGCAGACCAGCTTGCTACGTTGAATTATTCTAGTAAATAAACAGTCAAGAGATCCCTAGCTGTGAGGATGAGATTGCAATGCTGGGATGTAAATTAATACTCACAACCACCACAGTATTTGGAATACAGAGAAAAGCGTGATTTCTGAACGACTGAACTCACTGGATATTGATGTTCCACTCTCTTGAAAGAATCGAGACATAAAAAGTAGTTGCCTTGTATCGTGCTTTGATTTTCAATACGTATTCTCTAATACTCAAAGTCTGATTTGCTTGAGTCTTCTAGTCGGTCACAACTTGCACAGGGTGGAATAATATTAATTAATAATTATTATCAATAATAATTAATCACATGCATTTGATATAGCGCCTTATCAGGTCGTTGAGACGTCTCAAAGCGCTTCACAGGATATACTGTAAAGTGTAGTGACTGTGTGTTTTGTGGGCAAAACGAGGCAGCCAATTGCGCCCAGCAGCATCGCACAAACATCCGTGGATCGAGCGACCAAATTATTATTATATTGTAAAATTTAGCTTATTTCCAGCAATTATGATAAAAACATAAGCGGGCATGGATACACTGTAAAGTGGAATGACTGTGTATTTTGGTAGCGTAGTCCAAACTACAGAGAGAGTAGTCACTACACCTACCTGTAATCATTGAGAAACCCTTCGAGATGTTTGGACAATATAGGTGATATACAAAACATTAGGATTCTTTATTTATGTGCGATGTATTGTCTTGCTCGACCATGGCTCATGCCACTACCTCCTCCTTTACCATCGTGTCCTTGTCCTGAAATCCACTCTCCACTTCACAGACTACACTTCAGGCATCGCATTGATTTAATTTCAGAGCCGAACAAAGAGCTCAGCAACAATCGCACTCAGCAAATTGCAGGGCCAAAGCCCGTCGGAAACCACCGCCCCCTCCTCTGCATCGATGGCAGAAACCGCTCGATGGGTTTGCTGCAGAAATATACGTGAGAGTATCTGTGGGCGTAATGAATATGGAAAAAAAAGTTGCCAAATAACTCCAACTGACGAGAGACCAGGAATCAGAATTGGCATGAAATCCCATGTGTGTAACCTTCCAGAATTATTTCTTTGGAGTTCTGTTGTCCTGGCATTGACCCAAGATCCTATCTAATATGTTACATATGAGTCTACAGTACCAAATTGCACATGATGGATCTGTGTAAATGTCAAGCACAGTTGGGGGGAGATGGGGGGTGGAGGGGGGGAAGGGGGAAGTTGGAGGGAAGCAAAAGGCAGCCTCCGAGATGAAAATTTTGCTACGTTTAACCTCATTCGTTCTCCCAAACCTTGATTCTGCAACTAATGCTCTCTGGCATTTGGTAAACTGGTTGTTGTCTCTGTGGGGAGAGAGCGATAATCCCTTCATGCCCTGCCCGCCATCTTCCTACCTCTCCGCCTTGCTAACTCCCCAACCCACAAGCCGCTGCTTCTGCTCGGCTGGCTCCAACCTCCTACCCGTCCCTCGTGCCCTCCGTTCCATCATCAGCAGCCACTGCGCCCCAAAACTCTGGAACACTCTCTTCTGTCCCTCCTCCTTGTCCCTTCCTTCCCCATCTTCAGGACACGCCTGAAGACCTTCCTCTTCAACTGTGCTCTGCCACTGTCACGCACTCTGAGACGCTGCCCCCACGTGTGGGGTGCAATATAAATGCAAGTTGTCGTCGTCGTCGTTGTTGTTGAGTATTCCAATCCAAACAGAGGGAAATAGCTGTAGCCAAACACTCCACAGGCAGTAGAACAAGACGGCACAGCTTCGGGATTGTGCAGGAACAATTTCAGGATAGACACCATTCCTGGTATATGTCTTGACATCGTGGTAATCAACCACCGAAAGGGATCTGCCCTTGAGGCCAGGATGCTGTTGATGGAAGGAGGGAAGCATGGGGACACTGCAAGAATGAGATCAGATGGGCCAAAGGGTTGTCTTTGACCGAAACTCTCTTGTGAATCTGTGAAAGTGACAGAGCAGGAAAGGATTCCAGCCGTCACAGAACATGCCCTCGTGCCCTCTTTTCAGAAAAGACATGGAAGTCCTATCTACTCGTTCTCAGGTGACGTCACAACATTCTCTGCTGCTCATTGGAAAAGGGAAGGGAGTTTCTCCCAGTGTTCTGGCCAACACACCTCTAGATTTTTTTTGGTATAGTGCCTTATCACGTGTTCGAGAAGTCTCAAAGCACTTCACACGATATACGGTAAGGTGAATTGACTGTATATTTTGTGAGTGAAATGTGGCAGTCAATTTTGCACAGCATTGTTCCACAAACAGTCATGCATTGAGTAACCAAATTATTAATATTTTTGATGGGATTATTACCCGTAGAAATGCGATCAGCCAATTGACCAAAATCAGGTCCCTACTTACTGCTAGGTAAACAGAGGCGTGTGGAGTAAGGAAACTTATGTAATGTTTCGCCCTGCCCGGGAATTGAACCCGGGTCCTCTCGTTTGCGAGGCGAGAGCTCTAACCACTGAGCTACAGAATTGGAAAAGGGAAGGGAGTTTCTCCCCAACGTCCTGGCTAACAAACCTCTAGACCGACTGATCATTCACTTCATTGCGATTGGTGTGACCTGGATGTGTCCAGGATGACTAACCATTTTTTGTGTATAACCATACATACATACAGTCACTATGCTTTTCCGTGACAAGCTGCAAAACACTTGGAGGTGAGCCGATGTGATAACTTGAAACAAGAACCCAAAGCCTTGATCCAGCTGCTATCCCAAGCAAATTAAGCCCTGAAAGTATCGAAGGAGATATCAGACCAAAGTGTTCCCAAATGTTTTTAATTGAATGTTTTTCTTTCCGTTTCAGTGAAACATTCTAGAAATCTGAGTGTATTTCTGGGCTCGTCCAAGGTATTTGGGGCTTTAACTGCATATTTAACATTCTGATCCCCGACAGAGAAATCTGCTTTTCATTTGTTCCCCCTGGTTCTCAAGAAATGAATAATGCCTCGAGCTCCCACATTAAACCTCCCCCCCACCCTCCTGCTCAAATGAGGAATGTAATGGACGGGTCCCTTGACCGACTGGGTCCCAGAAGGCTGGTCCTGTCAATGTAGGCACTCCTCCTGTCCATACACTGCCAAACAGTTGTGGTCTAACAAGGACACTCACCATCTTGGAGTGGCAAAGGCCGGATATCAGGAAGTATTTTTTTTCACCGCAAATGGTAATTAATGACTGGAAACAGGGGTTACTAAGAAGAGCCGTTGGAGCCAGGACTCATTCAAGAAGCAGCTTGAGGTTGTGATGAGAGTACAGTCGAGTGGGTGGTCTGGAGAGATCAGATCAAAATGGGCCAAAAGGCCTTTTTCATTCAACTAATTCAACTAATTCAAAACTCTGTCGCTCGCATTCTCATCCACACTAAGCTCCATACCTCCATTACCTCAGTCCTTGTCAAACTCCATTGGCTCCCTGTTCACAGAGCGGATTGATTTCAAGATCCTCACACTTGTACTTAAATCCCTTCGTTCCTTGGAAACTTACCTAATGTTTCACCCTGCCCCGGAATCGAACGCGGGTTCTTTCGCTTGTGAGACGAATGCTCTAACCACTATGCTACAGTACTCCACAAGAGATAGTGGTGGTGTCCCCCAAATTACATTGTTCCCACAGGACGTCAATCACTAGCTAGTGACCTCCAGGATTAACCATTGCTCACAACTGAGTGATTACCTAGCCACAAGGACATGGCATTGCCAAGTGCTACTCAAAATCAGCCATCACATAGCTCCCCTGGTGATCACACCCACTCACCCTGGCATCGCCCATCACTCGCTCTGACCCTGGCATCACCTGTCACTGTGCCACACTGCCCATCGACCTATTTCACCGGTTAAAGCAACCAGGTGAGATGACAACAACAAATTACACTTAAACAGCGCCTTTCACGTCGGGATGACGTCCCAAGGCTCTGGACAGTCAGGGATTTGCACCCGAGCTGGGGGTAGGGATCAGGAAGGGTGGAGGGCAGGGAGGGTAGGAGGGCGACCGAAGGCGGGGTCGAAGAGGACGGTCTTGAGATGCGCCTTGAAGCAGGCAAGGGAAGGTAATAATAATCCTTGCATTTGATATAGTGCTTTTCACGTCGGGAGGACGTCCCAAAGCGCTTCACAGAACACACTGTAAAGTGAATTGACTGTATATTTGTGGGCGAACGCGGCAGCCAATTGCGCACAACAATGTCCCACAAACAGTCGTAGATTGAAAATGACCAATTTATTATTGTTTTTGGTTTTGGAGGGATTATTATTAGGCTCTGTGTGGAGTAAGGAAACTTGCCCAAGGTTTCGCCCTCTGCCTGGAATTGAACTCAGGTCTCTCACTTGCAAAGCAAGTGCTCCAACCACTGAGCTACAGGACTCCACAAAGATGCGAGGTGAAGGGACCATGGATGGAGTTCCAAAGGGTATGAGCAGAGAGGTTGAAGGTCTGACTATCAATGGTGAGGGTGGGTTGGGGGGGTGAGTGCGGAGATGAGACCTAATGTCTTTCAAACACTGCCCCTCCCATTATTCTCCTGCACAGCTCAGAGCAGGGCAGTGCAGTGCACATACTGATGGCAATCCTGCCCAAATGTTCCTACACAACACGAGAGCGCAGATCGATCTTTCACAGAAAGTAAATGCGAAGGGGCTTTATTTAGTGTAAATGAGAACCTTATGTTTCATAGGTTACGGATCGAGACGATCTCTAACACAACGCATCCCAGTATTTAAACTCCAACAATTACTCCGACATGTGGAGTCCTGTAGCTTACTGGGTTAGAGCTCTCGCCTCGCAAGCGAGAGGACCTGGGTTTGATTCTCAGACGGGACAAAACACTGGGCAAGTTTCCTTACTCCGCACGCCTCTGTTTACCTAGTAGCAAGTAGGAACACGGTTGTTCGTCGATTGGCGGATCGCTTTCCTAGAGTACTAATCCCTTCGAAAAAAAAATAATTTGATCATGCAATTTGTGGAACACTGCTGTGTGCAATTGGCTGCCATGTTTCGCTGTGAGGATAATCAATTCACTTTACAGTATATTCTGTGAAGCGCTTTGAGACTTCTCACAACCTGCCTTTGGCATTGGAGCGGGATGGGGAGGGAGTGGGCACTGCACTCCAGGCAAATCCAATTATTTCATAATAATAATTCTACGTAATTCAAGCAATTCTTGTCAAGTTTTCTTTGGCGAGTCTTAAGCATGATGTTGGGTTTCTCTGTGGGTCAGCTGTAAGGCTGACCCCAAATTGCTTTGCATAACACAATTGTCTGTCTCCCTGTTCAGAGGTCTGTTAAAGATCTCACGGCACTACTTGAAAAGAGAAGAGAGTTTCTCCCAACAGTTTGTGCTAACCAACAATCCTCCAGATAAAATTGGCCACTCACTTCATGGTTGTTTGCAGGGACGTTGCTGTGTGCAAATGGAGTGCCGTGCTCACCTACAAATACACAGTCACTACACTTTTCAGTAAATCACGTGAAGCACTTTGGAGGGTCCTCCTAAAGTGAAATTCGAATATATATATATATCAGCTTTATTGGAAAAGTTTCCCCATATAGTATCAGAAGTACTGTGTATGAATTCGACAGAAACCCAGTTGTATTTGTGTAAAGTGCTGGGTGTGCAGCCTGAGTTTTATTCTTGCTGACTGAGACTCCTGTTTAATATCTCACTGTTGCCTAGTTGGGAATAAAGTAATGTGGAAAAAATATGTATATCAGCTGAAATCCTTGCATTGGTGTCATAAACTTAATGCAACATGAGCAATTTTTCTTTCAAATAGTAATAAATTGGCAATAAAAAAATGACAAACTGATGGAAACACAAAGATTATAAAATACCACACGTTGGTAAAACTGGCCTTTGTTCAGCATGGAAAGATTAATAAATAATAATGATAATCAAAGCAAAAGTTTGATGGAGTGCCTATCAAGGCACAAGTCCACCTCGAATACCTTTGTGACACTGCAAGCAGTGACTGTGTATTTTGTAGGTGAACAAGGCAGACAATTTGCTCACGGCAGTGTCCTATTAAAAAAAAGCCATGAAAGCGAATGACTAATTTTATTCAACGACAACAACAACTTGCAGCACCTTCCCTGCACTGCAGCGGCGTTCACCAGAATACCAGGGCTTAAAGGGGTAAATTACGAGGACAGGTTGTGTAAACGTGGTCTGTATTCCCTTGAGTTCAGAAGGTTGAGGGGTGATATAATTCAAGGTGTTTAAAATAATAAAGGGATTCAATAGGGCAGCTACAGAGAAACTATTTCCTCTGGTGGGGGAATCCACAACAAAGGGGCATCATCTTGCGATTAGAGCTCAGGCCATTTAGGAGTGAAATCAGCAACTTTTCACCCAAAGGCCAGCTTTTTACCTTCAAAACCCTCCACAGTCTTGCTGCCCCCTACCTCTCCGACCTACTAACTCCGTATCAGCCCGTCCATTCCCTCCGCTCGATGGACACCGATCTGCTTCAGGTCTCCCGCCACTTTCCGCCATACCATTGGCGATCGGGCATTCAGCATCTCTGCCCCCGCACTCTGGAACTCTATCATACCCTCTCTTGCCTTCTACAAGTCTCAACTAAAGACTTTCCTCTTCAACTGTGCCTTCAGCCACCCTTCCACCCCCACTCCTCCTGACCCCAGCTCCCAGCTCGGGTCCAAAAACCCATAACTGTCCGGCACCCTGAGACGTCTTTCCATTGAGAACAGCACTGCACAAGTGTAACTTGTTGTAGTGGAAATCTGGAACTCTCTACCCCAAAAAGCTGTGGATACTGGATTCATTGATATTGTCCAGACTGAGGTGGATAGATCAGGAATATGGGGTAATTGGACTTGAGGTACAGATCAGCCATGATCTTACAGAATGGTGGAACAGGCTCAAGGGGCTGAATGGCCTACTCCTGTTTCTAGTTTCTATGTCATCTTGGACTATGTAAACTCAATGTCTCAACATTGGGATCGAACCCATAATCTCCTAACTCAGAGATAGGAATGCTTTTGATTGAGCCAGGGGATCAGGCCAAAGTTGGCTGAAATTACATGCTGCCTTGAGGCAGCGCCTTTCATTTCAGGAGCACAGCTTCACAGCACTTCACAGAATTTATACTGTAAAGTAATAATAATAATCCTTGCATTTGATATAGCGCCTTATCACGTTGTCGAGATGCCTCACAGAATATACTGTAAAATGTAGTGACAGTATATTTTGTGGATGAAACACAGAAGCCAATTGCGCACAGCAGCGTCCCACAAACAGTTGGTGAATTGAGTGCCCCAATTTTTAAAAAATTATTTATTGATTTGTTTGTTTGTTTTTGAAGGGATTAGTACTCCCAGAAAGCAATCCACCAGGATATTACTTACTACTAGGTAAACAGAGTGGAGTAAGGAAACTTGCCTAAGGTTTCGACCCACCCGGGAATCGAACTCAGGTCGCTCGAGAGGCAAGTGCTCTAATCACTGAGCTACAGAACTCCACTTAAAATTACAAACAAAAAAACCTGATTACGCAGGAACAAGACAGAGAGGTTAGTGAGCACCCTGTGGTTTCTGATGGACATTAATGAGAAGGTATTCTCATGTTGTTTTCGTAATGCTGGAGCAGATAGCTTCCCATCACAGTTACCCACGTGATTGAAAAATATTTCATTCAGTACTGCAGGTATGAATAATAACAATAATACTAGTCAGATAACCCTTGCTATTGATGTAGCGCCGGTCACACTGGAGGACATCTCAAAGCACTTGTAATAATCCTTGCATCTGTGACTTATCACGTCATCGAGACGTCTCAAAGCGCTTCACAGAATATATTGTAGAGTGGAGTGACTGTGTATTTTGTGGGCGAATGCACAGTCAATCCACTTAACAATATATTCCGCGTAGAGCTTTGAGAGGCACTTCGCAAAATTTTTTCATCATCGTAGCATTTGTTATAGCAATTCACAGAATTTACTGTAAAGTGATATTTTTGTAGGGGCACACAGCAGAACAACTTATGCACAGGACACCGGGAGAGAAAGAGAGAGAGAGAGAAACTCCTTTCTCTTTTCAAATAGCGCCACAGGATCTTTAACGTCCGCCTGAATAGGTACAAAAGGGACTTTGGTTTAAGTCTGAGCTGAAGAAAACGGCACCTGAAGAAAAATGCAGCATTCCCCCATCTTCCCCCAATTACAATGCGTTTCATTCGTTCCCCTACAAAAAAAAAGTCTCCACACTTTACGGTAAATTCCACGAAGGGCTACGAGACATCCTCCTGATGTGAAAGGCAATACATCAAATGCAAAGATTGTTATGATTATTACAATAAATTTGACAACACCACTATGTTTATTACAAGAATGACGTTGGAGTTAGACTGTTGAGTCCATTAATGTCAAACTTGTTGGTGCATTTTTAGCATTTTGTTCCTGTTTCAGTGAAACCATTTGGCTGTCGGTGTGAAGGGCTATTATTCTTGGAGTGGTTGATTCATTTGGATAGCTTTTGTAAGTGGTTACAATGAGAAGGGGGAGCTGGGAGAGTCTGGTGATCATTGGTATCTTCCATGAGGAATGTTACTTTGGCGGTCGTGCCTTCAGTCTCTCTGCCCCCACCCTTTAGAACTTCATCCCACTGTCCCTTTAGCTCTTCCTCTCCCCCTTCAAGCCCTGTCTCAAGACCCTCTTCTTCGACTGCGCATTTGATCACCTTCCTACCACCTACCCGCCCTGGCCTCCAAAACCCGCATTCCCCCCACCCCTACCCTAACCCCCAGCTTGGGTGCAAATGCTTGACTGTCCAGCAGCTTTAGACAGCCTCCCGACAGGTGAAGAGATGTTCAGATGAAGAAGACCCTTTAGCCCATACTGTATAATAGTCATCATCAACATCATAGCATTTGATATAGCACATTTCATGTTAGGAAGGGGTCTCAAAGCACTTCATGAGACATACTGTTAAGTGCAGTGACTGTGTATTTAGTAGGTGGACTTGGCAGCTCAATTGTGCACAGTGATGTCCCACAAACAGCCATGGAGTGAGTGACCAATTTTATTTGGGGGATTGTTGGCCAGGCACTGGGAGAGAAACTCCTGATCTTTTCAAATAGTGCCATGGCATCTTTAACGTCCACCTGAACAGGCAGATGGGACTTTGGTTTAAGGTTTCATCCAAAGGACGGCACCTCCGACAATGCAACACCCCCCGAGCACTGCACTGGACTGTCAACTTAGACTATTCGAGTTCAAAGTTCTGTCATGGGCTTCAATCTCAGAGGTGAGTATACCAGCAACAGAGCCAGACCTAACAACCAGGCTGACATTTGATCTCAATTTCCTAGAATATCAACTCCATCATCTCATCATCACAGCATGAAACGGTTTCTCAAACAAGCCCTGTATCCTGGCAACAGCCCCGCTCCACGCTAATCTGTTCCAGCTGTTAATGTTTATGTAAAGAAATACTTCCTGGTGTCTGTTTTTAAATTGGTTTCAGAACCATGAACCTGTGACCTTGTATCCTGTTACATTGACTGGAATCCCATAGCATTTTGGTTAGAGCGCTCGCCTCGCAAGCAAAAGGACCTGGATTTGATTCCCAGGTCAGGGCAAAAACAGGCAGGTTTCCTGACTCCACACTCCTCTGTTTACTTAGCAGTAAGTAGGAACCCAGTTGTTAGCCAATTGGCGGATCACTTCCCGGGGGTAATAATCTGTTCCCAATCCTCAATCCACGACTGTTTGTGGGGCACCGCTGTGTGCAATTGGCTGCCCCATTTCGTCCAAGAAATATACTTTACAGTATATTCTGTGAAGCACTTTGAGATGTGACTCGACAACTTGATCGGGCGCTATATCAAATGCAAGGATTATTATTATGTCTCTGTTACAGGGTAAAGAGACCCATGGTTGGGTAAGTGCCTAACAGGGACAGCAAAGGAAAGTAAGGAAATCGTGTGAACTTAATGTCTTTCTCTCGGGTGATTAAGCTGCAACCTTTAGAGAATAACACAAAGCATGTACTTAGTGCCACTTCCACTGAATGATGTTAAAGCAAAGCCTTAAGGCTACAAACTCCTTCCCCACAACAAAGAAATAGTTGTGCGTCCTTCCTGAACACCCCAACACGACCGATCGATCAATGTCCAATTACTCATTTACTGCGACTCAGATAATCAGTTCTCAGAGACGTTAAGAACATAAGGAATGCTAGACAAAAAAAAGACCAAGGTCCATCTAGTTCGCCTTTCACCTTCCTGGTGGTCGCAAGCACATATGTCCCGAACTACCTATGTGCCATATCCCATAATCTTGTTTCCCAAAAGAAAACTATCTAATCTGCGTTTGTTAGAATCGACATTTCCTGCTTCAACATTGAATCAGATGTTTTCTTAGACGGCCTTCAGCAGCTCAGCAGCAACTTATCTTCGTTCAAACGCTATTGAACTCGTTCCAAGCGACATCTGTTGCTTCACACTTACAGTTGACATAATAATAATAATCCTCACATCTGTTAGAGCATCTTTGACGTCGAGAGGACAGACACCCCAAAGAGCTTCATAGGATATACTGCAAAGGGCAGCGAGTTGTGTGTTTTGTGAGAAAGTGCAGTAGCCAATATGAGCACAGCAACGTCCCACACACAGCCATGGAGTGAACGAACCAAGTTTTTGTTTGCTTTTTGCTTGTTTTGGGGGATTCTTCGCCAGGCCAGGACACTAGAAGAAACTCCCTTCCCTTTTCGAATAGGATTATTATTAAAAACAATAGTAAATTGATCTCTCAAGCCATGACTGTCTGTGGGACATTGCTATGCACAATTGGCTGCCACGTTTTGCCCACAAATATGCAGTCAATTCGCTTTACAGTATATTCTGTGAAGCTCTTTGAGACGTCTCGAAGACGTGAAATGCGCTTTATCAAATGCAAGGATTATTATTTTTATAGCAGCGCCGTGGGATCTGGACCGTCCACTCGAACCAGTAGGCGGGACCCCGATTGAACTTTACATCTGAAAGATGGCACCTCCGACAATGCAGCAAAACCCCAGCAATGCACTGGAGCGTCAGCACAGAAAATGTGGGTTCCACGTCCCAACATGAAGCTCAATCCCACATTGCATGTGAGCAACGACAGAGGAGAAAGACTGATAGTCTGTCACATATCAGAGAATCTCTCGCCAGGGCCTAAAATCAAGCGTAATTGCCCTAGAATGCTTGGAACGAGCCCCTTTAGCAATTCGGAATGCTTTGTTTTCAAAGGCTGATCAAATCTGCAACACATGTACACATTGATTGACAGATACACTGAGGTACTTCTCCTGATCAGTGTAATAAGTCACCCACCGACAACAACAACTTGCGTTTAAACAGCGGCCGTCACGTGGGGTAGAGTCCCAGAGAGCTTGACAGTGGCAGAGTCTGACCCCGAGCCAGGGGAGGAGGTCACCTTAAGCACGATCAAAAAGAAAGGTCTTTAGACGGGATTTGAAAGTGGGGAGGGAGGGAGGGAGCAAGGCACAGGGATTGAGGGAGGGATTTCTAAAGTTTTGGGGAGTAGTGGCTGAAGGCTCAGCCACCGATGGTGGAGGGGAGGGGAGGGGACGAGGGACAAACAGGAGACCAGAGCCAGACAAGCGGAAGCAAACAGGCGGTGGAGTGGGAGCGTAAGCAAATCAGGTAGGTAGGAAGGTGTGAGAGCATGAAGAAATTTGAAAACGAGCGAGAGGATCTTGAAATCGATCCGGTCGATAATTGGGGCCCCATCTTCAAAATCACGCACACACTGCAAACAACGTTTTGTTTTCGGTTCAACTGAGTATCGGAAACTCACCAGCATGTATTGCGATGGAATGGGAATGGACCAGCACATGTACAGGCTTACCTAACTCAGGTGGGCAAGAGCTAAAGCTTGGGGCCCCAGCGTGTGTGTTGAGATAACTGCTGGCGTTAAAAAAACAGTTCTAAACGCATAGCTTGCCATTGAGAGTTCCGTCTATAGCACAGCGTGTGTGGCTACTAACTGCAGGTAACAATAATAATAATCCTTACATTTGATATAGTGCCTTATCACATTGAGACGTCTTAAAGGGCTTTACAGAACATATTGTAAAGTCGATTGACTGTATATTTTTCAGGCGAAACACGGCAGCCAAATATGCACAGCACTGACCCACAAACAGTCGCGGATTGCGTGACCAAATTATTATTTCTTTGAAGGGCTTATTACCCCCGGAAAAGCAATCCAACAATCAACTAACAACCGGGTTCCTACTTACTGCTAGGTAAATAGAGGCGTGTGGAGTAAGCTCCTGAACATGAATAAGATCTGTCAGGAATGAAACCCGTCTATTTCTGTCAGCAAATGCCATCAGGGATTTTCGTGAAAAAATAACAGATATTCCTGCTCATTGGGCTAAGAACTAATTCAGCAATTATTTTCCACTTCCAAAACTCCGCACTGCTAAACTCAGTGAGTGTCACCTTGCATACAAAATACCCAGTAAATTCACTTTGCAGTATATTCTGTGAAGAGCTTTGAGACGTCTCTAAGATGTGATAAGGTGCAATATCAAATGCAAGGATTATTATAACTATTATTAATAATTTGTGGGTGAAATGCGGCAGCCAATTGCACTCAGCGGTGTCCCACAAACAGTCATGGATTGAGGTGACCAATTTATCATTATTATTTTTTTGAAGGAATTCTTACTCCCGGAAAAGGAATCCGCGAATTGACTAACAACCGGGTTCCTGCATACTGCGAGGTAAAGAGAGGCATGTGGAGTAAGGAAACTTGCCCAACATTTCACACTGGAATCGAACCCAGGTCCTCTCGCTCTCGAGATAGGTGCTCTAACCACTGAGTTACAGGACTCCATTAAGAGCTACAATTGCTCTGTGCCCAATGCTCTGTTTAGCAAATGACACACACACAAACACACACACCCATTGCACCTCAAGACCCTTCACCAACCACTGAACCATTAGACTGAAAGGAGGTCCAGGAAAATTCTGTCTCCCCAGCCCAACTAGTTTTGTTAGTTCTCAGCGAGCTACTCAACATTTATGTTGAAAGAACAAGCAAACATTATTGAGTAGGACCTCGCTATTAAATTCTGTCAATAGACCGGTCGACAATTAAAGAACTGTTTTTGGATCTCGATTCTCATCAGTGTGATAAATATCACGCAACGAAAAATCATTCAAAATAGCAATTTAAGTAAGAATGAGGATTAGATTCATATCAAAGAGACGAGTGGGTTTAAGAGTATGAATCAGCCAGGGACAAAAACAAACTAACAGAATGAGCGATGAGGATAACGACTGCTTTAAACGATTTAATGTATTCCCAATTTACTTCAATGAATAATTAAATAAGTGGTGAAACTCAATATAATTTAATAACATATTTAGTGACTGCAATTATATAACAATAATAATCTTTGCATCGGATATAGAATGCCTCATTACTTTGGGGAGGAAGCGTCTCAAGTGCTCTCCGCAATCTTTCCATTACGTGTAGTGACTGTTTTTTTCAGGTGAACACACAGACAATCTGCGTCACTATAATAATAATCCTTGCATTTTGACATAGTGCCTTATCAAGTCGTTGAGATGTCTCAAAGTGCTTCAGAGGATATCCTTTTTAGTGATCAAATTCTTATTTTGGGGGGAAGGGATTATTACCCATGGAAAGAGATTCGCCAATCGACTCACAACCGGGTTCCTACTTATGCTAGATAAACAGAGGCATGTGGAGTGAAGAAACTTGCTTAAGATTTCGCCCCGCCCGGGAATGAAACTTGGGTCCTGTCACTTGTGGGGCGAGTGCTCTAACCACTACACTACAGGACTCCACGAAGCATTTGCTGTTATGAGGGACGTTTACGATGCATTGCAGATTCCTCTGAGTTTTATCAAATAGGTTCAGAGAGGTCGTTGCAAAATAGGTTTTAGAGATACACAAAATATATGCAGAGCCAAACTTGTATGAAAAGCAGAAGAGACGCCTTTGTCAAAGGACACAGTAATAGCAAGCTGCTGCAGAAATATCACTGAGCTATGCTTAAAAAAAACTACATGTAATAAATCTCAATGATGTTCTCGAGGAACATTCAAGAAAAATGAAATTCCGCCTAGCCTTAGGCTGTAAGTGCATCTGTCTGAACATTTAAGACTGCGCAGAAATGAAGACTGTGAAAAATTCCTCAATTCAGTCTCATTCAATGAATGGGGAAGATTCAGATTACATTTTAAATACTTAAAGCGAAGCTTGGGGTGTTTGCACGAGCCATGGAATACAAGGTAACATCATGTTAATGTGCAAGATGTTTGCAATTGGAAAATCTATTGAACGGATTCAACAAACTCTGAGGAGAATTGGTTGGTTGAGAGTGTTTTTTCACCCCATTCCAACCCATTCATTTCTTCCCGGTTACATCATCCGCAAGCTCCAGTCCTTTCAAAATTCCACCATCCTCCTCCGCCGTGTGCTTTATAATAATAATGATCTTTGATTAAAAAATCTTTGCGATTGATATGGCGCCTTATCACGTCATCGAGACGCTTCAGAGCGCTTCACAGGATATTTTGTGAAGTGAATTGCCTCTGAATTTTGTGGGCGAAACTCAGCAGCTAATTGCGCACAGCGGTGTCCCACAAATAGCAGCGGAGTAAGTGAAAATTTTTATTTGGGGGATTGTGAGAGGAAGAACATTTCACAAAGCAAATCCAAAGAGGCAGCAACCTCAGGGAGCAACTCTTAATTCACGCTTTATTCCGGTTGCTCCAGAAGAATTAGAGCCGGATTAAATCCTCATTCAGTAAAACCATCAGGAAGCATGTGGTTTTATGGGGTTTTTTTTTTGGTCAGCTAGAAACACAAGCAGAAACCCATCACTGTGCTTAAGAGTTTCCAAACCAAGCTGAGAAATCCCACCTATACATGGAAATCCCAGAGGTAGATTCTTGGAATGGAATGCGTCCTCGCTATCTCTCCCTGCAGGGACGCTGGAGTCCAACCAGCTAAAACTGCTTAGCTTGCCATTGATATTGTTGCCCGGCAAGCTTTCCCGCTAGGAAAATCAGTAGGATCTTTCCTTGTTCAGCTAGGTCTCACCCTACTGTGTGGTAAACACATGTACGTTCTTGAAAAGAACATGAAATGTTTGGTCCTGGCCTGCCTGCCCACACACACACGCTAACATTTATGGCCCCGCACTGCCTCAACTTGGTCACCACTCCTTATTTCTACTTAATAACCAATTATGGTGCCTGAAATCAATCAATAAAACCACAAACAGGTGGAGCTCTCTCTCTCTCTCAAACCCCATTCACTGTAATGGCTCTTACAGTGGAGGATCCTTTAACTTGAACAATTTGGCCTGAAACAAACCCACATCAAACATTTCTGAATTACTGTGTGTAAAATCCACCGCACATTGTGGTTCTGCAGTGACACACTGGGTCTTAAACATGTTTCTAATTTCCACAGAGGTTGATGTGGTTAGCTAGGATGCAAGAGAAGCTAACCAAGCCCATCTGCTCATAAATCGGAAAAGCTATTCGGCTAACAAACAGTTCCTACTTGTTGTTGGGTAAACAGAGGCGTGTGAGTGTGTGTGTGGAGTAAGGAAACTTGCCCAACGTTTCGTCCTGCCCGGGAACCAAACCCAGGTCCTCTCACTTGCGAGGCGATTGATCTAAAATCTAAGCTATAGGACTCAACCTGTAGGTGATCTTAAAGACAGAAAAGGGGGTAGAGGGGTACAGAGTGCTTGAGGGAGGGAGTTTTGGAGGAGGGGGCACAAGAACTGAAGCTGTGGCCATTGACAGTGACACAAAAAGGGAAGGGGATGGTGAGGTAGAAGGTCGGAAAGATCCTACTGATTATCATCATGTTCCCTCTGCGCTATATCATTGTTGCCAAATCCTCTGGTGAGCTCAAAAAATCCTTTTATGTTCTCATAACTCAGAAAGATAAAGTGATTCCAAATCAAGGCATCAGCAGAAGATTTCTCTCGCTTCTCTCCACAGGGACTGCACAGTGAGCTTCACTGATTTTCTAGATATATACTACAACATGTTCGAAAGACAAGATCTGTTAAAAAATGACCCAAACATGATGACGATCATAACAATAATCCTACTTACGTTTGATATAGTGCCTTTCACGTCAGGAGGGTGTCCCAAAACACTTCACGGGATTTACTGTAAAGTGTAGTGACCGTGTGTTTTGTGGGGCAGCCAATTTACAATACAGCAATGTCCCACAAACACCCAGGAAGTGAATGACCAATCTGGGAGGGGACAGGATGATTGTTGGCCAAGACACCAGGAACGAGATCTTTAATGCCCACCTGGACAGGTAAATAAGAATTCCCCAACGCAGTTCCCGTATTTCTGGGATAAGTATCTTATAGACAAAGTGGGGAGGGGGTTCTTGTTATAAGCCTATCGATGCACCCCCGCCCCTCCCCCCCCCACTTCCTCCCTCCCCCCCTTTCCCCCCAGCTCCTATACGTGGGGCAGACCAATTCCTAAGCCCCAGGATTTCTGAATATAATTATGGTAATGGAACACTCAGCAAAGTCAGTGATGCGGCAGAAACAAGACAGTTTTATGAAGTGATCCAAGGGTTTTGATAGATGGCATAACTCTGCTCAGCTTGAAGCACACCCAACCTTTCCTCCCACTTCAATTTCACAGGCTCAGATGTTACCTGTCAGCTCCGCTGTTAGCAGAGCCTAGGATCGTACAGGAGAATATTACCTGTTAATGAAAGCCAGCTAAGCAGATGCTTTCATTTGATACAGCGCCTTATCACGTCGTTAAGGCGTCTCAAAGCCCTTCACAGGATATATTGTCAAGTGGATTGACCTAGTATTTCATGGGCGAAACGTGGCAGCCAGTTTGCGCACAGCAGCGTCCCACAAACAGCCCATGGAGCAAGTGACCAATTTGATATGGGGGACTGTTGGCCAGGACACCAGGAGAGAGAAATTCCCTTCTCTTTCCGAATAGCCCCCGCAGGATCTTTAATGTCCACCTGAACAGGTCGACAGGACCTCGGTTTAACGTCTCATCCAAAAGGCAATACAACACCCAACCCACAGCCCACCCAGCACTGCATTGGAGCATCAGCTTAGACAATGTGATTCTAAGTCACAACGTGGGGGCTTGAACCCACAACCTTCTGACTCCGAGGAGAGAGAGCGCTACCACTGAGCCAGGCTGACATACAACACCCTGGTTGACCTGGGATCAACTCTACCTCAAGTGGCCCACTAGAGTATGATAGATTGGTGCAGAGTAAATGTTCCTTATTATTAGCCATGTCCTCAGAGATACCACAAATCTATCTCTGATCCTATTAACAGTGGCAATGCAACAACGCAATTAAATTGTGGATTGCCGTAAATTGCATGTGTAGGATTGTGAAGGGGGGTGAGCGGTAACATGGAAAGTAATGAATCATATTATTAATTGCAACCGTGGAGTCCTGTAGTTTCGCCAATTAAATCCACTTGCAAAGCGACTGCTCTAACCAGTACACTACAGGACTCCACGATCGATTCTTTGCAACAAAAAATACGCAATACCCCAGTGTCATTGTCAAAACCACCTGGAAAATGGATTGCAGGAAAAAAAATCTGCATTAAAAAAGCATCAACCATCGGCAGGTAACAGGATGAATTCCCACGAGTTTAAAATGTTACTACTAATAATAATAATGATCCTTGCATTTTACATTGAACCTCACAGAATGCACTGTAAAGTGGATCAATTGGCTGTGTATTTTGTGGGCAAAACACGGCAACCGATTTATAAGCTTGGGATCAGCAGCTTAAACATCAAATAAATCCCACTGTGTTCAATTATTCAGATTCAATATTCTTTGCGTTACGTCAAACTTGCAGTTTTTCAATAAAAAAGATATATATATAATCATTTTCTCCTTAAAATGGCTGACTTCAGCCTTTTTAGTCAGAGATGCTCCCCTGAGCCATTGCTATAATTACAGTATTTGGTGTTTTTTTTTACTATTTCTGCTATCGCTGACTGCGCTCTTTCATCTCAATGGCTACAAATGACCCAAGGAGGAAATCACAGGTGGAAGGAAGAGAGAGAGAGAAAAAACAAGAGCAAATTCCAGGGCCACACAAAATAAATGAACTATAGCTATTGGTACTTGGGGCCTCTTTTGTTCCTAATGGGTAATTGATACTGCAAGGCTTGAAGAGTATTCAGTGTGCGCCCTGGAGTCTTCCTGTGACTTGTGGCTGCTGTCAGCTTGGTCCAATGCCTTCACTATAAACAGCCTCTGCTGTAGGCAGCGTCCTGTATGTCACCACCTTCATCACCTCCAGTTCCCAGTGTTTATTCAGATGAATAAACTCTGTATACCCATCACACCGTCACACCAGTCCTTTCCAGCTCCACTGGCTCCCTATTTCCAAACGGATCGATTTCGAGATCCTCTCGCTTGTTTTCAGTTCCCTTCATGTCCTGGCAGCTCCCTACCACCCCGATCTGCTTACCCCCCCCACCCACCACTCCACCACCTGCTGCCTCCTCTCGGCTGGCTCCGGTCTCCTGTTTGTCCCTAGTCCCCTCCTCTCCACCGTGGGTGTCCGTGCCTTCAGCCACTACAACAACAACAACAACAAAATTACATTTACAGAGCGCCTTTCACGTCGGGAGGACATCCCAAAGCGCTGAACAGTCAGGTGTCGGGGCCCGAGCATGGGGGAGGGGTGGTGTAGAGAAGGCAGAGAGGTGGGAGGTAGACCAAAGGCACGGTCGAGGAGAAGGGTCTTGAGACCGGCCTTGAAGGACGCAAGGGAGGAAGCAAGATAATAATAATAATCCTTGCATTTGATGTAGCGCTTTTCACGTCGGGAGGACGTCCCAAAGCGCTTCACAGAACACACTGTAAAGTGAATTGACTGTATATTTGTGGGCAAACGCGGCAGCCAATTGCACACAGCAATGTCCCACAAACAGTCGTAGATTGAAAATGACCAATTTATTATTGTTTGGGGTTTTTGGAGGGATTATTATTATTAAGATGAAGGGATTGTGGGATGGGACTACGACCTAAAACTCTGGAACTCTCTCCCTCAATCCCTAAGCCTTGCCCCACTCCCTCCCCATCTTCAAATCAGAGTTAGAGGCGGGCAGTGTGTCTGTTCATCTGCGACCGCTTTTTTTTAAACAAAGAGGAACCATGTTTGTTGACTTGCCCAGAAAATATCTGTGGGAGAGAAATCCTAACCACTCGAGACAATACATTTAGAATACCCTGAGATAAAACAACAACAATAACTCCAGCCAAACCTTCTGCAGACTTTCAACACCCAGGATTCACCTACAAGTAATATGACTCTATGAATAGTAACCTTGCATTTGATGAAGAGCCTTATGTCAGGCTGCCTCACTCGGTAACACTCGGGTCTCTGAATCAGAAGGTTGTGGGTTCAAGCCCCCTACGTGGAGACTTTGGTGTCTAAACTCCGACGCAGTTCTGCGGTCGTGTCTGCAGTGTTGTCCTTCGGGTGAGACGTTAAATCTGTGCCTGTTCCGGTGGACGTTAAAGATCCCGTGGCCTCACTCTAAAAGAGAAGAGAGTTTCTCTCTCCTCCCAGTGTCCTGGCCAACAATCCCACAAATAAATTTGGCCATGTTTGCGTTCCCTCAGTGTCTCAGAGGGCTGTAGCAATGTGGAATGTGGACTGCCTCCGATTGTTCCAAGACTATTATAATGATAATCCCTCCAAAACCAAAAACAATAATAAATTGGTCATTTTTAATCTACGACTGTTTGTGGGACATTGCTGTGCGCAATTGGCTGCCGCGTTCGCCCACAAATATACAGTCAATTCACTTTACAGTGTGTTCTGTGAAGCGCTTTGGGATGTCCTCCCGACGTGAAAAGCGCTATATCAAATGCAAGGGTTATTATTATTATTATATGACAGCGCTACTCACTTTCCTAAAGACTGCTCTCTCTCTCTCTCTTTCTCTCTCCACGCAAGCGAGAGACCTGGGTTCGATTCCGGGGCAAGGCAACACATTAGGCAAGTTTCCTTACTCCACGCACCTCTGCTTACCGAGCAGTAAGTTGCTAGGTTGTTAGTCGACTGGCGGATCGCTTTTCCGGGGGTAATAATTCCCTCAAAAAATAAACAAATAAATAATAATAGTTTGGTCATTCAATCCACCTACAAAATACACGCCGTCACTGCACTTGACCCAGCAGAAATTCCCCTTTTCGAAAAGCATCATGGAATCTTTAACGTCCACCCGAACAGGCAGACAGGACCTCAATTTAATGCGACTCGATGGACAGCACCTCCGACAACGCAACACCACCCCCCGCCCCCTCAGCATTGCACTGGATCATCATGAGCGCAAATCCTGACGTGGGATTTGAACTCACAACCTTCTGACTCACAGAGGCGAGAGCTCCAGGGGCTGACACACAGCTGGCAGAAAAGCAACAGGGAGCTTTTTTTTNACACACAGCTACTCGTGAATCACGTCTCTCCAGGTAATAATGGCTCATTGTACATAATGATTTCACGAGCTTCCAGCATAGACCTGTCTTTTGTTTGCGAGTGCCCATTAGCATTCGCCGAGGTGGCTTATGACAAGCAATTTAGCAAGTGCCGGGAAGGAGAAAACAAGGAGACAAACTATGTGGACAAGCAAGGAGAGAATTAAATCAGAACAAGATATATCAAGTATGAAATTACACCAAAAATGCGGCTTGCAATTATAATCTTCATATCTCAGTGGTAGGAGCTGAAAGCCACTGAACTGCTAACTGATTCTAATGATTGACTCTACGATTAGCTTGTCAGAAACTGGCACGAGTACTTTTAAATAATCTATAAGGTGTGTACGTTGGGATAATGAGGAACATCGCTCTTCATTGTACTGCAAACTCCTGCTAACTGCATAACTTTGTTTGAAGGTAACATTCGTAATAATAATAATGCTTGCATTTGATATAGCTGCTTATCACCAAGCCAGTCAGGAACCCAGGTGTCTTGTTCGACCCTCAACTGCCTTTTCTTCCCCACATCCAAGCCATGACCCACTCTGCCTTCCCTCACCTCCATAACATCGCCCGACTCCGCCACGACCTCACCCCTCAGGCCGCTGAAACTCTTGTTCATGCCTTCATCACCTCCAGGCTCGACTATCCAGATGCCCTGGTTGTCGGCCTTCCCAACTCCTCCCTCCACAGGCTGCGGATAATCCAGAACTCTGCAGCCCATGTCTTCTCCCGCACCAAACTCTGTGACCCCATCTCCCCCACTCCCGCCCGACTCCATTGGCTCCCTATCCTTCAGAGGATCCAGTTCAAGATCCTGGTTCTCGCCTATAAAGCCCTCCATGGCCTCGCCCCACCCTCCCTCTGTGACCTCCTAATCCCCTACCAACCCGCCTGCTCCCTCCGTTCAGCCGGCTCCGGCTGCTCCACATCCCCTGACCCAACCGCCCCACCATTGGCGGGAGAGCCATCAGCCACTCTTCCCCTAACCTCTGGAATTCCATCCCCCAGTCACTCCGCCTCACCCCCTCCTTAGCCTCCTCTTCGACCATGCCATTGGTCACCCCCCTCCCCCTCCACTCCCTTCTCCCCCCCTGACCCCAGCTCAGGTCTGAAATGTTGTACTCTGTCCAGCGCCTTGGGACATCCTCCTGAAGTGAAAGGCGCTATACAAGTGTAATCTTATTGTTGCTGTTGTTGTTGTTATCACGTCTTCAAGACATCTCAAAGCGCTTCACAAAATATACTGTCGAGTGAATTGACTGTGTATTTTGTGGGCAAAATCCAGCAGCCAATTGCACACTGCAGTGTCCCACAAACAGTCGTGGATTAAGTGACCACAATTTTTTTTGAAGGGATTATTACCCCGGAAAAGCGATCTGCCGATCGACAAACAACATAATAGCAGAATGCTATCATTACCCACAAAATATATAGTCATATACAAATATATATATATGCAAAACACAAATATATATACAAAATATACAGTCAATTCACTTTACAGTATATTCTGTGAAGCGCTTTGAGAGGGGTCGAAGACGTGATACGGCGCTGTATCAAATGCGAGGATTATTGTTATTACGGCATTTGATATGGGGAGATTTTCACATTGGGAGCACTGCATGACCTGCTTTCGGAAAGTGCTTGAAATGAGCAAATGTACAGGGGTGAAACTCGTGTCGTTTCATAACCAATTTGATGTATCGCTTTGAACTAGTGATGAAATGTATCCTCGTATCATGCTATTATCAGGAAAACAGGGGCAATTTGGGAAAGACGGGAGACAAGCAGCCATGATAGAGACAAAAAGGCAGTTCTCTATTCCCTTCTCCCTCATACGTGCTTTAAGTTTACTCTCAAATACGCTGAGAGTTTTCTGAACCAAACCTCAGTTTCCGCCATCGAGCTCCACGTTCTCACCAACACTCTGCATGGAATTCCTCTTTTGCTTTTGGTCAGCTGGGTGTGTGTCCGACACATGTGGAAACCCGTCACCGTTGCTTGAGACTCCTTGAACCTCGCTGCCCATTGGAACTGTATCCCGAGATCTTGTTTCCTAAGAGAAATCTATCTGATTTGTTCTTGAAAGAATCAACCCTTTCTGTTTCCACCATATGTCTCCCTCGGGAGCCTGTTCCATACATTTACTGTGCGCTCACTGAAATAGTGTTTCCGTACATTGGTGTTGAATGTGCCCTCCTTAAATCGCAGGCAGTGTCCTCTGGTTCTGCTGCTCAGTGCAAGATAAAACAGCTTATCATAGTCTACGTTATCTAGTCCCTTCGGAATATCAAAAGACTGTAATCATATCATCCCTCAGCCTTCTCTTCTCCAGCGTGAACACACCAAGTTTACCTAATCGCTCCTGATAGCCCAGTCCTTCCTCAATCCTCTGGGTTGCCTCACACGGTCATTTGTTTGAGTAACAAAGGGGGATTTTTGAAAGGAAGGAGGCCAACTTGGGAAGCTAAGAGTGATTAAGGAACGTCTTGCCAATGGCTTACTGAGCGGAGATGCTATAGACCAAAAACGAAAACGCACCTTCTCTCGTGTTTTGAGTAAACACTTCAGAAACGGGAAATGTGTCTGTGGGAGGTGTGAGCAGTAAACAAAGATACTTCTCGAGGGAGGCAGCGAATTGATTAGAAAACGGCACAAGGTACTGAGGAATATCATTTTCTGTTAACAGGGTTATGCTCTATTCAGATGGTAATGTGGAAGAGCCCTCGTGTAAACATTTTAATCAGTGCAACTGGTGCGAAAATGATTAGCTCATTGCCAAGGATGCAAAGTGAGATAGCAGCAGAACAGTTCTCTGGTGCCCGCCCATGCTAATAGAGCCAGCCCCCAAGGACGGACAATGTCAAAACACAAGGAATATTGGGCTTAAGGACATCCAGGGTTGGGGGGTGGGGACCTCTGAGATGGTGGGTCCGTACAGCCAGGTTTCACTGTAAACTCCACCGCCTTTGTTTGAGAGTCTGCATTGGAGAGGATTGATGGCATTAAACCAACCACAACACCTCTTACCTAGGAAAGTATTGCTTGACGATGCCTCCCTTGTTCTCTTTGAGGTCTTTTGAGTCAGTCCACCCTTCGCATCTGGACCTCAGCTTGACCATTGCCTTCCGTCTTCCCAATGCTCATCCTCGCCAAGCCGAGATTGGGATACATTCGACTAAGTCTCCGGTTGCAGAATATTAAAGGTATAAGTGGACATATATCGCGCTCTCTCTCCAAAAAAATTTCCTGCAATATGCAGGAAAAGCACTTTACGATTGAGAGTCCATGGAGATTCTGGCAGCCCCTTTGTGTTATGAAAGATTTTCTCGGTAATGTACGTCATTCTATCTGAGCCACTTGAGCGAACAGGCTCCACGAGTGCCTGTACATTTCAAGCTGTTTCAAGACATAACTCACTCCTCCAGTCGAACAAGCGAATCACAACAACAGCAACAACAAATGATATCTGTACAGCGCCTTTCACCTCAGGGGGACGTCCCAAGCGATGGACAGTCAGGGATCCGCGCCCAAGTGGGTGGTTGGGATGAGGAGGGGGTGGAAGGCCGGTAGGGGGTAGGATTGTGACTGAAGCCTCAGTCGAAGAGGAGGGTCTTGAGCCAGGTCTTGAAGGAGGCAAGGGAGTGTGTGTTTCAAATGCGGTCTTTCCGTATTCACACCAGGTTCTGTGCACACTCTGCTTACAGCTCCTTCCAGAGAGCAGAGGAAGAGGGACTAAAGATATGGAAGGCACTCTCCTTCTCTGCAAACTGTCCCAACTTTGAAATCCCATCCAAATTCTCCATTCCCGTTCAGATAAAATTGATCACTCACTTCGCGGCTGTCGGTGGGACGTTGCTGTGTGCAAATTGGCTGCCGCTTTTTTCTTACAAAATGCACAGTCACTACACTGTATAGTAAAGTAAAATCCTGCGAAGCACTTTGGGACATCTCGTCGATATTATAAGGGGTTACATCAAATGAAAGGATTATTATAATAGCACCACCACTAACTGGGATGTAAAATAAGAACATTGAATGCTGCTCATCCCAATGTTTGCCTACAAATTCATAATCACCGCATTTAACAGCAGTCACCCGTTAATCTCTTTCAGTTATTTTGATGTTTGCTGGATCAAACGGCAAGGTTATTATTATTTATTTCATTGTAAGGAGAACGTGCCTTCTTTGAGGAAGGACAATGTGAGACACAGCCAAGTTTATTATTTGTACAGTTGGCAGTTTGCGTGGAGCTCACATCTCATTGCAAAACAGCATGCATCACTGAAAACAAATGAGACACGACGAGGCTGTCTAACAGCAGCGTTCCAAGAGGGCATCAAGCCCCAGGGCACGAGGCAAAGCTATCCTTCCTCTCATTTTTTATACATCAAAACGCCTGGGACATTTAACTGACCCCATCAGCCCATTAGCTCTCAATAATTATCCCTTGTCCGCTAGCATCAGCTACAAAAATAATAATAATCTTTGCATTTGATATAGCGCCTTATCATGTCTTCGAGACGTCTCAAAGCGCTTCACAGAATATACTGTAAAGTGAATTGACTGTGTATTTTATACACTACAGTAAATCCTGTGAAATACTTTGTGAAGTAGTGGGGAGGAGCGGGGATGATACAATCCAATTTACATTGATATGGCCATTTATATTCCAAAAGAGCATAGCATTGCTGGCTGGTCACCCGGGCAGGTGGGTGGGTGGTGGTGGGAGGGGCGGAGGCTGGAGGGAAAGCTGATGAGGGTGGGGAGGGTATTGAAGACCGGAAAGCACGGTCAAAGAGGTACATGTTACGCAGTGAGGCTCTGTGTCTCGCCCGCAAAACACACAGTCAATTCATTTCACATTATATCCTGTGAAGCGCTTTGAGACGTCTCAACGACGTGAGACGTCTCAAAGCATTATAGCAAATGCAAGCATTATTATTATTATTACTATGTCAAGTGCAAAGGATTTCCTTTTTTTTAGTTACAGCATTAGAAGGTGCCCCAATCCTCCTATTTCACACTCTCCATGTCCACATTAACACTCCCCACCCCCGCAAAATAAAAAAGCTAGAACTTTGACTGCCCCCTCGATTACCCAGCTCTAAACTAACTCCCCCACCAACCCATTTGGGGGTTCCAGACACTGGGAGAAACTCTCTTCAGTTCTCGAATAATGTCACGGGATCTTTAACTGTTTGACATCTCACCCGAAGGACAGCAAGCAGGCCTCCCCTCTTCCCCAACCACCCCCTGCCCCCTCCCGAGCACTGCATTGGGAATCTCAGCCCACTCCATGTGAGCTTGAATCCACAATCTTCTGACTCCGAGTCGAGAGCTTCAGCATCCGAGAGCCAGGCTATCACCAACAATACTTCCACCATGAACCATTAACATGCGACTCTCAGTCCATTCAACTCGTCCCTCCAAAAGTTCCCCTCTTAAGGGGTTAAAGCCATTTGCCACTAACAACGCAACCTCCGCTTGGACGGCTATTTGGATTCCCATTGATTATTATTTTCCTGCCTTTCTCTTTCTCTCGCTCTCTCTCTCATCTTGGGATATAAATGAGGCCGGGCTGAAAGCCCTCCAGTGCTATTGCATTTGGATGGAGATGGATGGCACCAGAGTTAGCGACTGTCACAAGTTGTTATGTTCTTGAGGTTTTTTTCACTATTAGCCTTACATTAGCTGCTGCAATCAGAGAGGTTTCGCCCACGGATAAATCACCTAAAACGGAAGAACATATTTCACTGTGTTTGAGCAAACTGTGACGACCTGTGGTTTGGAAGGACTAAGCCAATTGAGAACAGAGAGTAGCCCAATGTATCTGCATTATTAGCCTTGAATCACTTTCAAAGCTGTTCTGCTTAATGCCATTTCCATGTGAACGGCAAGTATGTGACTCAAAGTTTTAAGGCCGCGACGACACATATTGCTGTGACATGGAGGGCTTTGAAGGTGAGGACCAGGATCTTGAACTGTATCCTCTGTGTGATGGGAAGCCAGTGGAGTCGGGCGAGGCTGGGGGTCATAGAGTCACGGAGCCTGGTGTGGGATAGGACACGGGCTGCAGAGTTCTGGATGATCTGCAGCCTATGGAGGGAGAAGTTGGGGAGGCCGACAAGCAGGGAGTTTGCATAGTCGAGCCTCGATGTAATGAAGGCGTGTATGAGGGATTCGGCAGCCTGTGATGTGAGACAGTGTCGGATCCGGGCGATGTTGTGAAGGTGGGAGAAGGCAGAGCGGGTAATGGCGCAAATGTGGGGTAGAAAGGATAGTTGAAGATCGAACAAGACCCCAAGGTTCCGGACTGGCTTAGTAAGGTGGAGTGCGCAACCGTGGATGGTGACGTTGTCAGCGCCTGAGGTGAGCAGGAGAATTAGGAGAAGTTCGGCCTTGTTGACGTTCAGCTGAAGAAAGTTAGCTCTCATCCAGGACTTGATGTCTGACAGACATTCTGTCAGGACAGCAGTGAGTCCTGGAGTCAATCCATGACTGTTTGTGGGACACTGCTGTGCGCGATCGGCTGCCGCGTTTCACCCACAAAATATAGTCGCAACACTTTACAGTATATTCGGTGAGACATCTCGACGTCGCGATAAGGCGCTATATCAAATGCAGGAATTATTATTACTTTACAGTAAAGTCTGTGAAGCGCTGTGAGCTGTGCTCCGGAATTCAAAGGCGCTGTAGCAAATGTAAGGATTATTATTTGTTTATTCAGTCAGATTACTGCTGTAGAGCTGCATGTGTTATTAATAAGGGAACATCTTGTCCAATTTTCCAGTTGAATAAGGAATGGCAGATGGATTTATTTTTACTGTAGATAAACTATTTTTTGACAGCAGAGGCTGAAATACTAGTAATGTACATCGGTTGAAGGAACACGGCTCATTGATGGGGGGAGGAGGCTGTCCGTTAATGTATAATAATAATAATCCTTGCATTTCATATAGCGCCCTATCAGGTTGTTGAGACGTCCCAAAATGCTTCGCAGAATATACTGTAAAGTGAATTGACTGTGTATTTTGTGGGCGGAACGCGGCAGCCAATTTCGCACGGCAGCGTCCCACAAACAGCCGTGGATTGAGTGGCCAAGTAATTATTATTATTCTTTCTTTTATGAAGGGATTATTACCACCAGGAAAAGTGATCCGCCAATCAACTAACCACCGGGTTCCTACTTACTGCTGGGTAAACACAGGCGCGTGGAGTAAGGAAACTTGCCTAAGGTTTCGGCCCCGCGGAATCGAACCCGGGTCATTTTGTTTGCGAGGCGACGCTCTGGGACGCTACCCTGTATAAATGCAAGTTGTTGTCGTTCTTGTTGATGTCGAGACAAGACAGCCGGTGTCACGTTATCGATGGAGATAATGAAGGTGGCAAAGGATGATTTGAGGGACATTGACGAGAGAATTTCTAAGGCTCTGTGACTGGCAGCTCGGCCGGCGTCAAGTTATCGATGGAGATAATGAAATCTTACATGGTATCTCCAACATGCCTCGAGGACATTTCAGTCTTCGCTGAAACTTATCCTAACCTCGTACAGGTCAACCGAGTCTTGTGTTCAGTCTGGGTGAGAGGTGTGGGGGAGCTGTTTTCAGAGAAGAGCAACTGGGGTGATTGTGATAATAGTAGTTTGCATTTCTATCGTGCCTTTTGCCCTCCAAGTCAACTCTGACATCCTTCAAGGCACGCCTTCAAGACCTTCCTCTTTGACTTCGGTCACCCTCCTCTCCCTACCCTCCCTGGACTCCACCCCCACATCCCCAGCCCCGATCCTAACCCGCAGCTCGGGTCCAAATCCTTGACTGTCCAGGGCCTTGGGAACGTCCTCCTGACTTGAAAGGTGCTGTACAAATGTAATTTGTTGTTGTTGTTGTTGTGAGAGGCACTTTGCGAGGTCCGCCCGATGTGTACGGCGCTGAATAAACATAAGTTGTTGTGAAAGCAAACGCCTCGGAGCGTTTTACAAAACGTACTTGATTAGGAACAAAGCGAATGGTGTTACACGGACAAAAGTGACAGCGATAAACACGGGGCCCCCTGGGCCCCAGGGCTCCCACTTACGTAAAGAGACCAATTCATTGGAGATGAATTTGTTTTCGTGGCAGAGACGTAGATTCAGCCTGGCTCAGTCGGTCGCTCTCTGGCCTCTGGGTCAGAAGGTTTGTGCCTCCACAGGGCTCCACTGGAGCGCTGGGGAGCTCTGCATTGTCGGAGGTGCCGTCCTTCAAAAATGCGACATAATAATAATAATCCTTGCATTTGATACAGCGCCTTATCACGTCTTCGAAACGTCTCGAAGCGTTCCACAGAATAGACTGTAAAGTGAATTGACTGTATATTTGTGGGCGAAACGCGGCAGCCAATTGGCACAGCAGCGTCCCATAAATAGTCGTGGACTGAGTGACCACTTTATTAGTGGTTTTTGTTCTTTTTCTTCTTGAGGGACTAGTATCAGGCGTGCGTGTGGAGTAAAGAAACTTGCCCAAGGTATCGCTCTGCCGAGAATCGACCACGGGTCGCTCGCTTGCAAGGCGAATGCTCTAACCACTGAGCTACAGGACTCCACTCAATAATAGTAATATGTACATCATCACGTCTTCGAGACGTCTCAAAGTGCTTCACAGAATATACTGTGGAGTGGATTGATTGATTGACTGCGTATTCCGTGGGTGAAAAGCGGCAACCAATTTGCAAGCTTAGGATCCGCTGCTTAAACGTTGAATAAATCCTACTGTGTTCAATTATTCAGTTTCAATATTCTTTCCATTGCATCAAACTTTCAGATTTTTAAAAAATTAGGCATATATATTCTTCTTAAAATGACTGATTTCGGCCTTCAGTCAGCATTGGCGTCCTAGCTATTTGTGGGACGCTGTCGTGTTTGGCCTACAAAATACACAGTCAATCCACTTTACAATATATCCTGTGAAGCGCATTGATAATCGTGGTTGGAGGTCAGGCTGGAGTGGTGGGGAGGAGGGGAAGTAAGGAGGTGAGGGGGTGGTCTTTGCAATGATATATGGAGGAAGAGAGCTCAGTGACATTTTCCCACACTATGCCTTCTTATGATCTCATCATAATCGCTGGAAATAATCTAAATATTATAATATAATAATAATAATAAGAAGAATTTGGTCACTCAATCCACGGCTGTTTACGGGACACGAGTTGGCTGTCGCGTTTCGCCCACAAAACACATAGGCACTACACTTTACAGTATTTCCAGTGAAGCGCTTTGAGACATCTCACCGACATGATAAGGTGCTCTATCGAATGCAGGGATTATTATTATTATTATTATTATTATTATTATTATATTGGCTTACTACGACCATAAACTAGAAATGTGCAGCTTATGAAAATTCAGGACTATCCTCACAGTTCCCATATTACCAGAGAAATCAAATTAAGGAATAAAAAGCTAAGTAAGTTGCCTCTTATTATGAATACCATCTCACGTATTTCATCCGCAGACAGAATTACGCAGTGCCATCCACCGCATTATCCACAAAAACAAATGATTCCAGAGACGGGACTGTTCCCCAAAGAAATGCAAGATTCATGCAAGCGAGTATTTCTGCATAAACTCCTACATGAATTCCGCTCATGCTGTTCCCGTGTTAATTAACAGTAAAATATATTTGCAATCCATTTCGTCTTTCAGCTCAAGTTTGTCTGTTCATCCGGCCGCCAATAGATATCTGTGCCCAAGACTGTTTGCAGACTAATAATAATAATATTGCACCTTATCATGTCTTCGAGACGTCTCAAAGCACTTCACAGAATATACCGTCAAATGAATTGACTGTGTATATTGTGGGCGAAACACGGCAGCCATTTAATAATAATAATAATCCTTGCATTTGTTATAGCGCTTTTCACGTCGAGGGGACGTCCCAAAGCGCTTCACAGAACACACTGTAAAGTGAATTGGCTGTATATTTTGTGGGCGAAACACGGCAGCCATTTTTGCGCACGGCTGTGTCCCACAAACAGTCGTGGATTGAGTGACCAATTTTTTTATTTTTTTTTATTTGAAGGGATGATTAGCCCCGGAATAGCAATCCGCCAATCGAGTAACAACCGAGTTCCTACTTACCGCTAGGTGAACAGACAAACAGGCGTGTGGAGTAAGGAAACTTGCCCAATGTTTCGCCCTGCTCGGGAATCAAACCCAGGTCCTCTCGCTTGCGAGCTCGTGGCACCGTCCAAAAAGAGAAGGGAGTCTCTCTCTCCAGGAGTTGTGGCCTGCAATCCCCCAGACAAAACTGCTTATGTATTTACTTCACAGCTGTTTGGGGGACATTGCTGTGCGCACATTGGCTGTCGCGTTCATCTACAAAAATACAGTCACTGTACTTTACACGTGACTCACTTTACGGATGAATCCTGTCATGTTCTTTGAGACCAGCCTCCGAGGTGTAAAAGGCGCCTGTGTCAAATCCAAAGATCATTATCATTTTTTTAAAACTCCTATCTCCATTAATGTCACGTCTTTGACACTTTGAATTGAAATTCATTCTTTTTTATTACACTCGGTCTCTGACACTCATACCACTGGAACTTCAAGGCTCTCTATTGCCGTTAAGGCTCTTCCTTCAAGACCAATTTCAACCGGAATAATAATAATGTAACAATAATAATCCTTGCATTTGATATAGCGCCTTATCACGTCTCCGAGACGTCTCAAAGCCCTTCACAGAACACACTGTAAAGTGAATTGACTGTACATTTTGTGGGCGAAACGCGGCAGCCAATTGCGCACAGCGGCGTCCCCACAAACGGTTGTGACCACGTTTCAGGATTGAGGCAATGGATCAATATCAAGAGCCGAGACCCAGATTTTGGCCTTAAAATTGTGGAAACCTCTTCATCTTAGTTGCAAAAAAAAAAGGGAAACAGCTTTTGTTTGGACGCTGGAACTCCCAAAAAAAATCCGCATCTGCAGGACCTTAAATTTCGAGAAGAATTTTTTTTTTAATCTTAAATCCCGATCACATTCCAATCACAAAAGCCCAAACGCTGAATCCTCTCCCGCAGCGCGTTGCAGCAGTCTTGGCTGCAGTCGTTTTGAGCAACCTTGACAGCAACAAATGACATTTATAAAACTCCTTGGGATCAGGAGGGGCGGAGGGCGGGGAGGGTGGGGGGGGTAGGAGGGTGACCGAAAGCACACGGTCGAAGAGGAGGGTCTTGAGACGGGCCTTGAAGGAGGCCACGGGAGGGGGCGAGGCGAAGGGGACTGCGGGAAGGAGTTCCAAAGGGTGGGGGCAGAGAGGCTGACGGCACAAGTGCCAATGGTGGGGTGGGCCGGGCGGGCCGGGCAGGCCGGGCGGGACAACGTAGAGCTGACCGGAGTCTGTTGAGCAGAGGGATTAAGTCAGAGGTAGGGAGGAGCAAGGCCGTAGTGGGGTTTGAAGGCGAGGACAAGGATTTTGAACTCTATCCTCTGGAGGATGGGGAGCTAGTGGAGCCGGATGAGGATGATGATAATAATAATAATAATAATAATAATAATAATAATCCTTGCATTTGATATAGTGCCTTATCACGTCTTCACAGAAAATACTGTAAAGTGTATTTTTGGGGCGAGATTGATGCTGTTCAGGGTCTCGAGTGAAGAACGTTGGCTTTAGCATCTGCATCGCAGAGCGAGTGACCGCTGGTTGGAGCTCGTCCGCTTGGTCCATAAATTGCCGTTGTATCACACTGCGCAAAACCAAACACCTTTCTACACAGCGTCAGAAACCAGGCTCCCTCTCCTGTGGGTAGGGATGCTTAGGATTCCCATCCGAGACTCCCACACAGCCAAGCCGCGGAGGTCAATCACGGGGCCACAAAAGCAAACGGGGATAATAATAACAACAATAATAATAATAATCCTTGCATTTGATATAGCGCCTTATTAATAATAATGATATAATCATGTCTTCAAGACCTCTCAAAGCGCTTCACAGGATATACTGTTAAGTGTAGCGACTGTGTATTTTGTGGGCGCAACGTTGGCAGCCAATTGCGCACAGCAGCGTTCCCACAAACAGTCGTGAATTGAGTGACCGCGTTATTATTACTATTTTTTTATATCTTATTGAAGCTAACGCAGTTAGCATCCCTGGCTTTTGTTTGGACAGGGTTTGGTGGGTGTGGCCAGTGATTTGTACTACGTCACTCGCATTTCAAATCAAGTGTTGTTCTGTGAAGCGCTTTGAGACGTCGAGAAGACGTGAAAAGCGCTGTATCAAATGCAAGGATTATTATTATTATTATTATTATTATTATTATATATTATTAACTCACGTTCAATGTGGAGCTAAAAGTTAATGGAGTCCTGTAGCATGGTGGTGAGCGGGCTCACAGCCAAGTTACACACAGGAACGTCCCACAAACAGCCATAAATTATCAACCATGCGTGAGTCCGACACAGTGCAGTGCAAAGCTTTGTCTCCACGTCACCAGCAGTGGACGTGCCTTCAGTAACTGCGCCCTGGAACCCCCTACTTCAATCCCTACACCCCATCCTTCTTATTCTATCTATAAATCCAACTTTAAGGCATACCTCTCTCTTCCCTCTTGCTCAGCGTCCAACCCGGCGCTGTGCAGAGCTCTGAGATGATGTCTTGTGTATAAATTCAAGATGTTGCTTTATTGCTGTTTCACATCCTCTCTCCTCCTTCCACTGTTATTGGTCCATCCTCCCATCTTGTTTGCTGCTGTCAATCTTCCTCACCAGCCCCGTCTCCCACTATTCCCACCAATCACATCCGGAGGACAGCGTCTCCAACAAAGCATACATACCCCAGCGCATAACTGGAGTGTCAGCCTGGACTGGGAATAATAATAATAATAATAATAATCCTTGCATTTGATACAGCGCCTTATCACGTCGTCGAGATGTCTCAAAGCACTTCACAGAATTTACTGTAAAGTGAATTGACTGTATATTAAATAAAAATACACAGAGAGCTGTTACAGTCTGGAACGCAACTTTCAAAAGGGAATTGGATAGGTGCTATCCAATTGAAATAATTGCAAGGATGTGGGGTAAGAGCGGGGGAGTGGGACTGATCGGGTCGCTCTTCCAAAGGGCCGGCACAGGCACGATGGGCCGAATGGCCTCCCTCTGTGCTGTAATATTCTGTGATTTTATTCGATTAGTGCATCAACCTCTAAACTCTGTGTTCCCGGCTCCCTTTTTATTTCCATCACATCCCGACAAGATTCAATAATTGGCTCCAGTGAAAAAAACAAAGGCATCTTGTACCTCGTGACTTCTGAAGGAAACTGGACATTAATCATCTACTCAACCAGCTGGAACCTGTACAATTCAACAAAACATGATGTACACAGACTGCGTGATGCCCTAACAAATCTCTCTCTCTCTCTCTCTATCACGTAACAACACTTTTTATTCAATTGCTAGAGAGCAGAATAAAAACATCTTGCAGGCATCTAAACATCTTACTGAAATCACAGTACCAGTAATAAGGTGGCCCTATAAGAGCCTGCAGGTGAATGACTCATTCTATTCATAATAATAATAATAAGAATAAGAATAATAATAATAATAATCTTGCATTTGATATAGCGTTTGATATGCAGGTGAATGACTCATTTTATTTATAATAATAATAATCTTGCATTTGATATAGCGTCTTATCATGACGTTGAGACGTCTCAAAGCGCTTCACGGAATATATTGTAAAGTGGAGTGACCGTGTATTTTATGGGCGAAACGCGGCAGCCAATTGCGCAGAGCAGGGTCCCACAAGCAGCCCGTGGATTTGAGTGATGAAATTATATTTTTTTCTGAAGAGATTATTACCTACGGAAATGCGATCCACGAAACGGCTAACAAGAGTGTTCCTAGTTACTGCTGGGTACGGAAACTTGCCTAAGCCTTCGTCCCGCCAGGGAATCGAACGCCCAAGGGTGCTGACCACTACGCTACAGGTCTCCAAGTTTAGGGATAACACCAGGAGAGACTCCCTTCCCTTGTCGTACTAGTAGCACCGCGGGGATCTTCAAGGTCCGCCTGCCTGAACGGATGCAGACGCAGAAATGTTTCATTTCCCTAACCCTAACCCTTTTCCCCCCAGCAACTGCACTGGAACTTTAGCCCAGATTATAAGCTTGAGTCCCGATGTGGGACTTATTTATTCCCCATTTCACTCACTTACTTACTTATTGCGTCCTTTCCATCCCTTTCCAGCAACAAAGGGACCCACAAGGTGATCAGATCAGCGAGTTATTCACCTCTCCCTTCCCTTCGTGGTGAACACACCTTATCTCTGCTTGTCAGATAATAATAATAATAATAATAATAATAATAATAATAATAATAATAAAAATAATAATAATAATAATAATAATAATAATCCTTGCATTTGATATAGCGCTTTTCATGTCTTCGGGACATCTCAAAGCGCTTCCCAGAATATACTGTAAAGTGAATTGACTGTATATTTGTGGGCGAAACCCGGCAGCCAATTGCGCACAGCAGCGTCCCACAAACAGTCGTGGATTGAAGTGACCGATTTATTATTGTTTTTTTGAAAGGATTATTATCAGGGCCGTGTGTGGAGTAAGGAAACTTGCACAAGGTTTCGCCCTGCCGCGAATCGAACCCAGGTCGCTCGCTTATGAGGCGAGCGCTCTAACCACTGAGCTACAGCGTCCCAAAACCCAGCACAATCACACACCACACTGCCTCCTCCACCAACTGTCTCTGTCTCGTTCTCCATCACTTTCTCAGCAGCCGTTGTTACGGGCCAGGAAGCCAGCCTGAACTCGAGAGATTCCCTGGGTGAAGAGAGGATTGATGGCTATTTCACAAACCATTATTCACCGTGGACAAGTTATGATCAGGCTCACGATGGAGCCTAATGGACATTAACAAAACAGCGCTGGGAGATATCCCCTTGTGACTGAGCAGGAAGGGCAACTCACTGGATCATAACTCACAACAGCCGGAGATCCATTACAGCCGGCATCACACAGAGAGGAGCCTGTGCAAACCCTTATTGATGCGCAATTGACTGCCGCGTCTCAGCCCCGAAAATGCGCGGTCCATTCACTTTACAGCGTATTCCGTGAAGCGCTTAGAGACGTGATAAGGCGCTGTATCAAACGCGAGGATTATTGTCATTATTATTGGAGCCACATCTCCGTGTTTCCCACTCTGTGATCCGTGTGGGTATGTTCCTGCACCGGCTTTGCTTGTCAGAATGCGCTGTCTTGCTGCTCGAATATCAAACAGACGGCACGTGGAATAAGCCATTTGAGAGGAAATTCATTTAGTCGTTACCCAATGTCAACCTTTACGCTCTGCTCGTCACGCCTGGCGAGCAAAGACCACTGTGTTACTGTCGATCACACGTTAGACACTCACTGCTGTATGCAATTGCGCTGTATATATACTGACATTACAGTATATCAAACGGAAGGATCATTGTTATTTATAATAATATTGGTCAATATAAAAGTGAAATTCTGGGCCTATTTCCATAATGCTCATGAAGGATGGGGTGGGTGAGGGGGGGAGAGAGGGTGAGGGGTGACGGAGTGGTGGGGGGGTGGCGGGGTGAGAGAGGGAGAGGGGATTTGGGGAGATAAAAATGAAGTGAGACAGACTTCAGCCATTTAAGCTGTCTGGAAATTTCACAACATGTGTCAAAAGATGTGTCAGTAGCCTCTAAAAAAACAAACGGTCAGCAAAATATGATAAGATAACATGATAAGGCGTGATATCAAATGCAAGGATTATTATTATGATGATAAGAATTACTAATTATTATTTAGCTGAACAGAAGACAGCTGTTTTAATGTGGCTTTGTTTAATACATGGTAAAGACTGAAGTCCGAGTGGAGTTGAGGGGTGGAGGGGGGGGATGGATTGAAAAGCAAATACAGTAAAACCAGGAAACATCAGTTGAAACAGAATAAACACAGAAACATTCAAGATTCAGCCATTCAGCACCTCAAGCCTATTCCGCCATTATATAAGATAATGGCAGATCTGTACCTCAACTCCTTTCCCAATAGCCCTTAATACAATATATCCCATCACTGTAACTTACAAACCAATACATTGCTAACACCCCACCCACCACCCAATGACCACCACCAATTAAAGCTCTCCCCCCAGTACACGAGCGATCACTGTGTCTACAAGGATTTAATAGAAAAAGGACCGTGAGTGAGGAAGATCGGCAACTGAGAGCGAGTGTCGGTTACTGTCGCCCGAGAACGTGACTCAGTTCGCAAGAGATGTTCCTGCCATCACCTGCAGAGCACGATTGGATTAATAATTATCCCAGAGTTTGGCACAGCACTCTATCACGTCCTCAGAGTGTTTAGCAGGAATTTACTGTGGAGTGGCTGCGGAGTTGTGGCAGCCAATTTGCACTCGGTGATGATGACCCACAAGCAGCCGTCAAGTTAATGACCCATTTTATCTGGGAGGGGATAATATATAATATATTATTATAGCGTATTGGTTAGAGCACTTGTCTTGCAAGCGAGAGGACCGGGGTTTGACTTCCGGGCAGGACGAAATGCAAAGTTTCTTTACGCCACAGGCCTCTGTTTCCCCAGCAGTAAGTAGGAATCGGGCTGTTAGTCGATTGGCGGATCGCTTCTACAGGGGTAATAATCCCTCCAAAAAAATAATAATAATAATAATAATGTGATCACTCGATCCATGACTATTTATGGGACGCTGCTGTGCACAATTGGCTGCCGCTCTTCGCCCACAAAATACACGGCCACTCTACTTTACAATACATTCTGCGAAGCGCTTTGAGACGTGGTGAGGCGCTGTATCAAATGCAAAGGTTATTACTATTATTATTATAGCTTATTGCCGACGAGGCTTTAACTGTGGGGGTTAGAAAGTGTTGACTACCACCGCGTATCGCAGACTTACATTCTACATTACAGCGTTGTTAGGGCGATGTTTGCGAGAGCTGCAGAGATCGAATCCAATCTGCATCTACAGTTTTACCAACGTTGCCAGTTTATAAAGGATGCAACACGCTATCTCTCTCTCTCACACACGTACACAGGCGCTGTGATAGCACTGCCTGCTCTGCACTGAACACTGCATTGTGGAGTCCTGTAGCTCAGCGGTTAGAGCACTCACCTCGCAAGCGAGAGGACCCGGGTTCGACTCCCGGGCAGGGCGAAAGGTTGGGCAAGTTTCCTTACTCCCACACGCCTCTGTTTACTCAGCAGTGAGTAGGAACCCAGTCGTTAGTCGATTGGTGGATCGCTTTTCTAGGAGTAATAATTCAATTCACTTTACAGTGTATCCTGTGAAGCGCTTTGAGACATCTCAAAGACGTGATAAGGTGCTGTACATCAAATGCGAGGATTATTATTATATAATAACACGGGCTTTAGTGTGTGTGTGTGTTAATTCTTGAATTCAACCCTTTCCCTTAAGCTGCGTCAGCTAAACACGATTACTTTTTAGAAAACATTTTTAATTATTTATTTATTGTTATTATTATTATTATCATATTTTTAACAGTGCATGCAAAAAAATTACACCGGGACATGGTCGAACCGAGAGAAACGGGCTGTACAGAAGTTTCCTTTGTGTGTATGCGTGTATGCGCGTGTGTGTGTGCGTGTGTAGGTATGTGCAGTGTGTGTATGTTGCGTGTGTCTGAATGGTGTGTGTGCCCGGGCGCGCGCGAAGCGGGGAGGTGGTGGGAGGTCGGGGAAGGAAAGAGCAAAAGAAACAGTCCGATTTAGTTCTCTTAAACCCTCTGTCTCCTCCTCCCCCGGCAGAGAATCTTCTGGAAGGCTCTCCGGAAGTCCTGGTTGAAGATGGTGTAGATGACGGGGTTGAGGGAGCTGTTGCAGTAGCCGAACCAGAAGAAGAACTTGAAGAGCCTCTTGGGCACGGGGCAGGACTGCTTGCAGATGGCCGTGAGCGAGTAGGTGAAGAAGAAAGGGAACCAGCACACGATGAACACCCCGATCACCACCGACAGCACGAACGTGAACCGTTTCTCCCGGTTCTGTCGGCCTCGCCAACGGCCCCCCTTGGGGCTGCCCACCCCCGCCCCCGGCCCCCCGCCCCCGCCAGCGCCCCCGCCGGCGCCCCCCACCCCCGCCCCTGTCCTGTCCAGCCCGCTGGCCCCCTTGTCCCCCGGCTGGCCGGGTTCGGCCTGACCCCCGAGCCCGGCGGGGGAGGCGTTGGCCGGGTCAGCTGAGACTCGGTGGTGGTGCCGTTGAGCTGGGTGTCCACGGGGGCTCTTGGCGTCCTGGTGGTCTGAGGAGGTGGACTCGTCCATCTTGAACCCGTCCTCCTCGTCCTCCTCCTCCTCCTCCTCCCGACCCCGCCGCCCCCTCGCCGGGGGCCCGGGGCGGCCGAGCTCGGTGCCGTTGTTGGAGCCGTTGGCCGCTGGCTTGCTGGCGGTCATCTCCTTGTCGGCGAAACCGTTCTGCTTGCCCCCTCCCCCCGCGGCGGCAGCGGCCCCAACCCCGGCAGGGACGCCCGTTCTCCCATCCTCCTGGCACCTCTTGCCCCCCGGCGGGTGCCTGGTGCGGACCTTGGCGATCTGGTAGATCCTGACGTAGACGAGGATCATGATGATGCAGGGGGCGAAGAAGGAGCCGATGCAGGAGGAGATGACGTACCAAACCTCCTCGTTGATCCGGCAGTTGGGGCTCTGCTCCTGTCCCGTCTCTTTGCCGATGGGCACCAGGGGGGGGAAGGAGATGACAGCGGCGATCACCCACACCACCACGATGATGCACTTGATCCGCCGCGGAGTCCTCTTGAGGTTGTACTGCACGGCCTGGGTGATGGACCAGTACCGGTCCAGGCTGATGGCGCACAGGTGCACGATGGACGAGGTGCAGAAAAGCACATCCAGGGCCAGGTAGATCTCACACCACACTGGCCCAAAGTACCAGTAGCCCATCAGCTCGTTGGCCAGGGAGAAGGGCATGACCAACGTGGCCACCAGGATGTCCGCCGAGGCCAGAGACACCAGGAAGAGGTTTTGGGGGGCCCTCAGCCCTCGGCTGGTGAACACGGCGATGACCACCAGCACGTTGCCGAAGATGATGGCCACGATCATCAGGGAGACCACCGAGATGAGGGCCAGGGCGGGCTCCAGCGGGTAAACCTCCCCCTCCCCCACGACGGGCACCGGCGTCCCATTCCACACCCAGGAGGAGCTGCAGTTCCACAGGCAGAGGCTGTTGTTGGTGGTGCTGGTGGTGGTGCCCACACCCAGGGTGGTGCCTGTGCTGGTGGGAGAGGCACGTGGAGAAGGCATCACCCTGCTCTCTAGTTCATCATCGCTCCTCAAGTTAACTATGGAATCACTGGCATCCTCAACCTGCTCACAGCTCACAGAAGGCAGCACATGCTCTCTGTCTCTCTCTCTCTCTGTCTCTGTCTCTCTTTCTGTCTCTCTGTCTCTCTCAGCTTAGAGAAGGGAGTACATGCTTTCTCGCCCTGTCTCTCTTCCTGTCTCTTTTTTCTCTCTGTGTGTCTCTGCCTCTCTCAGCTTAGAGAAGGGAGTACATGCTTTCTCTCTCTCTTTCTCTCGCTTGTCTCTCTCACCTTACAGAAGGGATTACATGCTTTCTCTCTCTCTCTCTCTCTCTCTCGCCGTGTCTCTGTCTTGTCTCTGTCTCTCTCAGCTTAGAGAAGGAAGTACATGCTTTCTCTTTCTTTCTCTGTCTCTCTCAGCTTACAGAAGAGATTACATGCTTTCTCTGTCGCTTTCTCTCTCTTTCTGTCTCTCTTTCTCTGTAAACTACAGTCCAATATAATCCCCTATCTTCACTTCAAATCCATAGGCTGGGGAGAACTAACAACACGGTACCGTCTGTGTGTGTGCGTGTGAGAGAGAGAGAGTAAGAGAGAGAAACAGACAGACACACACACACACACACACTCGCCTGAATATCTCTATGAACGCTTGAAAGATAAGAGTTTTTCCTCCTGTCTCTCTCTCTCGCTCTCTCTCTGTCTCACTCTTCTTTTTTATTCGGCTTGTTTTGTTCCTCGAAAACAGTTGCTCGTCCGATGGCTTGATCCCCAAATAACAGAAGGAATAGTAATGAATAAAATGCCAAGTTTGTTTAGCTCGCGATGGAGCGGTGCTGAGCGGAGCAGAGCAGACTGCCGTGTGCTTGGAGCCAGTGTAGGGTAGAGACAGGAGCTGCTTGAGACAGAGTAAGCCTGGTTTGAGCTTTAACTCGCTTTTATAACCTCGACGCCAATGATGCTTCCTTCCCACGTTAACTCATTCCTCCCAGCTTTTCCCCCCACTCTCCCCCCACCCCCCACCCAGGCAAAAACAAAAGTCTTTGCCCTAAGGAAGCCAAGCCAGGAATTCTACCCCATTAGTGTTATAATCTGATCATTATAATGTTATAATTATCTAATCTAATAATTATTATTATTATTATTATTATATTGATTGTTAGATGAGATCATCTGATCGGAATTATTATTATAATGCTATGATGGTTATTCGATTGTAGTTATATAACCGAATAGTTATAATGATCATTTTTTTAAAAAAAATTGGTCACTCAACCTACGACAGTTTGTGGGGACGCTGCTGTGCGCAATTGGCTGCCGTGTTTCGCCCACAAAATATAGTCAATTCACTTTACAGACCATTTTGTGAAGCGCTTTGAGACGTGTCAAAGACATGATAAGGTGCTATATCAAATGCAAGGATTATTATACTATGCTATAATTATTATAATAATCACATTATAATTGCATTTATTATATTTAACACTTTCCTCTTTACCTTTGTACGTTTTGGGGGCAGTGGATTGGGTTTCGGGTAAAAAAAAAAGGGGAAGCGTTAAAGGGAAAGGGGGGAGATTATAACATTACGACAGCTTAATAAACAAAAAGTGTTTGACATCAACATGACATGACTTGTGATGTGAGATGCTGGGAAAACCTTTATCCTCGACACAAAGGGATTTTCTTTTAATCCACCCCCCACCCCAACAATAAAACAACAATGTTGGTCTCCCTGGGATCAACATCCGAGGAGTCCTGTAGCTCAGTGGTTAGAGCATTCGCGCCTCGCAGGTGAGAGACCTGGGTTTGATTCCCGGGTCAGGGCGAAACATTGGGCAAGTTTCCTTACTCCACACGCCTCTGTTTACCCAGCGGTAAGTAGAAACCCGGTTGTTAGTCGAATGGCGAATAGCTTTTCCCGGAGTAATAATCCCTACAAAAAATAATAATAATTTGGTCACTCAATCCACGACTGTTCGTGGGACATTGCTGTGGGCAATTGGCTGCCACGTTTGCCCACAAATATATAGTCAATTCACTTTACAGTGTGGTCTGTGAAGCGCTTTGGGACGTCCTCCCGACGTGAAAAGCGCTATATCAAATGCAAGGATTATTATTATTATTATAAGGCGCCGTATCAAATGCGAGGATTATTATTATGACATCTCTCGCTCTCCCAGATTTTCATAGCAAATCACAAGTCATGTCATGTTGAATTCACACACTTTATTTTGAACCGTGACAGTGTTATAATCCTTTCTCCCACTCTCCCTTTAACACTTTCCTTTATAAACTGCACGAAGAGAATATATTCTTTTAACAACACCCGCTCCCCCAAAAAAGGGGCTGTTGATCTGCCGAGATGTGCAATTGTTTCAAAAAATTTGATTTTGTTTCTTAGATTTGATCAAATTTACATTTTAATTATTTGATTAGGACAAATTATTTTTTTAATCGGATTTTTTACTGTTAAAAAAATGTGGTTTTGTTATTGCTGTTTAATGAGATGAGTTAGAATTAAATTAGAATGGTTGTAAACTAAAAATATGCATTTTGTTTTCAAACGGAGCTCTTTATACATATTGCACTGACTGACTATGTGACCATAATAATAATCCTTGCATTTGATATAGCACCTTATCAAGTCTTCGAGACGCCTCAAAGAGCTTCATAGAATATACTTTAAAGTGAATTGATTGTATATTTTGTGGGCGAAACATGGCAGCCAATTGTGTACAGCAGCGTCCCACAAGCAATCGTGGATTCGTTGTCCAAATTATTATTATTACCTCTGGTAAAGTGACTGACACTGAGAGTGACTCAGAACCAGTCCAGTATAATGCGTTTTGGTTGTGAGTTTGTGTTCAATGCAAAACCACTGACAATATTCAGTGAGCGCACAGTAAAGCACTGAGACTTTGATAAACCGTAGGAAGACCCTTAGTGGGTTTCAGCAGCCAGTAATGACCGGTATATTCAGTTCTCTCTCCAGATAATGAGTAGATCGATCGGAAAACGATGGGAAACATACAGGTTCAATCAGTTTATAAGGGCGATCTCTCTAGTCTTTATAGCCAGGTTGTCAGAATATGAGTGATCATACAAGTGGACCCTTAGCAATGACCTTCTACATAATAGTTAGTGCGTAATAAATCCACAGTGTTTAAATGGAGGAGTCTCCACAATACTGTATTCTAGCAATCGTGATGGAAATGCATCTGCACTGCAATCTCGTAGCAACACCAAGGACACAATCATCTTTATCAGCCTTTAACTATGTTCGAACAAGTCCAGTAAAGGTGCAATAACTCTATGTATGTCTGTCTATGAACCATACGCTGCAATCGGCTGCCGGGTTTCACCCACAAAATACACAGTCAATCAGTCCACTTTACAGTATATTCCGTGAAGCGCTTTGAGACGCCCCAATGACGTCGAATGCAAAAATTCAGCATATGCACTGAACTTACAATAGCAGGTCTATACAGAGGGTCCCAGCTTAACCCAGTGAACATAGGTGGTGTCAGTCAAGCAAAAGCTATATTGAATCCTGACACTGTAGTAAATACATACAATAAACCCAGAACAGTCTATCTATTTGAGGATAAAATTCATAAATTCAACTTGTTCTTCGGTAATGTAATGCTACAACCCCACCCTCCCACACCATCTCCCACCATCTCCTCCCATCTCCCACCCTGCTTAGAATCACACTGTTATGTGCGAGGAAGTATATAAGTGCAAGTCCTTGCCACAATTAGTGTTGAATCATATCATGTTTGTTGAACACAGAAATGCCATTCGGCTTATCGTGTCTATGAGAACCGGTGCTCACTCCCCCGCTGGAGCCTGGACTCAATCGCAGATAATAACTACTCAAACAATGGTTAGTTAGACTTTGTCACAGATTAGTAAACCACACGTAAGTCGCATCAAGTAATTTGGTCGCTCAATCCACGACTGTTTGTGGGACACTGCTGCCGTGTTTCGCCCAAAATAATGCAGTTAATTCACATTACAGTATATTCCGTGACGTCTCAAAGATGTGATAAGGCACGATTATTATTATTATTACTACTATTATTATTGTTATGCAAGATATACCACACACTTGTTAGCAGACTCCCTGCAATGGTTTATATTATTGGGTAAACCAGATATAGTTTGATATCAGCTGCTAATGGTGCACACACTAAATGTAACCAGGGTCAGATTTTGACAAATAATTGATGCTTTTGCTTTATTGACCGTTTATAAATGTAAAATAATAATAATCCTTTCATTTGATACAGCGCCTTATCACGTCTTCGATATGTCTCAAAGCCCTTCACAGGATATACCGTTAAGGGAATCGACTGTGTGTATTTTGTGGGCGAAACGTGGCAGACAATTGCGCACGGCAGTATTTTGCGCACACTCACTCACTCGCCTCAACTCACACACACTCACTCACTCACACACTCACTCGCTCGCCTCAACTCACACACACTCACTCACTCACTCACACACTCACTCGCTCGCCTCAACTCACACACACTCACTCACTCACCTCAACTCACACACACTCACTCACACACTCACTCACTCGCCTCAACTCACACACACTCACTCACTCACTCACACACTCACTCGCTCGCCTCAACTCACACACACTCACTCACTCACACACTCACTCGCTCGCCTCAACTCACACACGCACTCACTCACACACTCACTCGCTCGCCTCAACTCACACACACTCACTCACACACTCACTCGCTCGCCTCAACTCACACACACTCACTCACTCACACACTCACTCGCCTCAACTCACACATACTCACTCACTCACTCACTCACACACTCACTCGCTCGCCTCAACTCACACACACTCACTCACTCACTCACACAGTCACTCACTCGCCTCAACTCACACACACTCACTCACTCACACACTCACTCGCCTCAACTCACACACACTCACTCACTCACACACTCACTCGCTCGCCTCAACTCACACACACTCACTCACTCACTCACACACTCACTCGCTCGCCTCAACTCACACACACTCACTCACTCACACACTCACTCGCCTCAACTCACACATACTCACTCACTCACTCACACACTCACTCGCTCGCCTCAACTCACACACACTCACTCACTCACTCACACAGTCACTCGCTCGCCTCAACTCACACACACTCACTCACTCACACACTCACTCGCCTCAACTCACACACACTCACTCACACACTCACTCACTCGCCTCAACTCACACACACTCACTCACTCACACACTCACTCGCCTCAACTCACACACACTCTCACTCACACACTCACTCGCTTGCCTCAACTCACACACACTCACTCACTCACACACTCACTCACTCGCCTCCACTCACTCACACACTCACTCGCTCACCTCAACTCACACACACTTACTCACTTGCCTCCACTTACACACACTCACTCACACACTCACTCGCTCACCTCAACTCACACACACTCACTCACACACTCACTCGCTCGCCTCAACTCACACACACTCACTCACTCACTCGCCTCAACACACACAGACTCACTCACACACTCACTCGCTAGCCTCAACTCACACACACTCACTCGCCTCCACTTACACACACTCACTCACACACTCACTCGCTCACCTCAACTCACACAAACTCTCACTCACTTACACACTCACTCACTCGCCTCAACTCACACACACTCTCACTCACTCACTCACTCGCCTCAACTCACACACACTCTCACTCACTCACACTCACTCACACACTCAACTCACTCACACGGTCACTCACTCAATTCACTCACTGTCTCTCTGTCTCACCACAGCTGAGCAGCGACACAGAGCCGCAGTCAGTGGAGAGCTTTCATTTGATGTCTCAACATTTTATTTGACTGCAAATAAAGCCACAATGCTTATTATTGGGAACAATGGCAATGTTCCAGTGAGTGAGAATGCAGAGTTTATTACTAGTTACTATTGATTATTTCGTTGCCTGGATCCTTGCAAACCATCATATATATATATATATATATATATAGGCTGAAGGTTCAGATGGTTGCCTTCTCTGTTAGACACAGGAGGAGGCCATTCAGCCTCACGAGCCTGTTCTGCCATCTTATAAGATCATGACTGATCTGTACCTCAAGTTCAGTCACCTGCCTTTGCCCCATATGCCTTGATACCCTGACCTAACAAATAGCTGTACACCTCAGTCTTGAAAATGTAAATGGAGCCAAGGTACCATTGAACATATTTAAAGCTTGTAGAGCATCAGTTTGCCTTTTAAGTGTTGATGATGAGTTCCCGGGTTTGTTGTTGTTTTTTTTAACATGCGGAGAGAGTTCAAGTGCACTTTACGCAGGTGATATTACTCCAAGGCTGGATTTAGTGTGTGTGTGTGGGTACATTTTCAATGAGTGTCTGTCGAGTGCTGTGATGGTCAGAACAGGACAGAAACCCAGTCCTAGCCATCACACTGTTCTTTTTGCCCATTTATCCCACTGCTTTGCAGCTAATGTGGGGATGGGATGTCCGTAGGAAAGTATGATGTTTGGAATTATTTTAAGTATGTATTAAAGTTGTTTTATCGCTCTTTCTTAAGATGTAGTTCAAGGCCAACAAGTCATTTGCATTTATACAGCACTCCTTCGCACAGGATAGTATCTCGGAGCGCTGTGTAACAACAACAACAACTCACGCTTACATAGCGCCCTTCATACGGGATAGTGTCCAGGAGTGCTTGACAGTGTTGGAGTCTGACCCCGAGCCGGGGGGAGAGGGATTTAGGTGGGATTTGAGGGTGGGGAGCTCTAAGCAGTGTCGCTGTAGAGACGAGGGAGAAGGGGGAAGTGGGTGGGAACCTGACTGTAGGCGCGGTGGAGGAGGCAAATCTTAAACTGGGATTTAAGGATAGATGAATAGGAGGGGGAGGCAGAGGGGTTGAGGCAGGGAGTTCAAGAGCTTAGGAGCACAGTGGTTGAAAGCACAGCCATCGATGGTGGATTGGAGGGGTTTGGGGATACACCGGAATTTATCTATCTCAGTCAGGAGGAGATTCATGACATGCTCGCATTTGGCACCAGAAGGATGGAGTGTGTGTGTGTGGGTGGGGAAAGGAAGTGGAAATGGCGGGGGGGGGGGGGGGGGGGGGTGGTGGGAAATCAACTGATGAGGGGATATGAGATGGGAAAGGGAAACTTGGCTTTGTCCTCTGCCTCTCCAGACTGACCTCGGAATAGAAGGAAGAATGGAAGTTCTCAACACATTTTGAATAAAACAATGTAGTTTTTCACATGTATTACGTGCAAGTCTGTGTATGTGTCTGTGTGTGTATGTGTCTGTGGCTGTGTGTGTGTGTCTGTGTGTATGCGGCTGTGTGTTTGTATGTGGCTGTGCGTGTGTGTCTGTGTGTGTGTGTCTGTGGCTGTGTGTGTGTGTCTGTGTGTTTGTATGTGGCTGTGTGTGTGTGTGTGTGTGTCTGTGGCTGTGTGTGTGTATGTGGCTGTGTGTTTGTATGTGGCTGTGTATGTGTGTGTCTGTGGCTGTGTGTGTGTATGTGGCTGTGTGTTTGTATGTGGCTGTGTGTGTGTGTATGTGGCTGTGTGTGTGTATGTGGCTGTGTGTTTGTATGTGGCTGTGTATGTGTGTGTCTGTGGCTGTGTGTGTGTATGTGGCTGTGTGTTTGTATGTGGCTGTGTGTGTGTGTATGTGGCTGTGTGTGTGTATGTGGCTGTGTGTTTGTATGTGTATGTGTGTGTCTGTGGCTGTGTGTGTGTATGTGGCTGTGTGTTTGTATGTGGCTGTGTGTGTGTCTGTGTGTGTGCGCAGCCTATTCGCTGTGGTTGGGAGCCGTTGGTCTCATTCATTTCAATGTTTGTGGAAGACAAATCAGTTGTTCCATGGGGCTGGGTTTCATTTACAGGACAGAAGAAGGCCATTCGGCCCAGCGTGTCCGTGCTAACGAGCAATCCTTTCAGTCCCACGTACCTTCCCATTTCGCCCCCACCGCCCCGCGCGCTCCCCCCCCCCTCCCCCCAGCCCTCCCCCATACCTCTGTAGTTTTAAAAACAATAATAACAATAATAATTTGGTCACTCAATCCACGACTGACTGTTTGTGGGACCCCGACTGTGCGCAATGGGCTGCCGCGTTTGGACCACAGAATGTACAGTCGCTCCACTTTGCAGTCTATCCTGTGAAGCACTTTGAGACGTCTCGAAGGCGGGACAAGGCGCCGTATCAAATGCAAGGATTGCACGCTAACATACGGCTGCATTCAAAAGAATCCAGGATTGTGGGTGTCTGCGTCGGTTGCAGTGGTTCTATTGCAGACAAAGATGTCCTTTGAGCTCTCTCTCCCTTCTCGCACAGGACCAATTCAGCACTGCGGACAGAGCGAGGATTTGCTGCCACCCGGCGGCCCTCGGCAGTACTGAAACAGGGAGGGTGGGTGGGTGGGGGGTGGGTGGGGGTTTTTGTGGGTGGGGGGCTTCTGCAATCCATAGAGCGCCGCCACCTAGCGTCTGGAAACTCACAGCCTCGCTTGGTTTGCTCCATCAACCCGGCCAGAATCGATAGTCGGATCAGATCCATCGCTGCAGTTTTTTCTGTTGCTTATTTGGCCAAAAGAAAGAACAAAATGTGAAAGTTTTGACATTCATTCTGCCAAATGTAGTAATAATACTACCGCAGTAGTAGTAGTAGTAATAATAAGAATAATAATAACACTCCTCGCATTTGATACCAGCGCCTCAGCACGTCTTCGAGACGTCTCAAAGCGCTTCGCAGAATACACTGTAAAGTGGAGTGACTGTGCGTTCCTGTGGGCGAAACGCGGCAGGCAATTGCGCACAGCTGTGTCCCGCAAACAGTCGTGGATTAGGCGACCCAATTTTTTTTTGGAGAGATTATTAACCCCAGAAAAGAATCCGCCAATCGACTAACAACCCATTAGGTTTCCTACCTACTGCTCGGTAAACAGAGATGCATGTGGTAAGGAAAGGTTCAGTTTCGCCCCAACTCGGAATCGAACCCAGGTCCTCTCCCTTGTGAGGCGAGGATGCCAACCACTACGCTACAGGACTCTGATAACCCTACAACAAAAATAATACGAAAGGGTTATTGTAAAGCGGAGGGGAAATGGGATGAGAGGAGATGGCTTCAGTGCCGGAAACACAGCAGTATTAGTGCTACAAACATTCTGAGGATTAGATTATTGACATCACCGCAGTGTGAAGGCCTTGGATACACCGTCCCAAGTCCATTCAACGTACTAAACTGCCTCCCATCGTGTCACACATTGAACACACAGGCCCGAAGTACAAGCAAGCCGCCAACCAAAGTTCTAGGCTGTAACTTTTTTACTGATCGCACAGCTAATGGCACCTGTAACTCTTATCGTTTACACATGTTTTACACAAGCAAATGCTGTGGACCCCAAATAGAGGTCAGAAGGTGCTAAAAATGGCTGGTGTCAGCCTGCCTCGGTTGGCAGCACTCCGAGTCAGAAGGGGGTGGGTTCGAAACCCACATTGGGGACTTTGAACTCACGTTGTCTAAGTTTACGCTGCGCTGAATTGTTGGGAGGTGGCGTCCCTTGGATAAGATGCTAAACCAAGGTCTTGTCTGCCTTGTTCTTGCATTTATATCGCGCTCCTTGGGCAGGGTGGTGCCTCAATGTGCTTAAAAGCAACACAGCTCGATTACAACAATATTACATTTGTAAAGCGCCCTTCACATCGGGAGGATGTCCCAAGGCGCTGGACAGACAGTGTTTCGGACCCAAGCTGGGGGGTGAGATCGGAGAGGGTGGAGGGCGGGAGAGGGGTGGTGGGGGGGGGGAAGCAGGGAGATCGAAAGCACAATCGAAGAGAAGGGTCTTGAGATGGGTCTTGAAGGAGGCGAGGGAAGGGTCGAGACGGAGGGACTGCGACTTAAGCTAAGACTTATACCACTGATTGTTGGTGTTTTAAAAGTAAGATGTAGGCAGATTTACCATTGGAGCAACAGCTATCACCAAACTCAAATGAGTGAATGTTGAGAGTGGACAGATATAACAACAAAAAAAATCGGCTTGGGTTATCTTTTCCACTCCTCACCCTCCCCTCCTTGGCTCCCACACTCGTCTCAAGGGACCACGTGGAATTGTCGAGTGCTTTGGGACGTCCCCCTGACGTGAAAGGTGCCACGTAAGTGTAAATTGTACACAATGTTTGGCCCGTAACTCACCTCCATGCAGCACGCGTCATTTCTAGATTTTTTGGGTTGTTGACACGTGGGTGTATCATCCTCTGAGTCTTGCTGTCATTACAAAGCTGCTTCAGAAGGTGGTTTGGCATTTTTTTCTGTCTCCGCACCAACCTTCTCCTTCCCCCCACCGCCATCCTCCCTCCCTCCCTCTTTCCAAAAAAGGGAATTGAAAATCATCTCTGAGTGTCCATTCAGAACGTGTCGGGAGGCAGATTGGATAAAGGGGGAATGTTAAAAAAAGAAACTGAGGCATGCTTCGTGGTGTATTATAAAGCAATGGGGAGGCTCATTATGTTGAGATACCAATAAAAGTCCCCGTGCTATCTTAAAGGTAATAGAGCCTCACTAAGCTGAGATTTCCAGCACTGATAGTGCTTCAAGAGTAAGACAAAATCTATTTTACTATTGTAGCATTAGTACAACAACAACTTGTTTTTACACAGTGCCCCTCATGCAGAGTAGCGTCCCAGAGCGCTTGACCGTGGCGGAGCACGGCGCTGGTGGAGAGGTGGGGGGGGGGGGGGGAGTGTCGAAGAGGATGGTCTTCAGGCGCGATCTGAAGATGGGGAAGGAATTGACAAGGCGGAGAGATAGAGGAAGAGTGTTCCAGAGTTTGAGTAAAGCCAAATGAGTGACCCACAACAGTTGGACAAATAAAAGCAAAATCATGGCTTACCCATGACATATGTCCATGAGTGTTTGTGGGACACTGTTCTGCGCAATTGGCTGCCGCGTTTCACCTTCCAAATACAGTCAATCCACTTTACAAAACACTGGACCGAAACACAGACTGTCCCGCGCCTCGGGACATCCCCCGGACGTGAAAGGCACTATACAAATGTAATTTTGTTGTTGTTGACGTGATAAGGCGCTAAATCAAACGCATCATCTGAAAGCACTTCACAGAACACACTCAGTGTGGGAATTGCATTTTGCTCTAGTGAGACGTTATCTGGAATAGCAAGTTGGGCAAATGTATAAACACATAAATAAATGCATCCGGGCTATCGAAAGAATGACGACTTACATACTTGGTAAGCCAGGTTTGAGTTATCAGTTTACATTATTTTTAAAACGTCCAACTGACCCAGGGAATGGAAGCTCTCATTAAAAATCTCAAATGGGAAGATAGCTGCACTCCAGCCAGTGAGAATTAGTCTAACAAAATTGCCCAGCGACAGAAATACTGTATATGCTTCGCCAGGCACTGTGCTTCAACCTCTAATGGGTGCACACAAACTTTCAGAACTTATCATGGATTGGCTCAGTGTCAAAATGCAACTGACTTAGCACTGTGCAGGAAGACCAAAGACATACAACAACGACATGGGATTTATATAGCGTCTTTGGAGAGAGGAGTGGGAAGAGGGGTGCAGGCGGATGGTAAAAAAGCTGGAAGGACAAATCACCCAAGTAAATGTTGGTGTTTGTCTAAGAAACATCTCAGATCAGTAGCACACACAGAAATGGATCGCTTTGATATTTCTCCGACTAACTTAAAAGGCTCATTGTGAGTTTATTACATTCAGGGTTGTGCCCTTTAAACACACACAAGCCGTGATTTCATGTTGCAGTCAGTCATGCATGTTGCAGCTCCTGTTTTGGTACAATTTTATTGCACTGACTTTATCAAACAGTAAAGCTCAGAAAGCCAGTGTAAAATTCCTGACTCTTAACGAGTCATCCAGTTTATCTTCCTCCAAATGACATTAATGATCTTATACTTTGGTTCCTTCCTTACTGCACCCAGAGGTACACTTAAATCTCATCAAATTTAAATCAATAAATATGCTGGGAAATGAAGATTTTTTCCAATCGAGTGTCTAACCCTCCCTGCGCCAGGTGAAACGCACACCAACAACTTGCAAGGAGGTATATAGCCTCCTTCACACAGCAGAGTGTCTCGGACTGTTCCAGCTGTTGCTTTCGGCCACTATGCCCTGACCCTCTGGAACAGCCCGACTCAATCCCTCCATTTTGCCCCCTCTTTGCCATCTTCAGATCACACCTCAAGACTTTCCTCTTCGACCGCGCCTTCATCGTCCCCCTCGATTTACACCGCTGTTAAGAATTCCCAATTCGCTCGCCCGTGTGAAGGGGTGTGTGGGGGGGGGCTGTATAAATGCAAGGTGGTGGTGTTGTACCTTTTAAAATTCGAATGACTAGAATGGAATTTGAGAACTAAGCTGTAGTGTTACGAGCATTTTGTTTGATGAATACGGCCCATTTATATAATGTCTTTCATGTCGGGAGGATGTCTCAAGGCAGTTTGATGAACTATTTACTGAAACACCAAATCATCCAACGGTAGATTGTTCATTCCCCCACCACTCCCCACCATAAAAAAATGATACCTTTAAATCTCAGCACACAGGTCATTTACTCCTGAGTTTGACCTTAGTATTTAACCACTTTTACTCTTATAGGAGGCACAAAATCTTTACCTAAGTGTAACTCAACTGTTAAAAATATTGTTTGCGCATTTTGTGGTTTCAACAACTTAAAACACTCATTGATTGCAGTGCCTTTAATGTAAAAATGTTGACACACTTCACGTAATGAGATTAATTGGAAATTAAATGTTGAATATAAACAGGGATGATAAGAGAAAAGTTCAATGTTGCATGGAACAGTGGCCGAGGAGGCGGGGGGCGGGGGGAGAGAGAGAAGAGATGAGGCAGAATCCCTTATCATCCATCTGAATCCAAGATAGGCATCTAAATGAATGAGTCAGAAAAAGGAGGATGGATTTGGATTTTCAATGGGCGACATTTACTTAAAAGAATATATAGAGGATCGAGGGAAATGGATGGTTGGGAAAGAAAGGGTCAAATAAATCACAAGTCTTCATTCAATATTAAATCACCCAGGGACAAAACATTTGTGGGGTTACGTAGTTGTTGGTTAGATTCCAGTGCTTCGTGGAGTGTTCCAACACTTCCTCTGCAAGGTTAGGTCACATTGTATTTTGTACAAACGGGGAACGAGTTTAGGCTAAAACGGTGAACTTAGGATACCTCAAATAAATACTTTTAAGCGTGGAGCATTTTCAAGGGCGTAACCAGTTTTCTTATCTTACCTGACCACCCTCCATTTACTCATTGAAACACACCACTGCCCTTCCATAAACATTTAATTTTTTTTAAAAAAATCAATTGAAAATCCATGTGTGATATACCACAAACACGGTCACTGCACTTCACAGTATGTCCTGTGAAGCACTTTGGGAGGTCCTCCTGACCTATCACAGAAGGCGCTCCACCAAATGTGAGCATTATTTTATTATATGGTTCTATGGTTCAATACAGGAGTCAATCCTAGGAACTTGGTATCCAGCTCTTGCGCTGGGTTTCACCTCTGGTTGAATTTTACCCATCATCTTCTCCGCCACCAGATGGAGTACTGCATAGTCTAACCCAGGCACAATGAAGAGTGGGGAAAAGGAGGGAATGGGAAAAAAAATTACATTTGTATAGTGCATTTCACGTCGGGATGATGCCCCAAGGCGCTGGACAGTCAAGGATTTGGGGGTTGGAATCGGGGAGTTGGAAGGTAGGGAGGGTAGGGTTAGGAGGGTGACTGAAGGTATGGTCGAGGAGGGTCTCAAGACGGGCTTTAAGGGAGGCAAGGGAGGGGGTGAGGTGAAGGGACTTTGGGATGGAGTTCCAAAGGCTGGGGGCAGAGAGATTGAAGATCTGACCGCCAATAGATTGTGGATTCCTCACTAAAGTGCACATAACAAGGAGTTGCCAATGCAACACGAACGGTGCAGGTTTGTTGCTGTGACCAGTTTTGTTCCTGAGTGGGGAGGAGGGGGGAAGAGAGAAAAGAGAGGTAGAAGCAAGAAAATAGTTTATATAATACTACAAATTAATTTTATATTGAGATTGTTTAAAAATGCAAAGTTTGCTGCCAATACTTTTTTTAATAATAAATATGCATTTTGAAAAGGATTCTGTCCCTTTAAGAAGCCTAAGCGTTTTGTATTTGTTATTTGACCCTTTTTCAAAGGTTTTAGTTTTAGTTGCGCGTAAAGATTTATAGAATTGCCGCAAAAAAAANTTTTACAACTAAAATGACAATCACTCAATGGGCTCCCACTGTTCTTTTGATCAACATTGAAAAAGACATTGTAGAATCATCAAAGTTTCAGAATAGTTTAATGTTGTTTACACCAGGAACATTGGCAACACATTTAAATGTCAATTCCTCGTGTGCAAAATAAAATAGCAAATCAGATATACAATTATCACCTGTGATATTTCTCTGAAATCTTTACCTGAACAGAAATAGTAATGGTCTTTCTTTAATGTTATAGCGGAAGTGTATGTACCTTCCAAAACAGCAGCCAAAAATCACCCCCTTCTCCCACAAATCAAAGCCAATTGTACAGTTAAGCCTTTTTATATATATATAAAAAAACAAAATTCATGCAACAGTTGCCAAAGACTCAATGACACCTCATTTACAAATATACTATTTATAATGAATGCATTGACACACTGAAAACAAAAAAAATAAACAAAAACCCACAAGGTAATAGATATGACATACAACTGTTTTTTTTATTAAAAAAATGTTTTGTTGGCTGGTTTGTACACTCTTCTTTTGATGTGTGGATCTTATTTTAGTACCAAACAAAAATATTTTGTGCTGTCTGGTAAAAATCTTTCCTTTTTTTTAAAATAAAAGGAAAATGAAACTTAATATGAAACTAAATCTAGTCGATAATTGCACACAAACTGCTTGTTGATTAGTTAAACTGCATTCTTTATCAGCTAAAGAGATTGATACAGAGTACTCCAATGGAAAATAAGCCACTTGCTGTCTTGAAGGATATGTTTGCATAAAATGACGACTTCAATTTCACGTAGAGCGGAGCGCAACTAAAAATTAAGGAGTAAAAGTTGCAAAATAGATAGCCTGTCACTTGCCCTCAACATTAGTTTCCAACATTTAAACTTCGCCTGGGTCATACTAAGAATATCAAGAGTTATGCAGAAGTCACAGCAGCAAACTTCTTAGGGGGCCGTGAGTGGCAGCCCCCAAAACAGTTGGAGTCAGCTGCAAATGCAACCTTCTTCATACCGTCTGCTAAATACATTAATGCCCATGATATGGCCTTGAGGGGAGATATTGTCTGGAACGCAAATTTAGCCCTGCAGAAATTAAGAGTCGATTTGATAACAATCCTTGCATTTGATATAGTGCCTCATCACGTCTTCGAGACGTTTCAAAGCGCTTCACAGGATTACAATGGAAAGTGTATTGACTGCATTTTGTGGGCGAAATTTTGCTGCTGATAAGATGCAGCAGTATTTTCTGTGTGTGTCTAGATATGAGAAGGTGCGATATTTGTTAACAAGAGCTGGGGCAAATCACTTCTGGTTATACATACTGTACAGGCAATGGCTGGAATTGCATCGTACACTTTCACCAGGACCAATGAAGCATTGGGACAGCTGCGATTTACCATTTATAAAGAAGTCATGCACTTTTTTTTACAGTTTTGAGAATGATTTCATTGTCTTCCAATGTAACAAATGGCCTCAAAATTTATCTACACGTTGCACCAATTGTGTGGCTTTCAAAGGACATGAATTTAGCTCCATCCCATTACACTACAATTCAAAAAGCATTATCCCCCCTCCCCCATTATTACACTTATCAACGAGAGATAATATAAAGCATGAAACTATATAGTGCCCCATTGCCACAGTTTCAGGAGTCCAAAAATATTATACTGATTAATAAATACCATAATGCCTTTTTAAAGACTCCCCCACACCCCCCCAAAAAAAAAACATTTACAAATAAATTCAACTATGTGGCTTTAAAGTGGAAAGAAAGGGAGTACAGTACTGTGCAAATGTTTTAAGAAAATACTAGTGAGCGAGCAGAGATAGCGAATACTGAGATTTCAAAACATCACTGTGTGTTTGTATGGGTCAAAAATAGGTCTTGCTTTCTTTTAATACCAGAAGCACAAAGTTTTTGTTAGGGCTCATCACAGAATTTGACAGGCGCTAAACATTTTGTGTTGTTACTAACTTTGATGCTTAAATGCCGATCATGCTCTTTTCTATACACTATAGCAAGGAAAACATAGGATGAGACAGCACTGAAAAAAAATCTAAACCAGAGACATTGGTTCTGAACACAATTTTTCTACAGACTTTTAGAAAAACAGGAAAAATAACTGACGTGTCACACTGGGTCTCCGATAGCTTGATGTGCCATTAAAACAATACAAATAACACCCTACAGTTCATACACTGGAATAAACACCACAGTTATACACCAAATGCAATTTTGTACTAATCCAATGCAATTAACATACTTTTAAGGTGTACAGACAATTAGATGGATTTCTCTAAAAATCTATTAACTGCAGGATTGTTGACCTACTGTTACTGACTTGTATTTCAGAAACGATGGCATCATTTGAATCGACCATGCCTGGGGTTTCATCTACTCTCAATAATATAATAATCCTTGCATTTGATATAGCGCTTTTCACGTCTTCCAGACATCTCAAAGCGCTTCACAGAATATACTGTAAAGTGAATTAACTGTATATTTTTTGGCAAAATGCGGCAGCCAATTGCCCACAAACAGTTGTGGATTGAAGTGACCAATTTATTTATTTTTTCTTGAGGAATTATTATCAGGCGTGTGGAGTAAAGAAACTTGCCCAAGGTTTCGCCCTGCTGGGAGTCAAACCCAGGTCTCTTGCTTGCGAGGTGAGTGCTCTAACCGCTGAGCTACAGGACTCCAATGCAAGTTTGTGAACAGGTTAGTGAAGCAACCTGCCTTTCTACTTAGGAACAACAATCAATTTAGTCACTGTTGGACCACTGGTTTTACCAAAGGCTAAGGTAGCATCAAAGTGTATGGATTACGTATATACATTTTTTGCACATTTTAATTAGGTTAATTGTCATTTCTACCTTGAGGCTCGTCGCCGCTGGGATTGTTTTTCCAAGGCAGAACTGTAAGGGCCTATAAACGCACTTGATTCAAGCTGGATATCAGCTTCTTAAACAAGGATAATTCAGAGGTATAACATAACAACACGATCACAGCAACAGAAAACAACATAATTTTACAAGATAATTGTAATTGAAAGTTACAACCAACTTCATGGCAATGTTGAAACCCAACAAATTATCCCATCGCTTCCTGCAGGACAGTACAGTACAATCCAATCTCTCGTAAAGAGGTGGGACGACACAGTAATATGTTAACCTCGGCAATATGATTACAGCATCCGTTAGCATGCAACTTTGAACTTGATATCGGTTGACCGACGGATGCTGATGAACTTAAATCGATTGCAAATTTAAGGACAAATGACTGCCAATTCATAAAAGAGCATCCTATCACCTGGGAGACAATAGAAGTGGTATTTCATTTCAGTGCAACTTCTGAGTTTTTGATAATTTTTTTGTGAAGGGTGGGTAAAAATGATAAAATTGCATTTTTATTTTACAGGGAAAAAAACGTAGCCAGTGAAATTCAAGCCTTCAGAATGCAGCATTATTTCTGGTTAGAGAATTGCACATCATATGATGCTATGTTAGCCTTCTGTACTCCTGTATCCCCCAAAAAATGACTGCATGCAATGATATGCACAGACGTTAACTCCTCAAAGACAAAGTGCGTAGAAAGGCATAACCATTTCAGAGAGAGGACGGGGGAGAGAGGGAGAGAAAAAAACATTCTTCTGATGAACACTGGACAGTTTTTTTTGTTATATTAATAGTAAGCATTTCTTCATTTATAGAGCATTTCCTAACAAATGATCATAACCCTTACCATGGTTTCACTGGACATTAAGAGACTGAAAGGAATTGTTCATACTCCCAATAGTCTCAAAACCTGTAAATATTTCAAAAACACACATGCATGCAGCAGTAGCAGCAGCAGCAGCAGCAGCAGCAAAAAACACAGTATGAAGAAAATCATGCTTCAATGCAGCATGAAGGGTTGGTAAAAATACTGAACCCCGGAATAACAAAGCAAACGTTTGATACAGGCCAACAGGCATGCTTGGAAAGAGTCGAAGAAAAAGGTTGTTGTGTCACAAGGCTTTGGAGTAACGGTACATATGTAATATATCCAGAGCCCCACAACAAACGGTCAAGACTTATTTTTTTTCCACAGGGAAGTATTACAAGTACTTGTTAATTGCTTCGCTACATTGACATCCCCCCACCCCCCACATACTCTTATTGGGTCACTGGGACAATTGTAGCTGAGTGCAAGAACGTTCCTTGATTGATTGCTCTCCAGTTCTGTAGCTGTTCATCTATTCTCACTGCAAGGGGAGAGGGAAGGGGTAAAATAGAAGTGGAATATAAACCACTTTGAAAGCCATATTGTTTTCACTAGAGACGCCACAATATAGGAGAACTATTAAGCAATGCACTACATGACCAGTATCCACATTATATGTACACCTGTCAGTTTCAACACTGTTGAAATCAATTGGCAAATCTCAGTGAGTGAGTAGGTATGGAAATTTTTTTGGAAATGACACAAATGTTTTGAGGGAAAAAAGTATTTACTCCCCAAAAACATTCAGGAAGTCTTTTTCAAAAATAGCGAAGACCTACGTGTGACAGAAACCTGTATAATGTTCTGCAGGTTCCTTTTTTTTTCCCTCTTTGGTTTTAAGTTTTGTTCTATCCCTTGACATACGTTCTTAAACTGTTCCCGTCATCTCCACCTATTTTCACCTCAGTTTCTCTTTGTTCCCACCTCCTGCCCACACCACACATACACTTCACCCTTTGATAAGTTTTTAGATTATTTATTAGACATTTAATAATGTTCGCCTAAGCTTTCCCTTTCCTCCTCGATTCCAATCAGTCTGGGAGAGGCAGAGCCGGAACACTTCAAGCCCTTTGCAATGATTTAGACCCTGGCTACAGAGAAAACAAAGGCTAAGGATTGGGCAGGTGCAAGGTAGCCAGCAGGAAAGGGGCAAGTGTGGGATAAGCATGTACATCTTGAGGCAAGGATTTCCCTGGTCCTACACTTGCCATTTTAAGCACAAGAAGATAATTATAAAGAAAATACTACGCTGTGTATTAAATACGCAGATAGTATCTCAAACGTGTACTATCAAAAACCATGCTTATGATTTCACAAGATAATCCCCCCACTCCCCACGCGCACGCACACACACAAAAACTGTACTGCTTACACTGACGTACACCCATTTAATTCTGTGAGGAAACCTCAATCCAGCACTTGAATTCTTTGCAGGTTTTTAAAAAATTCTAAATGGCTACGATTCCTCTATTAGCAGAAACACATACTGCAGTCTTAGTAAAATTGCTTTTATATATAATGACAATAATGCAATTTATATTTTGTACAGTGTATGCAACATCTTGACTCGGGTCAGACCATGGCTCGGTAAGGGCCTTGCATCTTCAGGAACTGGATGATGAAGGACGGGCCACCGGCTACAATCTGTGGAGGGAGGTGGCTGAGCGGGCAGTTCTCAATGCTCATGATGGACAGCTTGCTGCAGAGGGCCAGCTCAAAGGGAAGGCTGTGCAGGTTTGGGTTATCATTTAAATACAACTCCTCCAGATTTTCCAGTGTACCTGCAAAATACAAGGTGCTTAACTTACACTGAACAAAACCTCAATAATAATCCTGGCATTTTTTTTTATTAATTAAAATTGATTATTGTCAACATTGAATGCATCCTAAATTCCCCGAGTTACGCCACCAGTATTTATTTTAGTCACCAGACCCAAGACAAAATATGAGATCCCATGTACAGTAGAATCAAGCTTAAGGTGCAAAAACTTTCACTTTTCAAGTGCAAAGAATAAAGTTATTACCAGTCCCACACAGTCACCAGCATGACTTCTACAGTTGCCTTTTCATTTCAAGTCAAGGCAGGGAAGGAGGAAAATACATTGCACGACATAACCTTTCACATTTACTGTAAAAACAAGTCCAGTTCCAACCGCTACATAGAAACACACACATTATATATATATACACAAACTACGCAATACTGTAATCCAAATGCTGGCACTCAAAGAATGTGGTTACCACATATTCCAAGTTAAATAACCAATTAATTTGTTACCTCCATTTCAGAGTGCAAAAAAGCAGTAGCTTTTTAAGAGATGTATAGAAAAAGCATATTCCAAGCTTTAGAGGGTATTGCTTTTGATTGACTGCAGCAAATCTTTTCAATGTGTTTTTACAGTGGATTTCTATTGTGTGGTTACCTTTATTTATTTCAATGAAATCCATTTTAAGGCTCCTCGCAACATACAGGTGAGCATTGGGATCAGAAGGAAATAGCAAAACCAAAGCAGACAGACAAGTTGAACCAGTGATTAAAATGCAAAGTATTAGAGAGTACAAAGTTCCCCAAATATTCTATGGTTCCTCCAAGTAACCACTGGGAAATGGATCCTATATACAATGGAGCTTCATTATAGCCACGTGGTTGGGATATATAATTTCCCCAAACCCCCTTTATAATCAGCCTGAGCTGGTTTCAATGAGTGGGTAGGGCTGAGGACATTAAGCAGGCCAGTGCCCGCCGAGTGGGTGAGGAGCGAACAGGTCGGTAACGCTTTAATAGGTTGCAGATATGGGGGGGGGGGGGGGGGGGGGGAGAGAGAGCAAGACAGTGGAGTTAGCTTTGAGGAGTACAGTATATTAAGAAAAATAACTTACCGATCTCCTCAGGTAAATGAGTCAGTAAATTCTCTCCTAGGCCAAGGTGGGTCAGGCTGGTCAGGTGACCGATTCCCCTTGGAAGTGTGGTCAGCTGGTTGTTTGTCAGGACCAGTTTCTGTAAGAGAAAGGAGTATAATTTATAATAATAATATTATTAAAAACGCTGTGCTCGGAGGATACTTCAAAACATGTTTCAAGATCTCAATTTATACAGAGATCAATGAAATCAGTTCAATATATAACCTGTACAACCTCCTACAGTAACTGCTCAATATTTTCATCAGCTATCTCGCACAAAACGTTGGGTAAATTTCCATACGCCTTGCTTACCTAGCATAAGTCGATTGGCGGATCACTTTCCAGGGGTAATAAACCCTCTCAAAAAAATAATGATTTAGTCACTCAATCCACAACTGCTTGTGGGGCACTGCTGTGCACAATTGGCTGCCGCATTTCCCCCACAAAATATGCAGCCACTACCCTTTACAGTATATTCTGTGAAGCACTTTGAGACATCACGACGATGTGATAAGGCGCTATGTCAAATGAAAGGATTATTATCTTCAAAAGACAATAGCTTTGCTGCCTCTCTCAAACATCCCTATTCCTTCCAAGATTATGATATGAAAATTTAAGTTTGGTTATCAGTTTCCAATAGCATTAAGACTAGAGACAAGATCAAGTTGGTTTAGTATATCAGGCATTCAGTCCTGTGTTATGCAACTAAATAAGAGCTGAACTGTGTGCTCTACAATGGAACAAAGCCCCAGTTAGGGCAAATTCTGAACATTTTTTGAAGCTATTTTATTTCACTTTCAGTCGTAGGAGTTTAAAAAAAAAGCTTTGTAGTTAAAAGAAACTCCACGATAAGGAAAGAGGTACAACAGATACTCCAATGCATCAGGAGTACAACTCTCTCCCCTCCCATAAATTAAAAGCAAAAGAAATGCAAAACAAAACACCCCAGAAAAATCACGTTTGTCGACACTTACCACCTGACCAACTGTTTTTGTCTCTCTGTGAAAAGTCTCAATTACTGTGACAAGTTGGATTTCAGAGCAACAGAACTGAAAGTAAAATCCTGTCCCGTAAATGAAATATAAAGGGAAACGTTCAAATGCACCAGAAATCATAGGGCCTGAAATTAGGTTTGTCCGACTCTACTCTTCACCTACTGAATTAAAAATAATTCCCATCTATCTCTGGGATTTCCATGTGTAGGTGGATTGAATGAAATTCTCAGTTTGTTTTGAATAATCTTAAGCGCGGTGATGGATTTCCTCCAAAAAAATGCAATTTGCATATACACACACACAATACAGATCCAAACAATTTTTTTTTAAAAATATTTAATTAAATAATGCATTTTACTCAAACAGCTCATTTTTTTTAAAAGCTATTTTCATTTTCTGTCCGATTTGAAATATCAAACAGATGGGAGAACAAATTAATATTTACTGCCAGCAAAATCCCCTCTGATTATTATAAAGCTTTTCCGAGAATCGTTGTAACTAAGTACTTACCAGAAGAAATAAAATCACTTTATCTATCAACCACCGATGTACTTGCTCAGGGTGATAAAAAATGTTTCCATTTCATAAACCTCAATTACAAAGATTCTCACATTAATTATTTTTGGTCCTCGGAATAATAAGATGTGGTCTGTATATTCTTCACGTTTTTGGTTTGGTTTAACATTAAATTTTGAAAAAAATTTGATCAGACGACTTGAAATGCTGTTTGAATCAATCAGCAAGTTAAATAAGAACAGAATTACACATTTTGGTTTCCTTGTGTAACCATGAATGATCGACTTAAATGTGATAATTTTCTAAGTGAGAGCAATAGGCTATACTACACATATCCTTTATGTGGTCACAGATTAATAGAAAGCATTGTAAATATTCACTGTAAACAACTGCCTAGAAAGTCAAAATTAATCTTAGCAGACAAATCACTTTTAATTCTATGCTTTTTTTTAATAAAAACGAGACTTTAATGCAACTTTCACCAGGGTCATTAGAAAGATACGTATGATTGAGAAATCTAAAATTTCCATGCATTTTTCTATACACTTCCTTAGTAGGAAAATCTGAAGAGACACAAATGTCACTTAGTGGGATACCAACTTTGATATATTTTGGAAAAAAAGTAACGACATTTACTAAAGATTATCTATCACAATTAACAGATCCTATGGTTCAGTTACTTGGCATTTATTAAAGTAAGGCTGTGCCTTGTCAAATGAGAAAAAAGTGTAGACCTCTGTTGTATGAAATACATGGGATGTTTCAAAATATATTTAACTACGATAAGCAATTTAAAATTTCCAAGGTACATTGATCATCCTGATCAAAATGTCAAATGAAATACTTAAGCAAGTCAAGTCCTTCAGTTAAATATAACTCATCTCTGATACGATTCTCTGTATTGAGAACAAACGTTGATTAGATAAAAAATCAAGTCTAAATGTTCTAAGCACATACTGTACTTTAAAGGAAAAATAGCAACATTTCACTAACATAGATGGTCACATTCTACTTTTGTTGTTCAATTCATGTTTATAATATTCAGAAGTTTGTGTTAACCCTGTACCTTCTGAATTATCTTGCAGAAAATTAGTAAATCGCTGAGACAATAGTTTTCCTGACTTATATAACATTCTCAAGCGCTGATAGCACACAATCCAAATAAGACCTCAAGATTTACCATTAACGCTCCGACTATCTCCCTCTCACCTCGTTCAAGGTCCATCAAGACCTACCTCTTTGACCATGTATTTGGTCAACTTTGCCTTACCCACCCACCTCAGCTCAGATATCAAGCGTATTGTCAAGTGCCTTGAGTTGTCCTCTTGACCTGAAAGGCATTTTATAAATGTAAATTTGTATTGTCTAATGCAATTGCCTGATAAAGCCAAATCATTTCTATGATTTGCTTTGACAATTGGGATCATTTGGACTGATTCTATTTGCCAGCAGCAAGCCCTTTTGATTGAATCAACAAAGCAATCTCAGAAGGTTGTGTTTATGTCCTGAACCCAAGGAAAGGATGGTCGTTTACTATTAGGTCCCGTTCTAAACACTCACCTGTAGATCCTTAAGGTAAGCAATTTCATTTGGAAGAGATTCAAGCTTATTTTCTTCTAAGTCCAGCTCTCGCAGTTTTCTTAAGTGCCCAATGCCATGAGGCAATTTCCGCAGAAGGTTATTTGATAGTATCAGAACCTAGACACGAACCATTGGAATAGTTACTATACACGATTAAATTCAACTCCATTCCAAATCCTGCAAATAGCTTGCAACTGTATTTTTTTTCATACCAGTTTATTAGAAGTTGCAAGGAGAAGAAAGAACACTGCTGAAGAATTATACTGGAGGGAGTTTATTCTAAATCAGAAACCAGAACAAAAGTACTAATCAGTGCAGGTGGACTCAACTATTATTTGCGGATCAAAGCATCCAAGATAGGGAACCGCAAATCAAAGGCTAAGCAAAACTAGTTCCAATCACAATGGTGACAATAGATTAGCTTTTTCAGAGAAAGAATGGATTGGAAAGTATACAGGTACAGAAATAATTACCACCACTTCCCTTGCACGCCAATAAAATGGATGTCACCCGATTGCCAAAATTGACATTCCGACGTTTCAGATTATAATAATAATCCTTGCATTTGACATAGCACCTTATCACGTCTTCGAGACGTCTCAAAGTGCTTCACAGAATATACTGTAAAGTGAATTGACTTTATATTTTGGGAGCGAAACGCGACAGCCAATTGCGCACAGCAGCGTCCCACAAACAGTCGTGGATTGAGTGCCCAAATTACTGTTATCCAACGAGCACACTGCATGGGCCACTTTTTCACACCTGTCAGGGTACCTATGTAAGAGTAACTCATGTTCCTGTTCCTCACCTCTAATGAACCCAGTCCAGACACATCCTCTGGGATCTTTGTGAGCTGGTTAGTGGCAAGGTTTAGTTCCACCATGCTTATCCAGGTTCCAAAGTCCAATGGAAGTGAAGTTAGCTGATTGTCCTGAAACATCCAGAAATACAATTTATTTAACCATAACGCAAAATGGAAGCATTCCGAAAATAACACAAATGATGGATTAGACTAGTTTCACTTTTGAAACCATTCAAAGTAAATATCAAATCCACAAGCTTTTTGTTTTTAATACATGCTCTTCTAAGTTGTATATATCTGTAAGTTTCTGATACAAAAAACAAAATGTTTAACAATATTCAATAGGAGAAAATATTTTGGTAATGACATTTTCCTTCATTGATCAAAAAAAATTCCGATTTGACATTAAAATTACTTTAAAAAGCTACACAAATTGAAAGATTACAACTCTCCTTTTTAATAAGAACATGTTGACTTGGGGTGTGCTCTCTCTTCTGGCATAAAATAAATTCTAAAAATATTTTAAAAATCTCCAACAAAATACTGCCTCTGTAAACTGCTCTATTAGGTTGCTAGGGCGAAAGACATATATTCTATTAATAATATTATATTCTATTAATAATATTTCTATTATATTAATTATATTATATCTCAATCCCTGTTGAGCCAATTGCCACACTGAAAGTAAAACCCGTAAGTTACTTTATAAGAAACAAGCAGAAATAGTTAATGGGTGAATTGCAATAGTGCAAAAAATTAAAACGACTAGTTTAAGCATCTGCTTCTACAAGTAATAATAATAATAAATGAAAGAGCTCACTTTGCTTCTACCCAACTGCAATTTAAACAGAAATTTTCTTGTACTTTTTTGGATTCTTCTATCAGTTAGTAAAGGCAAGCTATATTTGGCAGGTCATCTCACATGAAGATACATTCTACATTTAGTAATGCATCTTGGAATGATGGTCAATGTGGTTTTAAACAGCAATCTTCATTAGATGGTTAATAGTGAGGTCAATAATCTTATCTTAAAGTGTTTTCTTTATAAATCGTTTGTAAGTCATACATAAACCTGAGTCCCATTCAGTTTTGGACCAAAAAACACTTAGATTTCTTTGCACTAGTCATATCTTATGAAGCAAATGATCTTAACTTGAAACTCTGCTAACGCACTTGCTGGCTGCACTGAATTGCAGGAAATGAAGACCCCACCCAACAACGCATGCACACTTACCGGCTGCATTTAAGTATGCATGCAAATCAGGCTCATTATCAAGTTTGTATATAATGTGACTTGCACAAGTTTGCTTGTAACTCATACTTTGCTCGAGTGATATGAAATGTTATGGCCCCAACTGATGTGACTTATGTGAGTTTTACTATTATACACACGGTGCAGAGAGGCCGCTGAATGAAATCAAATTCCACTGTGTAACCGTGAATTATGAATCTATGTAAACAGTCAGGCAAACGAGTCAAAGTAGAGCACAGCAGATTACAAATACCAGATTGCCAATAGCGTCCGTCTAATGCACATTTGAAATATGAGAAAATAAACTGAACTGCAAGTTATAGGACTGCATATTTAAAACATTGAAAGCATGAAGAAATTTTGAAGCTTTGGTCTGTTAAAATGTGTGCAATATTGTAACTTTCATCACAATACACAAAGCTCAATTGCTGAAGCCATTTGAATGAGTTGATTTCAATAGCAAATATAACATTAACATTCCCTACCATAATTGGGCACTAGAATCACGTACAGGGTTTGGGAATAGAACTTCCTTAAGCAGCTATACCCACCTTTTACTAAAACCTACCTTCATATTCAGCTTACTCAACACTTTAGCCCTGGAAAAGATTCCAAAGGGGATTTTATTGATGCGGTTGTGCTCCATATTAAGAGAGTAGATCGTTGAGAACTGTGAGGGTCCACCGACTGGATACGACTGGAAGCAATTCCGTGCTAAGGTTAAACTGGTCAGGTTTGCAAGGCTTGATAGAAGACCCTGTTTTGTTTGATAAAAGTTTAATACCATATCATGGTAACTTGGACAATTCCTATTTCTAAACATGTACAATTAATCATACAGAACAACACATTTATGGACCTCGGTTTAACGTCTAAACAAGGTAAAATACCCTTCAGTGATGCAAATCCTTTTTCTATCAATTTGACTTCAACAAAAGCAATATCGCTTGCCACGGCTTATTTCAAAAGCAATGAGTGCAATCCTGACAGGAAAAGGGCTTTTGAGAAACAACTAAAATAATCTGGTTTCACCATCACAAGTATTTACTCTGCAAACGTAGTTATATCCAGCAACATTTCTCATTTGTTGATGTTACACAACAACTGAGAAATCTATCCCCAGTTCACAAACATTTCCTAAAACTGATATTTTATGCTACAAGAACAGGGATCTTTACATCTTTAAAAATTTAGGGATAGGATATGGTGTAATTTAATCCAAGACTGCTTGTGGGACACTGCTGTGTGCAATTGGCTGTGGAATTTCTCCCACAAAATACAAAGTCAGTTCACTTTACAGTATATTCTGTGAAGTGCTTTGAGATGTCTTGACGAGTTGATAAGGCGCTACATCAGATGCAAGGATTATTATTATCATTAATTATGATTAATCTAGAAATGTATCTAAACATTTTAAACGTTCAAGAAATCCTCAGAAATTTTGCTATTCATTTCCTACCTCTGGTAAGGTCGAGATATTGTTGTTCTCAAGGTTAAGTTCATCCAGTTCACTGCACTTGGCGAGTGACTTGGGTACAGCTGACAGTCTGTTGTATCTCAGACCTAAACGACTCAGACTTGACAGATTACCTGCAGAAATATAACCATTAATAGTATGAACATCAGGATCACGGCTAGAAACATTGCATTTTTTTGTGCGCAAGCCAAGGCTTACAAAGAAAACATTTTCTTTTGCACCGGGTAATGTATCCCTTTAGTAAGAAACAGTTGGCTGATGTACTAAATTCTAATTACATTCCCCCGCAACATCAACTTGAATTCTCTGCTGTGCAGTCATTTTACTTGAAAGATAAACCACAACCACAAGAAAGCTGCTAATTTTAAAACCACTTGTTTCAAATGTGTTAGCAATTTATTACAAATCATCTCATAAAAATTTTGTACATTTTATACAGTAATTTAAAGGAATACAGGAAACCTCGTTATAGCGCAGTCAGCTGGGTTCAATGTCTCAGAATCTTCATTATAATTAGGCTTGACAGTTTCTGATTTTAAAGTAAAAGTGCAGATTATATATAAATAAATGACCAGAAATTGGGTTCACAGTACATAGGTTTTTTTAAAACATACTTTGCTTGCATGTTTGTGTTTTAACATTTGCAAACATCAAAGAAGATGAGAGTCGAAAGAGTTACTGGCTCCCAGAAAACTTTCAGTAAAGGAGCATCTCTGCAATCTAGAAAAGAATGAAGAGTTTTCAATATAGACCAAGCGCAAAGATAAAGGATTATCAAAGCTGAATTCAACAATGGATAAAATACTACTTGGTTTATTCACTCAGAACCTTTTGTTTGGTCAGACAACTACTTTGAGGTTTTCACATTTATTGAGCAGAGTAAGGTTATCTTGCTCTACAAAGTACCCATTTCTTAAAGTGTTTCATTAAATGCCACAATAAATCACACAGATTTGATGCACTGCTCCATTCAGTCAATAAAATTGCAAAGCGATCAGTCACACAAATTACAGTTTGTGGGAAGAAAGGTACCTTATGCCTGAAGGTGTTAACATGGGCAGCACTTTTTCTTACTGCAGCATTTACTTTCTTCGGCTTCATACATACACCCGAAAAGCACGATTGCCTGTTATGATTTAACGCCACTTACAAGTTATCATCGACAGAGAGATTAAAAAAGGCGCAAACTTGCACTGCCTCTCTTCAACCAACACTTTCAAATGCTCTGAGACGTAACCCTGCATGGAAGGTGCTATATAAGTACAAGTTGGTGGAGGTGGTATTTCAAATGCTGATTTCCCCAATGGCACTCAGTGGCTCTGAGCAACTCAAGAGAAGCGAACCTGGAATCTCCCCTCCATTCCAGCCACAGGGAAATTTGCAAGCATAGGTGGGAATGTACACGTGAACCTCTCTCTCTGTCTAGTTTGAGCATTCTTAAGCATGGCAATGGGTTTGCAATTACGTCACACCCCCAGCTGATCAAAAAAAACTAAAAGGTTGCTACCGGAGGCGAAGGGAGTGACCTGATGAATGCATGTGCGTTCTTTATTAGGAAACCTGGTACAATGCTGCTTTGCAGTTCAATGCAGAGATTTGACAAGCCAATGTTTCACAAGCAACTGAAATGTTTTCTTACCCTCAAGTAGCTGCAATGGTTCATGGCATTTGAACAAGTCAATTGACTGTCAGCAGGTTCCAACTCTAAACGTGCACAGGCAAGCTTTTGTTAAATGTACTTTGTTTTGCCTCCCACTCGGCTGGTCATAAGCTACCTTTCCCTCCTCCTAACTGTCCCAAATATTACAAAATGGAGAAGTCTTTAACTCGGGGAAATCGGAGATAACCTTACAATCAAGTCCGATAGAAAGGATTTTCCAACAGAGAGTTAAAGAGAGCAGATAAATTCCTTCTAGAAACTGGAGATTAATGATGCTTGAAGAGGCATTTTTGGCATTTTTGTGAAAGTGAATGCAGTGATCCTTTAAAGAACAAGTTTCTAAGTGTAGAATATCATCTGCCCAAAAAGATAGACATCATAATGAAGTCAGTCAGGTTTGGAGGCTCGTAGCCCCCCATCTGAGCCAAATGTTTCGGGCCTTGAGAAAACCTGGATTCGTTTTAGTATTTCTGTTTCCAAATGTGGAATTTCATCAAGCTCCTCAACTTCTTGTGCATAACAAAACACTGGGAGTAAACATTTCTTTGTAAACAACCTGTGCTTTGGGTGGAAGGTTCCAAGATTCAGCACTAAACCAGCTTACCCAGCCGTGAGATGGCATACCTCCAGGAACCAACAGAAAATCAAAAAGCCACACTATAGACTCTAGAAACGCAATGCTACAACTGTGTTATTACCCAACAGCCAGCTGTTAAAGTATCGACTGAAAGCACCTCTAATTAAGTCTTGCTAAAGGACTACCAAGGATAAATACAATGAACTGACTATAACATTAATCCTTTTTGAAAATCATGTGGCTTTCACCTCAAAATCTACTTATCCCAGGAAAGTTACAGTACACAGTTTGAGCTTGTAGAAAATACGGGCAAGTTAAGCCCTGAGCTCAGAACAGGCCAATTTGTCGAAACAAATGCAAAAGTTAAACCATCAAGGATTGAAATATAGCACACCACGTAGTAGAAATTCAAATAACTGACTTGATATTGTTTGTGCATTTCAGATATTCACTTGGTTTCAGCGGGTAAAATCATAGTTCCCTCAAAAAAAAACAATTACTTAAAAAAAAATCACTGGATAAAGTTTGCACGGCGACACACACTTTAATTTTCTAATATTAAATCACGTGATGAGTGAATTGACCGTTCTACATTTAGCAGCTTAAATATTGTGTAATAATGCACAAAACACACTAGAAGCCATTTATCAATTAAAATTGTCAATGGTTAAAGGAGGCCAAAGTCATAGAAGCCATTTTCTTTGATGTTACCTCCGATTAGAAAAGCCACAAAATAATGAAGGTACAAGCGCAGGAATGTTAGAAATGCAGAGCAAGAGTTATTCTCAAGGACTTGGTGTCTGCCTCACTTGGTCTCATGTCAGGATATTCTAGGGAGTCCTAACAAAATCCGTCTTCCCTACAATTTGCGACTTACAGTTAAGTAATTCATTATGTGAAAATGCTAGTTGAGAAATAAGGCAAGGGACGAAAGACAAACAAATGCAACAGAATACAAGTGTGGCAGAAAGAGGAAAATGTGGTTTTGCAAGAGATTTTCAGCATTTAAAAGTATTAAATGATTAGACATACAAAGAAAACCCTACCCATTTAAACTTCAATTTCTATCGATATGAAATGGTTTAATTGCTTGTATTTTTATTTTCATTCTCTGGTTTGTATCAAGCTGCATATTACACTAAATACATACAAATTGTTTTAAAGCACACACAATCATTGTCGGCTTGATATGAATATCATGCAGTCATGGTATTTTATGTGAGATGAGCCTCACCTTGAGGTGTACATTTCTCAATAGCTTTCAGAGTTTTCACAAAAAAACTAACTTAGATAGACGTCAATGTGAGGCAGCCAATGCAGTAACAGGTAGAGCTGCACCATGTAAACAAACCGCATGAATGCACGTCATTCTCGCCAGACTGAGTGAACGTATCAGAGCAAACTTCGGAACTTCCCTTAGTTTTATTAAACTAATTTTCAGGATTGTTGTGCATTGTGATGGAGGACTCGTGGAGTCCTGTAGCTCAGTGGTTAGAGCACTTGCTTTGCAAGCGAGAGCCCTGAGTTCAATTCCAGGCAGAGGGCGAAACCTTGGGCAAGTTTCCTTACTCCACACAGAGCCTAACAATAATCCCTCCAAAACCAAAAACAATAATAAAATTGGTCATTTTCAATCTACGACTGTTTGTGGGACATTGCTGTGCGCAATTGGCTGCCGCGTTCACCCACAAATATACAGTCAATTCACTTTACAGTGTGTTCTGTGAAGTGCTTTGGGACGTCCTCCCGACGTGAAAAGCGCTATATCAAATGCAAGGATTATTATTATTATAGTTTTGAGTCAGCAGGATCTGAATGATTTTGCTTCAACAAGAACAACCTGGATTTATATAGCGCCCAGACAGCGTCTCAGAGCGCTTTACAGTAACGGATCCCGGGGCTGAGCCAGGGGGAGAGGGAGGAAGGTGACCAAAGGCGCGGTTGAAAAGAAAGGTCTTCAGCCGAGACATGAAAATAGGAAGAGAGGGGGCAAGGCGAAGGGAGTGAGGAAGGGAGTTCCAGAGCCTCAACAACAACAACAACAACAAGATTCCATTTATAAAGCGCCTTTCACGTCAGGAGGACGTCCCAAGGCGCTGCACAGTTGGGTCATGACCCGAGCATTGGGGGAAATGGTCAGGGTGAGGGGAGGGAGCGAGGAGGGGGGAAATGTCAGGGTGAGGGGAGGGATGGGAGGGAGCGAGAAGGGGGAAGAGAGTCGAGAGGGGAGCTGAAGGCTCGGTCAAAGAGAAAGGTTTTGAGACCGGCCTTGAAGGAGGAGAGGGAGGAAGCAAGGCGAAGACACTGGGGGATAGAGTTCCAGAGCCTCGGGGCGAAGTGGAGGATTCGGGGGACAAGGAGGAGGCCAGACCAGGTGGAACAAAGGCAATGGGCACTGTTTTGAGGAGAGAGATCAGAGAGGTAGGGGGGTGCAGAGGAGTGGAGGGATTTGAAGACAAGATGAGAATTTTGAAGTCAATCCTCTCTGGGACAGGCAACCAGTGGAGTCTGGAAAGGACTGGGGTAATCGGGGAGCGGAGTTTGGTGCGGGTGAGAATGCAGGCGGTATAGTTTTGTATAATCTGGATTCTATGGATGGTAGTGGAGGGGAGTTCGGCGAGGAGGGCGTTAGAATAGTCCAGCCGAGAGGTGACAAAGGCATGGACCAGGGTTTCAGCGGCTTTCAGAGAGAGGTATTGGCGGAGACGGGTGATGCGTCGGAGGTGGAAGAAAACGGTACTGGTGAGGGACCGGATGTGGGGAACTGGGGGTCGCAAAGAGAGGTGGGAAAATAGAGTTGGGTGTCATCCGCATACATGTGGAAGTGTACCCCATGTCTGCGGATGACGTCCCTAAGAGGGAGTATGTAGATCAGAAAGAGGAGGGAGCCAAGGATGGATCCTTGGGGTACCCCACAGGTAACCGGGTGAGAGCGGGAGGAGAAGCCGTTTTTGCAGATGTACTGCTGGCGGTTTGTGAGGTAGGACTCGAACCAGGCGAGTGAGGTCCCACTGAGGTGGATGACTGTGTCGAACGTGGCAGAGAGGTCCAGGAGGACAAGGAGGCAGAGGGAGCCCTGGTCACAGATAGAGAGGATGTCACTTGTGAACTTCAAGTGGAACGAACCATTAAAGGAAACTCCAGAACAATCTACAAGGAATATTGTGTACAAAGGTTAATCCTGAAATAAATGAGCAATATTTAAATAGAAAGTCCTTCAAATAGACAATCCCCTCCTTTATAATAGAACAGTCATAGTAAAAGTAATTTGTACATTAGCAATTACAACATGAACTAGGTCAAACAGGAGGCAGAGGGATACAATGAGTTAGAATACCACTGTACCAGAGTTCCTCAAGCCTGGTCTGGTTAGATGGGATAAGACAATTTGTTCTGTTCAGGCTTTTGCTTAAAATGTCTTCGAGTAATCTCAGGGCAAAATTTAGCTGCCTGAGGATACAAGCAATGCTGTTGTATCCTCAGTATATAGCTTGGGAACATGACATGTCAAGCGACTGCCAGGATGGTGGAAGGCGAACTAAATGGAGCTTGGTCTTCTTTCGCCAGCAAATTTTTATGCTTTGCGAAATGAGAAAACTTAAACAGAAGTTACAGTTCAGCACTTTATACAGTACAGTAAGAGAAACTAATTCTATACCAAGGCTGTTGTCTATCTGATCTGGATCCTGATGCTGGAAGCTGCAAGTAGTAACATGATTACATCCCTTCCCTGGGCATAGATATCCCTCAGCAAAATGAGTGTAACACAAAAGAAAAAGACAAAAGCCAATCTCCTTCTCCACAAAGCCCTCTTATATACCAAATTACAGTATTCTCCGACTATCCCCCATAACCACTAAAGATAGCCCATCCTGTCATCTTCAGAATTAAAAAGGTTTACTCTATAGTTTAGCTTTTGGATAGTTTACTGGGGTTAGTGAAGTTAATCAGGTGAGAAGTTGATTAGAATTTGTGGTTTCCTTTCAGAAGTCAGTCACTTGAGTACAGATTGCAGTCTTTCACCCAATCTGTCAATGCTGGATTTAAACAAGGGTTCCAGAGGTGAAAGGTACGTGTTTCACTCATGTTCCCACCCAATCCAATATCTGCTCAACAAACAAAAACATAGCCGTGCAAAAACAAACGGCAAAAATAGATTCTCTTTCCCGCAGCCCTGGCCCATAATTGGCTGCAAGCTGTTGTAATCAAGCCTCTAGACTGCACGCCGACCATTAATCCTCTTAGAAAGGCATATGGCTTTCCATTTATAAATCTTAATTGGAAAGCCCCCAGCAAAACATGCAGCCCACAAAAAGGTAGAAGTACAATTTGCACTTTTAATCCTTTAATTTCACTAATCATTTAATTACACCAAACACTTACTGCTTAATATTTCCCCAAAAATCCAGGTGGGGAGAACAATATTTTTGTACAGGATGAAATACGACAACATGCATTTCTATCGAGCCCCTCAGACAGGGTAACATCTCAGAACGTTTGGCAGTGGCGGAGCTCGACGCTGAGCCAGGGGATGTAATACACTACATGAGAATGAATAGTTTGTCTATCTTTGAGAAGGCTTTCGTCAAATTAAGCACCATTAAAGATACTGGTTAGACTAACGTTAACCTGTATTGTATTCAATACAGAATGTGCACATGGCTCAATACCCTTCAGTGGTGCTGCAGTACTGCAGTAATTCAACCATCTGGTGGTGGGGGCGGGGGAGCAGAGCACAGGAAAGAAACAGATAGAGAAACTACAGTATATCAAGAAATTGTGTTGCATGCGATGGATGACAGCATTACATTTCACCCAAATCCAAGTTTATATCCCTACTGTAGTGAAGAAAATACAACAAACAACTCAGAATTTTATCAAACTGCAAGGCTTTTGCGAGTCACCTGGGGTTTTAAGAAAACACTGTCAGTGCAATAGCAGTCCCGAGGGTAAGATTTGTTGAAGCAATAACGCACTGATGAACACAAACTTTTTTTTGCATCAATTCCAATACGAAAACTTGCATTCTTAATAGAGGTACTTAGACAATTAAAGATTACATCTCGTTAATTGATGACTTCCGCAGTACACAGAATTACAGTAAAACTGTTCCAATACCATCCAACAAAAGGTTTAGACTTTTATCACAATGAACGTTCTATTCGGGCATATACCACAACCCAAAACCAACTTGAGACCTTAACCCGTATATTTACTGGACAGTACATTTACTAGTAATCAGATTCTGAAAACAAACGTCATGGAATGCTATCTTATTTCAGGTTAAATGTCATTATCAACTTTTATCAGTTTTTAATCTTTTCACTTACGTCAAGCAGCCTCCAGCATGTCGGTCACACACGTTATTTTTAAAAATCATTTACAAAGAGGTTAAACTATAAACTTAGCTATCCAATATTTATAAATTGGTCAAGCTTCACTCTTCAGGCTGAAAGCCCCTCAACTAAATTTCACCTTATAACTCACCAGGTTAGTAGTCCACATCAAATCATCTGACTATTCATTTTGATCAGTTTTGAACAAACTTTAAGACATTTTATCCACTAGCACAAATATACATGTGTGTGCTTTCAACCAAATGTTAATAAACTTGATCGATTATTTTGAGTAAAAAATAAAGATTTCAAATTAAGCTAAATACGGTTTTAAAATCAATTATCATTTATATTAGCATCCCTGTCCTAATCTAATATGAACATTTCCATAACAGCATTTGTGCAAAGGTCACTATGAACTTGTTTTGAAATTAGTTATGTGGTCTTAAAAGATTTATATTACCACAATATCAATCAGAGAGTACAAATTTTCATTTGGAAAGGAGATTTAAGGTTATTCAAATATAGACCAATTAAACATGAAATACAGGGAATCTAGTCTACAAGAACTGCCTGTGACATGGAATAGAGGTTGCCTTACTGTTCAGGTCAGATTAATGCTTCATTCAGCATTAGAATCTAAATTGGATGCTAAAACTACTTTGCTGCTCCAAATCAAAACAATCTATTTTAGACTGGATTTGCAATTGGTAACATCTCCAATCTTAGAATGCCACTGCAGCATAAGGAAAGAAAACTACTTTAGAAGCCACTTACTGTCCCTCTCTAATATGTCTCAGACTGGCACTGGCCACTGTGAAACAGCATCAGCAATGTCTACAAATCTCTCTGTGCAGGAGATATTTCGTCTTGTGACACAGTGGATCCAGGAAGAAGCAGGGAAAGAAAAATCAGTCTCATTGATATACTTTATACCAAACAAATGGATATATTAAAACATTGGAAACAAACAAACTCTTCTTATGAACATTAAAGAACCTTAATGGAGTTGAGCTCTGGCAAGTAAAGGGCAGAAATAACCACCGATGAAACACAATTCGCATCAGTAAGTGAAACCTGCAGCTGTGTCATAGCAATGAAACAATTTCTATGGTTAGAAAATAGGATAACCCTACATATAAACACGCAAACTTGATACCTTACCTATGGTTTCCGGCAGGTCAAGTAACTCATTATGCTGTAGGTCAAGGTTTGTGATCTGCGTGCAATTACCAATCTCTTTTGGGAGGTGTTCAAGCTGATTGTGAGCCACATCCAGTGTTATGAGGCTACATAATTCACCTGACAGAAAAAGAATTGAAAAATATTAGAAAGATGTCGATTCTGAAGTATTCTCTGTTGATGCAATATGCTAAGAATTTCCATTCATTAAACATTTACCAGAAAATACGTGGCCCACCCACCGCCTGCCCCCAAAATGCTATTCCCCACAAGCGTACGAGCCCTCCCCTTAATAAATTATGTTTTTTTTATTAAAAAGGAGACACCAAAGGAGCCACTCTTTAGTGGCCAAACACATCCAACACAAAGGGCACACTTTACAAGTCATGTGGAAAGAAAGGCTAAATGTATGCTGCCTTTAATGGATTAATAGTTCATAGAAATGACATTATCTGTGGACTAGTGAATCTGGTTATGTCAGACATTAAACAGCCGAGTGCGGTCATACAAAAATGTTTGCTTAGAAATACACAGCAACTCCGCTTCACACTGTGAAACATTAGCAAATGTAAGGATTATTATATCTGATTAACAAAGGCAGGGTTGTGAAAAAAGTCTTATATCAACTGAAATTAGCAGCAAAATGTTACAAACCCGTTGAATTTGGAAATCTTGAAGAAGTTATTGTTCTATGTAAATACAACCTGACAATCCGTCTAATTTATTCCAGCACTGTTGCTGTCCTATTGCAATATTAACAGCAAGTAAATAATTTCTCCTCGGGCATAATTGTCAATCTTCAAATGCTTGGCTCCATAAAGTAGCTTAACCAACCTGAGAAGTTCCAAGCCATACTTATTTTGTCCAGTATCAATGTCAAGCATTTGTCAGTTTGTATTCTACTGATAGTGTCGTTATCCATAATCAACAGCAAGACGACGACGACAACAACAGCAACAAAATTACATTTATAGAGCACCTTTCACGTCGGGAGGACGTCCCAAAGACCATGACACCGAGGGATTCCAAGTTACAAAAATCCTACATTTAAGGCATAACTCAAATTAAAACTGCCACACAATCAGAGAGCAATGAGATGTGTTGAAGGAAGGCGACATTTGGATCAACTAGCAGAAAATGCTGTGTTGGGCAAAAGGTATTTCCGTGCAGTGTAGTTAGCCAAATACATTGAGATATTGTTAAGAAAATATGGGTTAAAATTGAGCTAGTCTTAATTAGAAACCCGAAGCTTTGAACAGGCCTCTTTAACTACCCGTAACTCTTTATGAATTAGGCATTTGCTTTTTTACTGTTATCATATTTCTCAAGTTTATTATTTTTCGAAAAAACAAAAGCAACCTCTGTATTATTGGTTATTCAAGTTGTCTACTCAAAAGTGGAATCAGTTTGTAAGAATAAAAGGACGCGGGTAAGGCAGTGCTGGAGAGAATTAGACAGATCTTCTAATTTTCAGTTCTGCTACACGAGTTAGGTTCAAGCATCGACATGCTGGGGTATGCACAGAAAGCAAATTACAACCTTGAAATAGATAGGAGCAGAACTGCCCAGGTGGTGAAAAACAGCAAAGGTGATGGGAGGGAGGCCAATACAGTTTTACGAGGTCTGAGTTTACGAGCACCTTTTTTGAGCAACTGACCATGTATTTTTCTCTCCAGATCACAAAACCACATTTAAATTAATGAACTAGCAGATGGTGCCTTGATCCAGATTGCAGCTACGTGCTGAAGTACAAGCCCTGAGTGATGCTGGAGCTAGAAAAGCACTGTTGATGCCCAATAAAAGGAGCTTCACGCCATCTAACCTATGCTAAATTGTATTTCTGCCTAGATCAGTAAGAATAAAATATGATGTTCCCTAGCGCGTCTGAATTTGGTGGTTAAAAGCGGAAGTAGAAATACTTTGAGCGCACATTACTTCCCTTTTTATGCTTTATATTTGCTGAAAAACTGAATATCCCACAATTTCAGGCCAGACTAGATTCTCACACCCATTTAGCTCAAGTTAGCACAGGCTCAATGAATACCACCATCATGTCAGCAGAGAATATTGTACTGTATAGATGAAGCTGGCAACCATTAGTTATCCACAACCAGCTACAGGAAATTTGAAATAGAAACATTACAGCCTCGCCTTTCCACTGAAAATAGATTTGCCTTTTGCTTTGTATCGAAATCATCATGTTTTTGATGTGGAGATCTGCTGACAATGAGGCATTTGAATTTCCCCCCCCTTTTTTTTTAAGTTTTTTCTCCCCTACACCACTCCTTCTGCCAATGTCACTTAAATCAGCCACCATGAAAAGTGCACAAGTGGTGTGTCCAGCAGTTCTTGGTTACTTCCTACCATGTAGGGAAAGTTTCTCAAATAGCTTTCCCGCTGCTTTTCCAGCCAGGACCATTAGGGCTTTGGCTTGCAGGGTTAACAGGAGCTGAGTGGGATGATTCCCTGCCCCCAATGACTGGTCTGCCTTTCCAAGTCCTGCCAAAGAGTCAGACTGGCTGTGCTGTCACCAACAGAGCCCTGGAATAATAATAATAATAATCCTTGCATTTGACATAGCGCTTTTCACGTCGGGAGGACGTCCCAAAGCGCTTCACAGAACACACTGTAAAGTGAATTGACTGTATATCTGTGGGCGAACGCGGCAGCCAATTGCGCACAGCAATGTCCCACAAACAGTCGTGGATTGAAAATGACTAATTTATTATTGTTTTTGGTTTTGGAGGGATTATTATTAGGCTCTGTGTGGAGTAAGGAAACTTGCCCAAGGTTTCGCCCTCTGCCTGGGATTGAACTCAGGTCTCTCGCTTGCAAAGCGAGTGCTCTAACCACTGAGCTACAGGACTCCACTGCAGAATACTGCGGACCCTCCTGGCTCAGGAACCGGACAACTGAGACCGCCACAGTGAGCTGGCTCGATTCCGACATAATCAACACAGGTTTCTCATAGCACAGCCTGGATACACAACTTTGTGGAAAGACGGCATAGACACAAACAAAAGCTTATTCATCCTACAAGCAGTGCATGAAAGCCCCAGCATAAAGCTACAGCACTTGAGTATCTGAAGACATTCCAAGATACACCTAAAGACACCAAATATATTTTTAAAAAAGTAGCCTGAAAGCTGCACAATTCTGAATAGAATACAATTAAAACAGTTTCTCAAACTTAAAAAAACCTCATGAGAGATTCTGCTGAGGCACTGATGGTTACTGATTACTCGCGATGTTTAATATTTTCTGCCAAAAATGTCAGAAAATGAAGTAGAGGTTCAAAACCAGGCAGTCTGTTTTCATTTAATTTTTTAATACACCAAGATTTCTATTTGACAGAGTAATCTGTTGGATATGCATTAGTCCTAGACAGATGGGAATGCAGGCATTAGTAGGAATCAGATCTACCCAACGTAAACCACAAGCATCTGATCTACTGTAGTTGCCTCTACAAAATGTCTGTTCAGTGGTTTAAATTGTCCTTCATATCTGCCAATATCTGCCAGAAACACAGAAAAACTTTCTGTTCTTCATTATTTCCAGAATATCTTGTTTTCTTAGATCTTAATAATACAACCGTAGAACAAAACAAAAATGACAGAAGTTGGAAGAAGGGAGGAGAGCTTCATTTATGTGGACACTTCAAGTAAAAATGAGAAGGAAATAAATTCCACATCTAATTCAAAACCCCAAATAGCACCAATGGCCCCTTGAATTTGTTTCCTCCCTTATAACTGTCCAAACTTTCTATGTTAACAGCGGCAACAACAACAAAGTTACATTTATAGAGCGTCTTTCAGGTCGGGAAGATGTCCCAAAGCGGTGAACAGTCAGGTGTCGGGGCCTGAGCATGGGGGGGGGGATGTTGTAGGGGTGAGAGAAGGCAGAGAGGTGGGAGGGAGACCAAAGGCACGATCGAAGAGGAGGGTCTTGAGACCGGCCTTGAAGGAGGCAAGGGAGGAAGTGAGGCGAAGGGACCGTGAGATGAAGTTCCAGAGTGTGGGAGCAGAGAGGCTGAAAGCCCGGCCACCGATGGTAGGGTGGGTCGGGCGGGAGACATGGAGCAGACCGGAGCCTGATGAGCGGAGAGCGCGGGCAGGTTGGTAGGGAGTCAGCAGGTCAGAGAGGTAGGAGGAGGCAAGGCCATGGATGGCCTTGAAAGTGAGGACGAGGATCTTGAACTCGATCCTCTGAGGGATGGGGAGCCAGTGGAATGGTAATAGGTAATAATTTAATAAGTTAATTACTTAATGTAATAAGTAGGATATTCTATAAATGAGTAAAATCACAAGAAAAGATAAGCAACCCCAACAAGTTTTAATTTTGTTACTGCAGACCTCTGAAGAGTTAATGGATTGTTCTGACAATGCAGTTCCTCTCACTAGTTGGAGTTAGCCAACTAACTGCCTGCTTCGGCTACAGCTATTGTGTACAGCACATAAAATAATTAACTTGTTAAAGGTTATCATCTGTAACTTTATTTTTTAACATTAATAGTAGCAGTAAACGACTGTAAACAGTAATAATCCACAAATGATCAAAGCACCTTTAATCCAAACAACGTAAACGGCAATACATGTGCTCCCTCGTGTAAAAAGCAACCTAAAATCCAGAGGAAATTTAAGTATAAGTATAAATTTAAGCTGCACATGTAATAAATAGACATACAATTGCTCACAGATCACAGGTGTGGCAAAACAGTGGAAGTTTCACTAAAGGACAATATAATGGACATACAGTAAACTCCTGATAACATAACAAGGGAAAAGGGCTGAGCGATGAGTTATCTGGAGTGGCGAGTTAGGCAAATGTATAAATACATAAATAAATGTGGCCGGGATACTGACAGCATGACGACTTCAGTGATAGTGACAAGTTAAGCCAGGGTCGATTTACCAGGAGTTTACTGTATAAGAAAGTTGTACGAAACCCTAGTTTGTTTGTAATACTGTACTTAAATATCCATACTTAAACCAGAACAGCTAGCAGATCTTGGATATAAAGCATATGTTTTATTGTCTTAATTCTATATGGTCAATAATATTGATAAGTTACTGTTCCAAAAAATATTTGCCAAATTCAAACTAAAACTTATGGAGTATGGGTGAATGGTGCTTTGGGAGCCCTTAATTGCGTACTATATGATTCACTACAAGTGACGCTCAGATTGGTATAACTGGTTTGTACAAGTACAAAGTGTTTTAATTACGCTGCCAGCTAAGCGGTTAATTGAAGCAAAGCTTTGCAGGTTTAATTAAGACCAAAAGAGATGCCTCCCTTTATTACATAGCTTTGTGGTGCAAATATATAAAATCCTCCATGGGAAATCATTGTTGCGCAAAAACCAATTCCCATGTATCAAAATTACCGTAATACCATAGGTTGAAGTTAGCATTGCAGTAATTTAAAGTTTAGTTCTTTTTTGGGCAGGGGGCAGGGAAGAGAGATTTTTTTTATTAAGCTGTAGTTTAGTTCCTTAAACCCAATCTGGATATTGTGAACTTGTTGTAAGAAGACGGCGAGTGTGTAGTTAGGAAAAAGTAGTTGGGGCTTTTACTTGATACGCTCTGAAAAGAATTGTGTTGGTTGAAAAGCTTAATCTGAACAGAGAGGGCTTCCGTTCAGCACATCTATGTATTAGACTGCAAGGGATCAAGTGGATGTTTCAAACCTAAAATGTTTGTTGATTGATTTCAGTATGAAGAGCATTGTTGAACTGACCAAAACATTGAAGGTATAAACAGTCGAGTCAAGCTTTTGTTCAAAATTTAAGGCCTCCAAACATCTACATAACACTTCAGCATTATTAAGGAATAATTGATGTCTAAGTAGAAATCAGACCAACCCACACCAAACCAAAATTTGCATTTAGCTAAGCTGCTGTACTTTGAAAACCAGTTTTAATATGGGAGACAAAATTGGCAACGAGGTTTTAAAGTATCAGATAGTGAAATACAGTCATCACTTTTTGATACAATTTTATTGAAATCTGAATCAATCGATCAGCACAATAGTGAATACAAGTTTGCATGAACCCCTCATTAGGAATGGGATACAAGAGGGCATGTGGAGTCCTGTAGCTCAGTGGTTATAGCACTCGCTTCACAAGCGAGAAGACCTGCGTTCCATTCCCGCATAGGGAGAAACCCTGGGCAAGTTTCCTTACTCCACGCCCCTCGGTTTACACCATTTTTAAAAAATAATAATTTGGTCACTCAATCCACGGCTGTTTGTGGGACACGGCTGTGCACAATTGGCTGCTGCGTTTTGCCCACAAAATATACAGTCAATTCACTTTATAGTATATTCTGTGAAGCGCTTTGAGACGTCTCGAAGACGTGATAAGGCACCATATCTAATGTAAGGATTATTATTATTACAAATATGACCAATGCATCAACTTCATTAAACTCTCCCTCGTAACGATTACTCAACATTATTTTTTGCCATTAGCTGGCGACTACGCATTTTATTTATTCCATATTTGTGTCTCACTCACAATAACATAGGAAACAATTTGTTTATGAAGTGGCCAGATAGAAGTTGTGTTGGAAGAAGAGTCAAAATAGGAAGCAAGTAGAATCCTAGAAATCATAAAAGGTCTTTCAGCCCATTGAACCTAAACTGGAGCTAACTCATCCACTGGAGCTAACCACTCCATTCCCAATTCCTTGCTCTCACCTTTTATATTCTTCCTTTCAAGGGTTAAAAACTTTTTGAATTTTGAAGACCTCAACTATCTGGCTCATTTCCACTGAAAGCAGATCCAGACTTGCACTTGATGGATGGGAGGCAACTTGCTCAGGGGGTGTTGAAAGAGACCTAGAGGGGTTAGTTGACTCATTGCTCACCATATCCAAAAAGAGAAACGTACTGCACAAACCTACTTTTCAAAATAAGTTCACGTCTCCAGACGTCATGCTCAAGCTGTGCAGTGCTCCAGTTAAGCCTCATCCGGAGAGTTACATACAATAACTATGCCATATATCCAGCTAAGAGAGGCTGATTAGAGAATAGCAATGAGTATGTGAGGCATGAGCTATAAGGAACGATTAAGTAAGTTTGGATTCTTCAGTCTTAAAAATATACATCTCAGAGGAACTTTATAGAGGTATTTAATGTACGTATTGGGACAGGAAACCAAGCCTAAATTAATGCTTGCAGATCCTCCAAGGCAGCAGCACAGAAGGGCATGTGAAGGGCAAGTTTAGGACAAGGCACCAGGAAGTATGTCCTTACACAGAGTAAACAACTGAAATATGTTACCATGGGTGGTTGAGGTCTGGGACCAGATTAAATTAACATCTTCTGGAGGACGATGGGGCTGATAATCTGGAAGAATGAGATGTGATCTCGATTGGAAAGGAAGGATGTGAACATTCAAGCAGAGACTGTAACTGGTTACGTACACAAGCCTCCTAATATATGCCATCGAGGCTTACACATGAAGTCAACAAGAACAACTGACATTTGTATCGTACCTTTCACATCGGGAGGACATCCCGAGGCGCTGGACAGTCAGGGATTTGGACGTGAGCAGGGGTTTGGGATCAGGAGAGTTGAAGGGCAAGGATGGTAGGGGGTAGGAGGGTGACCAAAGTTGCAGGCAAAGAGGAGGGTCTTGAGACGTGTCTTGAAGGAGGCAGGGAGGGAGCAAGGCGAAGAGACTGTGGGATGGAGTTCCAAAGTGTGGGGACAGAGATGCTGAAGGCCCGACCGCCTTGTCAAGGTACCAGAAGCCATGTAGCACCCATGGACCTGTTACCGCAACTGGAGTCAGCAGTTTGAAAAAGGGAGAAAACATTTGGAAGATTTTTCAAAACATAAATAAGGGTACTTTGTATAATTGGAACATTAAATGAGGCATTCATGTCGTTCAAATTGTAACTGCTGAAAGGAATCTAGACTCAAAACCCCTATATAAAAGGTACATTTAAATAAATATTACTTCCTATAATTTTAGTTGGACAATCGCATTTGCAATGCAGTGATTTACAGAGAACCACTACTGCAACATCAGCTGACTTGGAATTGGTCAATGGCAAATAAATTAAACTGGTAAGTAGATCATTGGAAAACAGGCAGTGCTTTTTTTTAAAATGGGGATTAGATGCATGACTAATCCTTATTACAGTAAAACATCTTTCTTCCCTGCAACCTTCACATTCGTGAAAATATTTAAAGCTGAATTCTCAGCACAGATTCTGGGTAAAGGTTCTAATTGAAGAATCTTGCCTGAGAATGATTACATTCCAAATGCATCCTTATAATAATATAAAAGTAATCCTCGCATTTGATATAGCGCTGTTCACATCGTCTCGACATCTCAAAGCGCTTCACAGAATAGACTGTAAAGTGAATTGACTGTATATTTGTGGGAGAAATGCAGCAGCCAATTGCGCACAGCAGCGTCCTACAAACAGTCGTGGATTGAAATTACCAATTTATTATTGTTTTTTTTGAGGGATTATTATCAAGCGGGTGGAGTAAGGAAACTTGCCCAAGATTTCACCCTGCCGGGAATCGAACCCAGGTCTCTCGCTTGCAAAGCAAGTGCTCTAACCACTGAGCTACAGGACTCCACAATATAATATTTCATGCTGACACATTAATTCCTCTCACACCAGTTCTGCTGTTTCACAACAATTCACAATAATTTTACATTTATATAGCGCCTTTCACATCGGGAGGACATCTCAAAGCGCATCACAGAACCAGCTGGGAACCCGCTGGGGGAAGCTGAGGAAGGGGGGCGGGGGGAGAGGGAGGGGAAGATGACCAAAAGCACATTCATCACAGTCTATGAATGTTGGCAAATTATTTGACAATTAGTCTGCGGCCAGAGCTAGAATTGCAGCTAAATCAATTGCCAACATCTTGTCACCCGACATCGCCCCAATCTGTCTAACCATACAATTTTTTTTGGCAAATTTTACTTTCATCATATATCGATAGCTTTGCTGGTGCTCATGGCATCACATCCTCACCGATACTACCAGTCTTCACAGTTCACACCATTCCCATGCATTGCAAAGAAGTAAACGTACAGAGAAGAGGAACATCTGACATGCATTATGAAAACTCTGGTTGTGGTACGCAGGGAGATTACAGATGTACAAGGAGCACTATCAGACTTGTTCTCGTGTTCAAACTGGCTCTAAACCAACTACATAAATACATTCAACAACAACAACTTGTATTTACATAGAGCTCTTCACGCAGGATAGCATCCCATTCATGCCAAGTGAGGCACAAAAATTCAATTGCCTTAAGCTTTTATGAATGTTCCATCTTTTATGGTGATGTGGCATTCTGTAAATTTGGAGCTCCAGAGAAAATCAACATGTTGAAACACTTGCAGCCTAAAATCCCAACAATGATTCCACAAATACCTAGCAACTACAATAAAAACTATCAAGAAAAATGTATTAATGATATATTGAACAGGAAATCCACATAAACACACCTACCTATCTCAGCAGGTAGCTGCTTAATTTTGTTCTCTCGGATACTCAGCATTGTAAGTTTGGATAGGTTTTTGATGTCCTTCTCCACAGTAGTAATACGGTTAAACCTCAGATAGAGAGTGGTAAGGGAAACCAGTCGGTATACAACCGCAGGGATTTCTCGAAGTTTGTTATGCCGTAGGTCAAGCATTCGGAGTTTCTTCAAGTTATCAAGAGAGTCAGGCAAACTTGTGAGCGAGTTCTCACTTAGTGCCAGTGTGACCAAGCTCACAAGACATCCCAGTTCTGCTGGCAAACACTGCAGCTTGTTACTATACAAATAAAGTTCAGTTAATTGGGTCAGTTCCTTGATTGATGTTGGAAGCGTGTGAATAGACCTCTTGGCCAAGTCCAAACGCATTGCATTCTCTTCACGGCACTTGTTTAACTCTTTCACCACTTCGGCATTGCTTGATTTTTTACGCCCTGGCGCTGGATTTGGACGTTTTATTGTATTGTCCACTTGGAATTGCACTCCGGGTTGTACTCCACTAGATTCCTTCTTTCCATCTTTCACATCTTTCCCTTTCGTTTTGGATTCTTTCTCTTTGCTTTCTTTTCCAAAACTACCAGAGGCCTTGGTATCCCTTTCCTTGTCTTTGCCCAAAGAGACTTTGGGGTCCTTTTCTTTGCAGTCTTTGTCTTTACCTAAAGTACTACTCATAGTGGCTGCAAAGTAGGTAGCCAAATCATTTAAGTTTTTTTTCAGAAAAACAAGGAACAAATTCTTATCTTCAGAAGTTGAAAGCTTTGAATTTAAAACATTCTAGGAAATCAAGTAAAATGGAGCAACGAGTGGATATGGCCCCAGCTTGCACATTTGCCATTGATGCACATTGTCTTCAGTTCTGGAAAGTAGCTATCGTCCACATGCTGAACGTCGATAGTCCCCGGTTTCATTTGATCAGTCCATTGCTCCTACAAGAAAACAAGTACGAATAAAGGTTAGCGCCTGCGATTCAGTTGTATATCACAAAGGATTTCCAGCACATCATAAAGCGGACACCTTAAACAATTTCTTTAGTGTGAATATTTTCCCAATGAGGAATGGCAATACTGAAAATACTAAAAGACAGCATTGGAAAAAATTCTCCCAATTTATGTGCTTACATCGATGTTCTGGTTGTTATTATTATATTGGGCACAGAAGAATGCAAGTTCAGTTGCTGGTCAGTGTTGAGTAAGATGATCTTAACTTACTCCATAACTATAATACTGTGCAACAAAGAAAACAAAGTGCGCCAGGATTTCTGCATCTGATCACAAGGGCAGAAAAGTGCCTGCGTGTGGATGTCAGCTAGGATACCTTTCATAGGCGTTGGACAACTTGCTGCAGCATCCAGACTCACACAAAGTTCTGCACCATTTCCAAACAAAATGTATTCTTCGTGAACAAATTCAGTTACACAGCAATACTCAATACAGTAATGCTATTACAACAGACACTGTCGTAATATCTCCTGCCCTGTCTTTGCTAACAAACCAGCAACTAAACATACAACACTCACTCGACTTCTAGACAGTGCTGGGCAATTACTCTCAGAAAAAGTTTTTAAAATGTTAACAGCAACTTTTCACAAGCACTCTTGGAAAGCGTACATTTCCAATACTAAAGGCAATAATGTCTGACGTCAAAGCTGTAACTCAGTTATCAATTCCCGGTGTCTGCAAAACTATTTTTAAAAAAAATCTAAGGGCAACAAATGCATATCAAGCCAGCCAGCCAGCATTTGGCTTAAGAGTACTTTGAAGCATGTCACGTATTGCCTTCTGTGTTGAGGAACGAATGGTTGATGCGTAATAGACCAATTAAAATTATACTCTAACCACTTTGAGGGGTTTCTAAGTAAAAGCAGGGCTGTTAAAAGGCTGACGTCTAACTGTGCTCGTAACCATTGCTACTGTGGTCAATGTGTAGAGCTATCTTCTGGATCGCAATAGGAATGTTCTGTAGCAGTTTCAGAAATGATATTGTAATATCTTTCCCAGTATCTTCACCTCAAACAATTCACCCCAATGGCTCCAGCATGTTCACTGGCAGCTAAGCTTTTCTGGCTTCTTTCCATATTTCACTGCGTAAGCAGAATTTTTTAACCTTACGGTTCCCAGGTTGAAAGTTTATTCAACAAACATTATTTGATGATCAATGATAAAACGTTGCGCGAGTTAACAGCTTGACTGAATTGAATTTAAGTTGTTCTTGAAATCATCCAAATTTACTAGCGGTGCTAAGTGGATACAAACCAAGAAATTAACAATGCATCTTTTAAAGAGTTGTCTTCTGTGCCATTAGAATTCTGCACAATCAGGCATTTATACTATGCTTTAATCAGCTATTATGCGTAGTCTTAGACAGCACCAAAATACAGCCAATGCAAATTAATTAAGAAGGGAGAGAAATCTGGACTTCATAAAATATTCTCTGGGAAACCAAGCGTACTCCTATTTTACACCACAATCATACTGAGCAGCTGAAACATAAAAATACAGTTGCAGCCTTGAAAAACAACACAATGTGACTGTTTTTGCTTAATAAGGCAGTAAACACTGCAAACAGATTTGGGCCTAAGCAATGGCTGGAAGAGACTTTACAGACAGAATACACGTTGTGAAAAATACTTAACTGCAGTACCATATAACAGATTTTATTTTTCAATTAGCAGTAGGGTTGGTTATTTCGCAGGGTATTCATTTTTCTGAATAGTTGATCATCTAAGTTCTGCAACTTTGAATGTTTATTTGTCTAATTTAGTCTAATACTGAACAAGAAGTTGCAATGCCTAATGTGTTGTTATTGCTTGGTAATTTAAGATGTAGAAATATGACAAGTGCAAAGGAATGATTATATAGCTTAGTTTTAAAAAAGGTAAAATTGTCACGAGATATAAAGTCCAGAAGGATCCATGTTCAAATCCTAGTCTGCGCTGAGTAAGCCTGGGCGCACACTCCCCATTACTAAAGACTCTGGCTGGAAGTTGTGAACATCAGGTGTCATGGATGTCATATGAGGACAGAAAGAAATGCAGCTGTGAATTCTTCTACTTCCCTCTCCCACACTGACCCATTGCAATATATCTATAGCATCCTTTACACGCCACATTTTTGCCCATTTGTACTGCTGATGCAGCTTTTCAGGTGTATTCCTAGGCAATTGGCGGTCTTTCTTAGGACAGCTGCCAGTGTACAAATAATTCGTCTTAACTGGTACAGTTATATCCAATCCTCAAAAACAAACCCCAAGTGACGATCGGAAACAGTGTGAATTCTATAGCAAATCCACACCGTGGCTCTTTCCCTGATAAATCGCAAATGTGACAATGAGTGAAACGTGCTTATACAGTCGACCTTTCTCTCAATTGCTATAACAATTGATTCAGTTATGAAAATTAAGCACAAGTTTACCTTCAGTTTTTTTTAATGTTATCCCAATTTCTAAACATTTTTATGAACTATTATCCATAGCAAAACTCTCAATCAACGGCATTTAGACTGAGTACATCGAATTTACACGGGTCAATTCATGCACAAATACATGTAGTCAGTCCATCGAAGCCCTCCTATTCTTTCATGTATTGTAGTTGAAGCCACCTTAGTTCTTTCCAGGCACCTTGGCTTATTAAGCAATATTAAATAAATGTAAAATAGTTTTCTAACATAAAACACACCGGATGCATTCAGCTCGTCAAAGAATGTTCTTTATTTTGTCAAAGAAACAGGAGTAGGCCATTCAGCCCCTCAAGCCTGTTCTGCCATTCTGTAAGATCATGGCTGATCTGTACCTCAACTCCAATTACCCGCTCTTGCCCCATATCCCTTGATACCCTGACCTAACAGATATCTATCCACCTCAGTCTTGAAAATATCCATGGCTAGTTGTATACTATTTAAAGAGTTTTGGCACTCAAGTGCTCCTAAATGCTTTGAATTGTTCCCCTGAACAAGGAAAAGCTTGAAGACAACATTCTGTCTCGCATTTTACTTTAGCTGCCACTTCCTCCCTCCTGCTGCTAAAACCATCGGGCACTATAACTGTGTGCTTTACTGGTAAAATGAACGTGCAACCTTTTGAAAGCACCAACCGTTTGCATGCAATGTTCACCCCGGGTTCCTGAGTGTGCCGGCCACAAAAACATTGTGGGTAGAAGCAACTCACGCACCAATTCTATTATGCTTTATAACAATAACCCTTGAATTTGATATAGCGCCTTCTCGTGTTGTCGAGGTGCCTCAAAGCTTTTCTTTAGATAAAGATAAATCTGCCTGATTTAAATTTTTTCTTTTTCATGAAGTTAGACGGATGATAGGTTTATTTTTCCTTGATTTGCTTTGGATTACCACAAAATTTGGCAACTTCTGTATAAGGCTGCTACATCCTGCACTATGTGAGTGAGCGGCATTAGAGGCCCTGCCAGCACACAGCATGCTCAGGCGACCTTACAACAATTTTCGATCAGCCATTTCATGGTTCAAAACATGTTAGAAAATGGGAAAAAAATGTTTACGACGGGAAGTAACTTTCCTTGATTTAGAGAAAAGTTGAAAAAAAATCTGGAATCTCGAATGCTATCAAATAAAATTGGAAACCGGCAAGCCGACTTGTCTTCCAAAATTTAATTATTTTTCAAAAGGTTGTGGTTTCAGCTTCACATCAGGACTTATAGCCTCCAGTGCACTGCTGGGGAGTGCTATATTATTATAGGTGCTATTCTTAGAGGTGAAATGAAGATCCTGTCTTCTTCAGGTGGATGTTAAAGATCCCGTGACACGATTTAAAAAGGAGAAGAGTTTCTTCCAGTGTCCTGGCGCCAACTCTTCAGATAAATTGGTCATTTACTTCATGGACCTTGCGGAGCGCAAATTGCCTGTCGCCTCCATCTACAAATACAGAGTAACTAAACTTTAAAGCATTTCCATGTGCTTTCGAGTTGTTTTGATGCGATTTGAACGATTTCAAATACACTTAAAATACACAGCCATTTCACAGAAACTACAGTATATTAAAAATATAGCTGAGAAAGTGTGCGTAGACTATATTTAAAAAGTACTGTAATTTCCTCACAGGATGCAAAAACTGGGAGTAACACAACAACAAAATTACATTTGTATTGCGCTTTCACATCGGGAGACATCCCAAGGTGCTGAACAATCAGTGTTTTGGATGCGAGCCGGGGGTCGGGATCAGAGAGGGTGGAGGACGACCGAAGGCACGGTCGAAGAGGAGGGTCATCAGACGGGTTTTGAAGGAGGGACTGCAGAATACAGTTCCAGCTCCACGGGAGCAGAGTGGCTGAAGGCCCGCATGCCAATGGTGGGCGAGGCAGAAGACGCAAAGCAGGCCAGAGCCCGCTGAGTGGAGGGAGGGGGCAGGTTGGTAGGGGGTTAGGTCGCAGAGGTAGTGGGGAGCAAGGCCATGGAGGGCTTGGAAAGTGAGGACTGGGATCTAGAACTGCATCCTCTGTGTGATGGGAAATAAGTGTAGTCGGGCGAGGGGATAGGGTTGCAGATCCTGGTACGGGAGAAGATACGGGCCGCAGAGTTCTGGATGATCTGCAACCTGTGAAGGGCGAAGTTGGGGAGGCCAACAAGCAGGAAGTTTGCATAGTCAAGCCTGGATGTTCTGAATGTGTGTACAAGGGTCTCGGCGGCCTATGGTGTGAGACAGTGGTGGAGCCGAGTGATGCTGCAGAGGTGGGGAAAGGCGGAGCAGGTGATGGCGTGGATGTGAGGTACGAAGCACATTTGAGGGTCGAACAGGATTGCCTCCTTGAGATATACAGTGCATCCATGAAGGGAGATGCTGTAAACGCCCGAGATTTGGAGGCGCTGACGGGAGCCAAGCAGGAGGGCCTCTGTCTTTTTGACATTCAACACCATGAAAAGGCCAAGTTACTGACATATACAATACAGGACTATCCTCATCCATAGTATGCAGTATTCACACATTATATCCTGTACATGTTAAGATTCAGAACAAATCACCATGTTTGCTGCAGTCCTTAGTTTCCTGATAAATCCTCTGATCTACTGCTCATCATTTAATGTGCCAGTTCAGTGGTTCACACAAAATACTCACGTGGAATGTTACGATTCAGAGCAAATCACCATGTCGAGCTCATGCGGCTATCCGCAATCCTGAGCAGAAAATAAGTCCTCAGTGTGTCTTTGCCTACTTTTAACAATAATCCTTGCATTTCATATAGCGCCTTATCACGTCTTCGAGACATCTGAAGCTCTTTACAGAATATACTGTATTTTTTTTTGAAGGAATTATTAACCCCAGTAAAGCAATCTGCCAATCGACTAACACCCGGGTTCCTACTTACTGCTAGGTAAAAAAGAGACGTGTGGAGTAAGGAAACTTGCCCAACATTTTGCTCTGCCAGGAATCGAACCCAGGTCTCTTGCTGAGCTACAGGACTCCACAATATTTAAATCCCACAAATCATTTAGCTACCATAATACACACACACACACACACGTATAAAGGAGATTGCCACATGATGGTGGAATACAATCCATCCATCTACTGTGCAGCAGGGAGGACACTTGCGACTGCTATTCACATATAGTATTAAGGCGATTGAACATACTGTGCAAATGCCATAATTCATCAGATTAGTGCAATCCTTTTGGAAATGAGCTCTGGAAAACATTCAGCAGATTGTCCCCGGCAGTACAAGAAATACGGTAGTTTTCCATTTGATGAGTGCTGCACTCAGCGGTACTCAATTCACAGAGAGAAAAAAGGGAACACCTCCATTGTATATGGCCACAAGATGACTTTAAATTGGATCCATAAAGAATCACAGATCAATTGGGAACCTGCAGCTCGAGAAAAGTGTTTAGACAATATAAAATACAAGGGAAATTACCAACTTTCTTGGATAGAATGGTGGCCTGACAAGTTCACAATAGTAATTAGATAATAAGCTTTTTTGTAAACACTTAAGGCACATAATGGAATTATTTTATTTAAAACATCATCAAAAGACACAAAAACCTCAGACACAAAAAGCTACATGAAGGTGTGACCTAAACACTGCTATTGTAACAGGATTTTAATTCAATCGGAAATGCAATGCAGATTACAAATGACGTTTCTGAGAACGTTTATTTCTCTTCTTCCCTTAGATTTAACAGTTTTGCATTACATATAAAGGAACAAGGCACTTAGGATCCACATTTAGAGCTGGTATATTAACACTAATATCTCAATTTACTACAAATGCTGCAATCTATATAACTGAACCGTTTATTACAGGTATGATTGCACACTAAAATGATACATTCGGCAATACAGATAGTGCCACTGAGTCATAGGGCTACAGATTTAAATAGAATGTGTCCGTTTTTTAATATTCAGTCACTGTAGTTTTACAAGATGACAGAAAAATAGATTTAGAAAACTGAAGAAAACAAAATCAAGTCAAAAAGGACTAAGATTATTAATGACCGCAACCTATGTTATAATAATCTGAATTAAAACAAATAAGCATCTCCATACAAGATACGCAGGTTTTTAATATTGCAAATGAACTTGGTTAGTGATTCATTTGTGGATAAATTCTGGATTGAAACGTTTACTGAACAGCACATCTGAATTGTAAGGTGCGGAAAAGGTTTGAGAGTAAATTAGAACAGTTTGGGACATTTCTTGCACGCAGCGAAAAAAACTGCAGCAAGTGCAGAAAAGTACCCTATCTGATTGACTGATCTTGTGTTAATCTGATAAGATTGAGATGGTTTGGGTGCAATGGACTTTGTAAGCAATAATTCAAAGCGCAACTAGTGCAGCCAGACTGATATCAATCAATGTTCTCACTGATGGTGAAAAGTTCAATGGAAGGTTTGGATTAAAAATAAATCTGTGAGGGGTGGGGATGAACAGCTTTTAACCACTGCACTAAACTCCACTGCTTTTGTAATGAATTTTTACTAGGGTCTTAAGAGATAGGCAGGCTATCCACGACTGACATTAGAATTGCTTGGTTCATCAATTACATTTGTGTAAACAGATAATCTAAATTTAGTGAACAAAGTGGGTATTAAGACAAACGTATTAATTTGTCCCACTTTCAAGGTCACTTCTCTAATAGTTAACCAATTATAGCCTGACAACCACACACTGTATATCCCTAAAAGAACAATATTTGTATTCATTCTGGTCAGACCGCAGTCTGCTCTTCGCAATGTTGGTACACAATAGCTTCTTCTGTTGCCTGCCAACATCACTCGAGATCATTGCCAAAGGACACTAATTGACAGGCAACTGAGGGCTTTTAATAGAAAGAAATCAGGTGAATTTTATGCTCATTGAGGTGAGGGATGCAACTGCTGAGAAACAGACCCAAGTTTACATTTCAGGCACTCGGTGTCAGCATCAAGTACAGAACAGCTGGATGCAGATCAAAGCACTCTCCACTCTTTCCCAATGACACTCAGCAACCCCTCCCTCCCCCAACTCTGAAGAACATCTCCGCACCAATGTGACATTTTCTATACCAATTGTGCGGATTTTTTTCCACGCCAGTAACTTTTTCTTTTTTTACTTGCTACCTCAAGTGATTTCACGCACAAAAACTTTTTTTTTTACATTTACACACGTTTTCAAAATATCAAATAGTCTCTCTCTATGCAGAGGCCACATCCTTTGGTAAATGGAAGAGATCATATTTGTACAGCTGGAGTTTTGAGACGAGGGTGGGGAGGATTAAGGTACATTGTTGGAATAGAGGGACAAATAAATTTATGCTGCAACTGGACCTATATGAATCTGTTTTATCTAACAATGGACAATGATCATCAACACTGAGCATTAGTAAAGTGGAAGTGCCCCGATCCCTTTTGTCGATCTGCCAACATTTCAAAAGCAAGCACACAGTGGAAACCAGTAATGATGTAAAAACTCTACTTGTATATGTCACAACTGCCATTTGCAATGAAGTTTCACAAACACAAAGCAAACCTCGGCTTAAAGATTCAAATGAAGCAAAAAAAATGAGATCAGTAATTAATGCAAGAAAAATCAATCAATCAATCTACTGATAGGATGTCTCAGGTCTAGAAAGACTTAATTTTAACCACTGGCCCAATCACAAAGCTGAGTTTGCTATTTTCTGATTTCTGACAAAGAAAAAATAGCCTGTACTAAAAAGGTTTCTGAGATTTAATTAAAAAAACACTGCACTCTTTCTACTTTGCACAGGTGTTGCTGCTATTTATAGAGCAAAGAACAAGCGTTTACGTATTCAGCTCAGTTGAAAAGAATATGCCTGGCACCACATTAGAACAGCTAAAGGTCATTACCACAGAGTTTAAACTTTCTCAGCGTTCTTCAAAGCCGATGCTGCCTGCAGGCATTCAGACTGCTCCAGCAAAGCAGGGGACCCCAAGCCTCATTCCACAATCACAAAACCTCATTCCACAATCACAAAGGGATCGTGTTACACTCTCTACCCTCCAGTCCAGTGTTTAAAGTGCCAATTTCTGTGCAGCTTGTTTTAATTTTCTTCTAAAATAAACACACATTGCTTGCTTAAAATAATATGCTTCCCCCCACAAACACAAAACTAAATTTCCATTGCAATATAAAATAGTAGGCAATTCTAAGTGTATTAACAGATCAGAAGAAAATGATCTTTGATGCAGTAACCTTTAAAGATTGTCCTTTCATCCAGCCCTAAGCCTACTTGCAGGATTTCTCAGTGATTGAACATTTACTGATCAATATTTCTCTTTAACTTAATAAAACATTTATGTGACCTCAGTCATTAAAGATAATAAAAAGAGGAAGTAGTAAATGCAAATGTAAAAAACGTATTAAGTAGCTTGTACTCCTAGGGTTTATAAGGACTGCACGGTGGGGGGAGGGGGGAGAGCAAAACCTTTGAATCAATGTCATCATCTTAAAATCATGCACTTACATTAACATAATACAAGGCAGCTTATTAAACTTTGTCTCATCAATCTGTGCTGAATTCACATGCAAATTGAGAATCCTTTGAAAAATCAGTCCTCAACACTAGCTCCGGGACGCTACCCCGCGTGAAGGGCAATATATAAATGCAAGTTGTTCTTGTAGCTGTGGAGCCCACAGCAGAACACAAGATCTAAAATTTGTAAGTGGCAATTCGAAGAAATTTACTCCAAGTCCACAAGGATAAGTGGCTCAGAAAACGCAAATAGCACACAACAGTGTGTGAGGCAACACTTTCCTGAACTTGGTGAAGGAGCACTTGAAGTGGCGATTAGGCATAAATCCTAATTCCCAGAATCATCATCACTTTGTTACAAAAAAAATTGAAAGATGAAAAAAACACAAATGCTAGAAACTGTAGGTTGATCAACAGCTATAAGAGAAACACATTAAGAATTGAGTTGAAATCTTGCAAATTAACTGTTAAAATGTAAAACCCCAACTGAACCTCCACTCCATTTCCACCAATTTCATTTAGTTTTGGAAAATGAAACATTTACTGCCAATAATTTTAATTCTACAAGTTTCTTCCATAAATTTTTTGAATTACCAAATGTATAGACGATTCATCATGACGTGATTGAAACTTCTCATTTCCAAAAATGAAGCTGTAAAGTACGGCTATTTTTCTTTATCTGGGATCCCACTCACCAGTTCTCAGCTACACTGTCAAAGGAGGGTGTAGAGTGAAGGGTGTCATAAGGAAGGGAGTCATCCAGGCTGGTCTTTCAAGCCTCGTATTGGGAATTTACACAACCATATTCTTTCCTAGATACTGTATTGTACGTGGCACTAGAAGAACTACGATAGGAAGAAGAGAAAATGTTGCTTATCCCTTTCGCTTAAGATTTATTGGTTCAAAAAAGATTTTTTTATTGATTGAAATCCTTCCTCCAACCTCATTCCATTAAAGTTTAGAGTGGTTCGCATTTAAATTCTTAATGTTAAAGGGTTTGACTGCACTATAAATGATCACCTTTGGGAATGGCTCCAGTTTCTTAATGCAGGATTATATATCAGATTTAAAAATGTCTGATTTAGGTTTACTAGTCATTATATTGTGTATACTCTGCAAGTCCAGCTGCACTTGTTTATCATAGATTTACTTCCATACAATATCAGGCAGCAATAAATAAAGCAAACTCCATGCTGAGCTACACTGTCAAAGAGGTGGAGTTAGATCTCAGAGTGGGGCAAGGCTGTGGAGCAAGGCGTGGACGTGGATCTTGAAGGTCAATCTGCTGGGGGATAGGAAGCCATTGGAGCCGGATGAGAATGAGGGCTGCGGACTTCTAGATGATCTGCAGCTTGTGAGAGAAGCTGGGGAGGCCAGGGAGCAGACAGATGGGATGTCGTTTGTGGCTCTGATTAGGGCTGCCTTAGTGCTATCGACAGGGAGGTCACCAGATGGAGGTCTCGTGCACTGAATAATAGAAGATGAAGATGCAAAGCTGAGAGGCAATAACCCTCAAGTTGCACAACATTTGGGTCATGACACACAAGGAACACTGCATTCAATGCTGATCACCATGATTGTAAGGGGCTGCCCAGACCCCAGAGGCAGGGCAGAGAAGAGCAAAGGGCTAATCTCTTGTTTTGGATGGATAATCTTTGATTATTTTACTCTAATCTTATGTTACAAGAGAGAAATCCAAGAGAGAAAACTGGAGTCAACTGGATGTGTAGCATCATTAGCCCATTGTGTTGTTTTCATACTTCTACTCAGCATTGTAAACACTTACTCACGATAAACTACCACAGCCATTCCCTACACAAGTCAACTTTACAAAATGCCCACTTATCACAAAAATGATGATTCAAATAATAATAATCTTTGCATTTGATATAGTGGCTTACCCTTTGGGCGAGACATCTCAAAGCACTTTACAGAATATATTGTAAAGTGGCTGTACATTTTGTGGGCAAAATGTGGCAGCCAATTGCAAACAGTGTCTCACAAACAGTTGTGGATTGAATGACCATTTTTATTTGTAGGATTATTACACCCTGAAAGTGATCAATCAACTAACAATCAGATTCTTATTTACTGCTAGGTAAACAGAGGCGTGTTGAGTAAGGAAACTTGCGTAAGGTTTCGCCCTGCCTGGGAATCAAACCCGGGTCCTCTCGTTTGCGAGGTGAGTGCTCTAACCAATATGCTACAAGACTCCGCAATGTTCAGTAGTGGCAACCTACCCGTATAAAAGTTTGCTATCATTTTAAACCAAGAATCACATTAAATCTGCAATAATCACAAAACGGCAGAGATCAGAATATAGGCCCGTCTGACACCTCAAGCCAGGTTTGCAGGTGAATACCAGATTCAAAGGAGGCTAATTGTGGTGGACCACAGTTTTTAAGTCACACTGTGTATAGCACAATATGTACTTATTTACTGAGACCATGATGTGGGAAGCATGGGTGACAACTTAGAATGTTGAGCTAAAACCGATCTTCATTACGATTGCTAAACTAAAGTAATGTCTTCGTGTTTGCTTAGGTAAAAACACTGCCTTAAACTACTGCATTGCTATACTTTAAAAACACAAGATGGACGCCACTGATCAGCTGTCAAGTGTGAGTTTTCATAAACTTCTGCAAAAACGAGTTACCCAGTTACCACAACTTCCCCAACTGACAACAGCTAAATTTAATATTACAGAACGTGGAGACCAACCTAGAGTTAATCTCCGTCTAAGCTAACATTTGTTCTTTAATCATTCTGCAATGTACACATCGAGCCTGCAGTTTAGCAATTTCCGTTTAAAATGAACTGGAAAGAAACAGAGAAATAGCTACTGGCTACCAACACAGGGACTTTGTTGTAGTAGATTGTCTGGTGCAGCAACCCATCTACTTCAACTTGGCTCAATTACGAGCACTCTCAGCTTTGCATCAGAAGCTTCTCAATGCCAACATCAGATTTAAGCTGTAATACGGGCCAATACTTCAGTCTGGTGCTGAGGAAGTGCTGCATTTTGGTGATGCTGTACTTCAAATGAGGTTCTGATAGTTGACGCTGATGTTAAAGATATGTGTCACAACAGATTAAAAGTGCTTATTCATCACATTGCCCTTTGTGGGATATTCCTGGTGAAGATTAGCTGCTGGATTTGCCCATGTAACTTCAAAATCACTCTGTCTGAATGAAGCAGTTCAACAAGTTTCAACGTGGTAAGATATACCAAATGTAACAATTTATTATTACCCTCTGTAAAGAGATATGTAGAGGTCGCTGAAAAAACATTTCCCTCTTACTGAAAGATTAATTGTGGAAACCATAAAATAAAAATAGAATAATTCAGGCATAGCTGAAATAGTCAAGTCAAGCGTAACTGAAAATTAAAATGGCCCAAATTTCAAAATAGACAAAAACCATAGGGTTTAACTTATTTAGCACCAAAAATACTATGGAGAACAGGAAAACGCCAAAGCCAATAAACCAACTTGCCATGCCTTTAAATTTGTCACCTCAACTCGCTACCAGTAAATCACTCACAGTACATGAACTTGACGTAATGTGGCTAAAACACCGTTTAAACTGCCCAGGTTTGGAAGGGTGATCTTCACTAAAGCATTTAACACATTTCACCCGAGTACAACACAAAATATTTCACACACACTTTAATAAAATCCTGAATTATTCTAAGTGAAGTAATTATGTTCGGAGTGACACGGACAACTTTAATATAACCACATGCGTACACAAATGGAATATCTACTTTTCACAATAAAATAGATCAGATGACGTACACAGGCTGGGTGTCATCTTAGCTCAGTTGGTAAGCTCTTGCCTCTGGGTCAAAAGCCCCATTTGAGCACTTTCAGCTCACAGTCAAAGATCACAATCCAGGGCAGTACAGGAGGAGCGCTTCGTTGTCAAAAGGTGTCGTCGTCCTTTGGATGAGACATTTTCCCAACAATCATTGCTGTCTGTTCGCTTCATGACTGTTTGTGGGATTTGCTGTGCACAAATTGGCTGACGTGTTTGCCGACAAAAACACGGGCAGTACACTCGATACTGCACAATTACCTGTGAAGTGCTTTCTTGGCACTATATCAAACAAAAGATTTAATGCATTTACAAATGCCTGCAGATTCTGTCATTTGGCTGAAAGTCCAGACAGTTCATGCTTCATATTATTTACGGAGGCAAATAGTTTTGCTTCAGAGTAAAATGCTCCTGCATGAAATTGTTGATGTTGTAGCAATTCCCACAAAAGGAATCACTATAATTTGAAGGCAGGGGAAAAAGGGAAAGATACTGAATTTTATCTACCAACAACCAACACAACAAATTTCCCCTATGTCAAATGAAATTTTAAAAAAGGATCTTAAAGAACTGTCATGCTAAAACATTACTAACCTGTCCGCCCTCCACCCGTCTCGACTCCAATCCCCAGTTCGGGTGCAAACCCTTCACTGTCCAGGGCCTTGGGAAGTCCTGACGTGAAAGATACTTTATAAATGCAAACTGTTGTTGTGATATTACCACATCTGAACCAACTTTACTTTTTTGACATTCCACCGATTTGTGGAGTAAATCCTATTTTTGCTTTGCAAACAACAAATTACCCTTCACGTTGGAGAGACATCCCAGGGCGCCAGAGTGACACATCCAATTTAAAGGAGCCAGATTACATTTTCGTAATGATTTTCTTCATTCATTTTGTACATTTTTCTCCCAAGTTCTCCCATAACACACAAACATCAAGCAAGTATGAAACTCAAGGACAATTCCCTCCAAGTATCAGGGCTCCGAATGGTTTCTCTCACTCTATCTCCACCTCTTCCCCACCAATCCAGTAAATACACAATGCAGTAATTCTTACCCGCAACCAATCCCTACTCCTAACCATAGCCTTGCTCAAATACAGATGTCTACCAAACCATACAGAATCTAAACTCTTTGCATGCATGTTTGTACCTGCAAGCATAATTAAACCTATTCTGTGCAATAACTCAAGAATGTGATTAAACCTTCACGCACTCAAACAAACACCCACGTGCTACTCTCATGGACTTCCAAGAAAGCCTGTCAACTCAATACGCAAATTCTGGGCGGGCTTGCAGTGAGAACTTGAATATAAATATTTATTGCTAGCGTGACCCCTGGGACACCAGTGAAGTTTCATGTATTCGACAGTCAGCAGACCCAGGTTCGGTGTTTCTACACGTTCACTCGCTAGACGAATTGTTCTTTCAAACTACATAGCACCAAAGTTACTATCTCAACTCACTACTGCAATGTGAAAAAAAACAGCGTGAAACACTCGAGCCTAAAGGATCACAACTATCTAACTTTCCTTTTTTCTTTACTGCTGTCCAAAATTACCAAAAAGGTTGCTTAAGAGTTAAATCGGAGGGAGTGTGTTTGTGTGTGTGTGTGGGGGGGGGGGGCGGGAAGAGAGAGGGGAAAACAAGTCGAATGATGCATTGTTGCATTTGTTTCTCAGTTTTAAACTTCAATATTGCTTGGAAAGCAGTTTTTTTTACAATGTGAAGGTAATAAAATATGCAATTCCAAATTAAGTTGCTCTAAAGCTTCAGCAAACCTATTTAACCCATGAGGAATGCATATATATGCCAAATAACTAAATACAGGGTGCCAAAATCAAGTTATGCATTCTCTACAAGTCAAAGATCACCACATGAACTTCATAACCCCATGCCAGCTGTCTCAACAGCAACCTTTGAAATAAATATTTCAAGTTTTATTAGCAATTAGTAAACAGAAAAACAATCTGCTTTCATCTCTACTGCTTCCCAACTTGGGACAAGGCATACGGATTTTACCCGTGGAATCTCACAATGTACATCAATCTTCAGGCACCAGAATATTTTGCACTTTGTTACAAGGACAGATAATAAAAGAACGGTTGAATTTTATAGTCTCTGTGACATCAAAATGCACAGGGAACTGCAGTCAAGTGCACTGACTGCGTTTTTGGGCAACCGTTGTAGTCCATTTGCAAACATCAAGATCCTGCAAACATTCTTGAAATGAACGACGAACTGAATTACCCAGAGGGTTGATGGACAGCACACGTCACAAGATTTTAAAATCCACCTCAACCGGCAAATGGGACTTGAGTTTATTATCTCTTTTGATGAACGGCACCACTGCTTCACTACGTGTTAGTCAGGTCTGGGGACTCAATCCTGATGTGGTGCTTGGAGTAACGATCTTCCCTGACGCAGAAGCAAGAGTGCTACCAACTAAGCCAAGCTGACACGAAACGAGATGACTCCATGATAGTTGAAAGTAACGAAGGTAAATGCCACAAGCCACGTGATACGAAAGCAGCAAATTATTTCAAACAAATCCCGCAACAAACTATTTTTCCCCCCCAAGGCAGCAATCTCTCTGAAGCAGACGGTGAGAACCTCAAACATTCACAGTTCCATTCCAAGCAAGACGGTTTGCACATATTTGGTACAATATGATATTAACGTGCCAGTGAAGCTAACAACTTACTGGCAAAATGTCAGCTATCCAAGTCTGTAAAAGAGCCTGCCATTAACAACGTGGTAAAATTCCAGCTTTCACTGCAAAAATACAGCCCTTGAACTCACACAGTTTAAGAGCAGTTCCAGAATTCTGAAAACCAAAGAAGTTATTACCAATCTTGCGAAATATAAACTATGAACGAACAAAATGTGCTGAAAAAAACACTCCTGCTAAGAATACTGTCTATCTCATCCTCTTGGATATGTCTATTATTGCCTTTCATGATAACAACAAAAAGATATCTTCACATTTCACAAGAAATGCATTTGCCACAACGGGATTACACATCGTTGTGACCAGTGGAATCAGTGGTAGCTTTGAAATATAATGGATCAACACCAAAATCCAAAAAAAATGTTTAGTTATGTCTCCACAAATAGTGTGGACATATTTGCACTAAGACAGGAACGCATCAGGACTTGCTAGGAATTTGCTGAATGCGTGTGGATCTGGCAGTGCTCAGAACCAATGAAACACTCTGTATTTTGAAGACCATCTTGAATATATATCTGACAACTGGAAGGGTACAGAATACACAATAACTTTTATGAATTTCAAATTTTACTTCTTCCGTTTCAGCAAGATGAATGTTACATTAATGGTCATCACATCATCGATAGAACAGCCTTACTTATAACAGAAACAAACTATCTAAATCACTTGAGAAAATAGTAGAAATTGTTTTGTTAAGCTTCAGAATGTACATCGTAAAAAAAGTCTTCAATAAATTTCCCATTGATTTAATTTATTAACCCAATTATCTGAAGCATTGCATGAATACAATGTAAAAACAGATGCACAAAATTATTGCTAACATTTATTGACAAAAACTTTTCGTCAAAGACAAAAGTACCACCAACTGAGCCAAACAGATGTCTCTACCAAGTCTTTGTTCAATAATATATAAAAGAGCACCCAAATTTAGGACCACTCTCAATACTATGAGCAGTTCAGAAGCACATGAAACCAAACTATAAGGTAATTGAGTATTTGGATCAAACTTGGTTTAACACCAACTTTTTTTAAGGAGAATTTAACAACTACTAATAACAACAACAAATTACATTTGTATAGAGCCTTTCATGTCGGGAGGATGCCCCAAGGTGTGGGAAATTATCTAAAAACATTTTAAACAGTGAAGAAAATTATTAATTTTTTTAAAAAATGATAAAATCCACATGTGTAGTAAAACATAAAACGTTAAATCCCCATGTATGTGACTTTGTAACCACCTGTCATTTATTCCTAACAAAGGTCCTATATCCGCACACATTTTCAATCAATAATTGTTGAACCCCATCAAGTTTTAAAGTAGCGGTAGTTTTGGTCACACTGTTATCAGTAATGCCAGGTGCTGAACTGGTCAAAATACTCAGTTAATGCAATGTAAATGGTGCTTGCTCTTCCGACTGTTTTCAACCCTGAAGATTAATAAAAAGAGCATCAAAAACAATGCATCCATCAGTAGATCTTACTTGCAGGTTCACCCCACAAACCCCAAATCAACATGAAAGCTCATTTTCATTATATCACATATATATGATACAAGTACAGACCTGAAAGGACTCTCAAGTCCCACCCACAATCCTAAAGTGTTTGCATGAATGAGACAATAAATAGATTACTCAAAAGGAATTTATGGAGGGTCTCTTAAGATTTCATTTTAGACTCTCAGCATATGGTAAACTAACGTTATGGGTCCCAGTGCCCAATGCCTATAACATTGCTGTGCTGCTGTCCATTCAAATCACCCGAGCTGCTGGATTCAAGAGCATCTGATTCAGTCTGAATGCTGCTACAATGTGATAAATTTAACACTAGTGCCTCTCAAGCCAGAATCTTCAATATACTGTGAGTGGTATTTAGGATACGAACCTGGGAAGTGGTTCATGTGCAAGTAAGGACACTGGTATCTCGCAGTTCAGTTTGCAACGGAATAATTTTCCCACCGGACAGAATGACCAAAATAAATTGCAAGGAAACATTATGATAACAGATAAGCAAACATAATAGGGTTACAATGCTTTCCATTGCATCTTTATTTCAATCCAGCAACTTTAATACCAGCATAACGTATTTCTGCTCATTTAGTCAGATACAGAAATTGCCCTTTCAACATCACCGCCTGTGCGCATCCCAGTCAAAGGCATTCAATTCGATTCAATGCATTCAATGCTGCCTTACATTATAACCCACTGTTAATGACTAAGAATATACTCGGTGCAGAAATCCACAATTTTATATGAGTTGAAAAGCAACTGTGGTGTGAAATGCATAAAATAGCACCATTAAAAGATAAAAGAGTCCATGCTTTATGCAAGCAACTCTCCAGAATTATAAATGGAATTACAAGTAGGAAAGATTATGTAATAGTTCCAAAACCTAAGGTTGATCTATGAAGTGTATAACAATAATGAAGTAATGATTTTGGATTCCATAGATCAATTATGCTACTGAAGATACTGAATTGTTTACTTAGACAAATGTAAATATGGACAGTCTTAAATGCTCATTACTGTAAATGATTTTGAAAAATGTTCTATTGCACAGTATAGTTGGGCCAGATGGCTGGTTTCCATGCTGTAATGTTTTTATATGTACCTCAATGTATATTGCTTATTGCAGACTTCAAACCTATGCATGCAAAGCAATGCGACATTAGCCACTGCATAAAGTCCACGTATACATTTAACACAAGTACAATGCGTTCCATCTTTCAAATCACTCATAATCCCAGATTTCTGTTGCAATCACACAAGAAAAGTGCGAGCAAGCATGTCAATGAATTGAAGCAAACGAGCTTCAATTTTCCATGCAAGGACGAGAGGCAGAAGACATACGTTGCCTCTATCTATTTTGATAAGTTAATAATATAATAATCCTTGCATTTGATTTACAACCACAACATAGCACCTATAATCTTAAAATACCTCAAAACACTTAAAGGCAAGTGAATCTGTATTTGTAGGCAAGCACAGCAACCAGCTTCCAGAAGCAATGTCCCATAGTCATGAAGTGAGTGATGAATTTATCTGGTCCATTAGTCAAACAGCACCAAGAGATCTTTAGCATCCACCTTAACAGGCACACAGATTTTGGTTTAACGAAGAATGGAGATGCCATTTGGGGAAGCACAGGTATAAAACACAGATCCTACCGTATACTGCGTTACAACTCTTTCATTAAACATTTTTCCTGGACAGTGTGTAATTTAGCAATAATAAGATACGTTGCCCCATGTACAGCTGGGTGATTTACCAGCACACTGAGTTAGTTAAGCAATAAGGTACAGATCTGGCACTATATCAAATGCAATTATTATTATTATTATAGATCTGCACCATGATTCCCAAAATAAATGTTCCTGACTTCATCCAGATTGCCCGGTGAAAAGCTCAATAGATATGAATCAGGGAAACATACAATGCCAGAGGTACATCCCAGCAAACAAAGCTGCATTCCTTCTGCGCAGAGAGTACCTTTCACTTGGTTTCTAAGTGAAAGCGGGCTGGCAGTCACATTATAGCAATGCCCATCCAAGACAGGACCCCGCCCCTGCCCGCTCAATAGTGTTCTGACACAGAATTCTACGATCTGAGAAGACCACCACCAGTTCTTGGCAGAACACCACCCAAAAAGGGTCTATTCTATCTGGGATAAATATCACATTACTGGATGGGCAGCCTCAGTAGGTTTAGGGGAAGTAGCATTAGCATGAGATGTGGTCAAATCTACCATGTTCGAGAGAAACATGATTTTGCTACCTTTATTAAACCTCATGTTTCAAGATTTCAGTTAAGTGAACACGTATGAAAGGGTTGACAAGACAATGAATCCATTTATATAGTACAGAATATCACAGTATAAGCAAGGAACCATTTGATGTTTGATAATCAAGAGTAATTCTTCTTCAATATTGTCATGAAATTAGTCACATTTAAAATTAATCAGCCAAATTCAAGTAGAATTGTGGCAATACTGTCAGTGTCGGATTATCCAAATGATTGTTACTTTATCGTGTACAGCTAATACTGTATTAACAATTGGCAGATTACCAAATTGCATCTTGGCTGTTTACCTTCTCTGTTGAAAGGGTGCCAGTTTTTTTTCCATTTTTTCCAATTAAACTAGCATACTACACTCAACTCTAATCGGGAAGAAAAGCACTTGTCAATGGTCTTGTAAGTAAATTATCACTAAATCAGGATTAGAAAGTTAGCTTGCCATAGGCACCAAACTTTTATCTATGGCACAAACAGCTGTTAGCAATTTTTGGCATAAATATCCAAGATTAACGCAAGGCTGATTATCAAGACAAAAAGGGGAAAATGTCCAAAGTCACTATACATTTATTTAGGGTCCAATCTTTCACAATGTGCAAGGCTCTAGATACAGTATAGTGCTTCTCAAAATGTTGCTGCAATTGAAAACTCAAAACATCAACATTTTCTGATATTATTTACTGAAGTGCCAGGATCAAAGCACCTCCAGTACAATATAAGGCCAAACAAACAAGAAAGTCAGTTTCAAACCTTGATTTATACTGAGGTTATTTTTGTGCTGAGTGAGCTGATCTCAGTCAGAGCAGCAATTTGGGAATTACAATTGGCTTCTGTGCTAGGGAAGCGAAATCAGCCACGGTACTCATCTTGGTCCCTAGCCATAGATTCTTGCAAGAAATAATAATTGTAATATCTATAACATGATGGAGATGAGGCAAATAAAGGCTTTCATTCAGAAGTTGCAGCTTTCAGGCTGAAACATTTGAAGGTTTAGGTCATTAAAACGGCAGTAAAGTACTATTGTTCAGAAAAGTCGAACACTGATGTTTCAATACTTCACATACAAATTCCATTAGCTTACACCTTTATCTTCCAAAAGATCGTACCAGCTGGCACAACCACCATAAAAAGCAAGACTGCAGTTAAGATAGGGATGTGAATTTTCCATGACAATTTTCAGTTAAAAATAGTTGGGCAACAATACAATTCCTTAGAAGAATGGTGACCTTGGGAAGTTTAGCTAAGCTAAGGGACTAGGGCCAAATATGCAATCTTGCAAAGCATTCTTTCAATCTGCTCCATCTTCCTTGAAACAGGACTAAGAGAAAGGGACAAACAACTCAGCAGGGTTTTCATGACAACATAGTTCAATTATAATCAGTGGCATTGCTAGTTCTATAGCAGCAAGCAATTCATTGCCCAATAATTTACATCAACGAATAAAGACCACAATGGGGTCGATTTAGTGTCGGTAAATGAGATGCCAGGTTCTCTCGACGTTTTGTTTAGTGAAAAGGTGGAATCCCACTAACTGACAGGTGAAAACCATGAGTTTCAGAAGTTTAATGTCCAACTTCACTGACATGCATATACAATGTGATATGTATCTAAACTGACCTCAACAGTGTGGCACGATCATAACAGCCTAGTTTACAATGAGAAGGATTCGCATTTAAGGGCACTGGATCCAGTACATGTGGTCATGTTTTGAAATCAAGTGCATTGATGCACGATTATTGATTGCACATTCAATTTCAAAAGTGTAGTACTAGTAGTACTAATCCTTGCATGTGATATAGCGCTTTTCACATCTTTCAGACGTCTCAAAGCGCTTGACAGAATATACTGTAATTTGAATTGACTGTATAGTTGTGGGCGAAATGCGGCAGCCAATTGCGCACAGCAGTGTCCCACGAGCAGTCATGGATTGAAGTGACCAATGTATTGTTTTTTTTGATGGATTCATTATCAGGCGTGTGGAGAAAGGAAACCTGCCCAAGGTTTCTCCCTGCCAGGAATCGAACCCTGGTCCCTCGCTTGCAAGGCGAGTGCTCTAAGTACTGAGCTACAGGATCCCACAGCTTATACAGCACCCTTCACGTAGTACACAGCAGCATCATTCAAGATGGGGGTGCGGGGTGGCGGGGAAAGAGAGCACAAGCAGAATTATAAATCACAGGTCCACCAAATTATTGGACGTAGGTTTTTACTGTAACAAAAAAGGAAAGTTGAAAGATGCACATCCAAATAACAGAAATATACAAATAAATTCCAGATTCCCAACTGCAATTAATTCAAAGGCAGCATCCCAAGTCTCTTGGAGGAACTATTTGTTGTCTTAATATGGAAACAATGCTCTAAAATGTTAGTTAAACTCGGAAAGTGAAAACAGAACCTCCACAATGTCCAGATGGTGCCAAGCAATGTACTATTTCAAATAAGTGTTAGTATTTAGAATGAGTGATTTAGTTTATTAGTATAAACCAAAATTGGTTAATCACTTGGTCATCATCCGAAACAAAGTCTTTAACGATTACTTCAGGGATTATTCTGTTCACTTGATGAGTTAGTCATTCTCCGTCTCATGTAAAAGACCGTCAGAACTCATTTGTGAAAGATTACTATAAGCTGTCAGTACATAGTCACCCACTTTATTGCTGGATATTTTATATTCTACTTCTTAACTGTCTTACTCGTCTTCAATACAGAACCAGCAGATGCAGGAGGCTTTTAAAAAAAACCTCAATATCATCCTTAAAGCATTCAGTATGCAACAAATCCTTGCCCCAAAATGGTAAAACGTCTATAAAAAGCAAGTTTATATAAAAAAAAATTCCAGATTCCTTTTCTTTTAACCTGTTCATCTATTTCACAAAGTCAACAAATCTATTGTTCTGTATTTCTGTGTGTAGGAGAACGAACAATGTGATCTTCAATATGTGTTGAAGCAGAGATGTCATGTATAAAGTGTTTGCTATTAATAATAATCCTCGCATTTGATATAACACCTCATCGTTAAGACATCTCAAAGTGTTTCACAGAATATACTGTAAAGTGAAAGTTATGCTACCATAAAGAATTTCAGACGAGATACTGAGCATCATCTATGATGCAATGAAACCAGTGGTGGCATGGCTGAAAGGTCATTGATAACAGCCATCAACAACAACTAGCATTTATACAACACAGGTAGCATCTCAGAGGAGCGCATACCAGTGGCAGAATTTGACTCCAAGCCGGGGAGGGAAGAGAGGAGACCATAGGCACCGCAGATTGAGGTCATCAATATACTTTGCACATGGACCAATCATCATCTACCATTACTGCAGTCAAAATGCACCAAAATCTTCTCTGGGCCACAAATCTTCAGAGCAATTATGAATTACTGTATAATTTACTAACTATGCAATCATCCAATAATCCCCAGCAATCTTACAGTTTAGTCTTGGAATCATTAGTACTACAGCAACAATACTCGACGAAAAACACGAGAGGCAAGTACATACAAGAGCATTAAAACCTAAATAAAACACGGTATCCCATCAAACAAACTACAAAAAAATCCACATTGGTGTCATTTCAAGGTAGTACTGTAACCTTGGGATTGAAAGGACAGTGTTAAACTAATACATTCTGCTATTTTGGTCTAAGGCGTCAAACTATATCGATGAGGCTGCCACCTTTGGATCACTTTTCAGTCATCCACTGAGGTTTTTTTAAAAAAAATTGAACCCTGTCATTAATGCTCGGTTGTTGATGCCGTTGCCTGTTAATGAAGCAATGTGTATACAGGTCCCTTCATTCGAGAAGCGTCTCGCGGCACTTAACAGCAGTGTAGTTTGACGCTGAGCTGGAAAGAGGAGGTGACCGAAGACACGGTCAAAGAGGAGTCTCTTCAGGTGTGCTCTGGAGACGGGCAAACTGGGAGGGATTGAGGAAGGGATTTACAGAGGTTCAGGGCATAATAATAATCCTTGCATTTGATATAGCGCTTTTCACATTGGGAGGACGTCCCAAAGCGCTTCACAGAACACACTGTAAAGTGAATTGACTGTATATTTGTGGGCGGCTGAAAGCCACTAAGGAACCATACAAATCCGGAAAGTCTCAAATTAAATTGATGTCTACTGTAAGCGAGTCCAATGTAACGGCAGTGGGGTGTAATGATTAGGCCTCATGTTCTCTGCTCTGGGTGGGGAGACTTTTTTTTGCCAAGGGTGCTGCTCATCATCATTTTCCACTGACCCACTGCAGGAAAGTGCATTTGTGGATGTCGGGTGAGGACAACATCAAGCGTGGCTGTGGTGCCCTGCAGTCGAATAGCCCGCTGACACTCGCAATCTACCTTCGCACATGAAGAACAGTCAGTTAGACAAGCTATCAGAAGATAACTGGCATCCGCAGAGCCAAACCCCAGCACAAGTTAGGCTTGTTCCAAAGGTGTGGATTTTTTCCTGTCTCCGTCCCTCGAAAAAACATTACCAGATATCACTGCAGGATTTACATTTTCTTACTCTATTTCACTATGTTTACAACACAATCTCTAATATTTTCAACAAGAAACCTCAGTGCTGATAAAGAACAAATTACATTTGAATAGCACCTATCAACGTTGGGAGGACATCCCAAGGTTTCTCTACATTTGTGTTTGTTTTCTTAACTGCCTAATTCACTGTAATCCATACAACATTTATCAGCAATTGGAATTCAAAAGTCTATCTCGCACAAAGCTACAAAGATCCTATACCAGTGAGCATCTCAGTGTGCCGTTTCCTATAGATTTATTTCAGTAAACGTTAGAAAGCATCGTTGAACACGGTCATTACATTTTGGCACAGTACGATTCCCAACACGAAATATTTAATGTGTGCCCTGTCCAAACCTGTAGCTAACTTGCACAGTTTTTTTTCCACATAAAATAAACAGATTGGTTTCATCGTATTACACATTAATTTTCGCACGGTTCACAATTTTGTCAAAAGTATAAAACACCCAAAGTTTTTTTCTGCACACCTCCAGCATAAACCAAGTAGACATTTCAGATTTCAAGTGAAACATTTAAAATCTTGATTCCCTCCCTTTCACGATACAGCTCACGTGCAACTACCCAGAACACAAATCATGTCTGCACATCTGGATTAAAAACCGCTCCGCAATACATTTTTTTCCACATTATTTTCATCGCAATCAAGGTTTCTTTTTGTTTCTCTTCTTACTCATCCATCCAGCCTTTGTTCCTTTCGACCTTTAACTATTGGGAATCAGCTCAACTGGTCCAATTCCCAACCTTCTCGCTCTTCACCCACCCCCACTCCTCCTTTTTCTTTACTGAATTAAATAAAAAAAACAAAAAAAATCCTCCCTCTGTCTGTCTGTCTTGTTTGTCTGTGTTTCTCACAGACACACAGGAAAAAAAAATGCCAGCTCAGTGCAAGAAAAAAAAAGCAAAGCAGCCAGGGAGGGGAGGATGTGTTGTCGGTGGCAGCTTGCAAAAATAAATCTTGGCAGTCAGTGCAAAACAACAAAAAAAATCGGTGTGCGCACCAACCACCACCACCACCACCACCACTACAACACCCACCCAAAAAAATATATGTTACTGCAATAATCACCGCAATAATTATTGCATTATTATTATTATTATTATTGATTGTTGCAACGATTCGTTCGTTTCAAATGGACCGAGGCAGATGCATTTTTTTTAAAAATACACTGGTGCAACTCACTTAAGGCATCGCTGTTTCCTTCCTCTCCCCCCCCCACACTTCCTCATTCTCTCTCTCCCCCCCCCACCTCATTCTCACTCACTCCCCTCCCTCACTCTCTCTCCCCTCCTCCCTCACTCTCTCCCCTCCTCCCTCACTCTCTACGCCTTCCTCACTCTCTCCCCTCCCTCATTCTCTCTCCCTCCCTCTCTCCTCTCTTCCCTCTCCTCTCACCCCTCCCCTCCCTCACTCCTCCCCTCCCCCACCTCTTATGATTAGCGTTACCGACTCATGTATCTGAACCCCAAAGTCCCTTTATTCATCTTCTCAACTCTCCTCGAAGATGATTGTGGTACCAACTGAGCCAAGCTGATCAACAACACAGCTGTCGAGCTGAAATCCAGGCAAAATAAGTCCAATGCCTTCAAGAGCCTGAGGAAACTGATAGAGAATAAAGAATGGGGCAATAAATATTCAAGATATCCTCTGGCAGAATGATTGAGAGCTGCCACGCCTTTTGCAACAATACTGTACTCTTTGGTTTCACTTACTTCTGTTTACAAATATTACAGTACCTATTTTTAAATTGCTCACTTTGAAAAAAGGTATTGAAACGAACTTACAATCTGTCCTCACTCCTTTTCACCATGAATCTCACTCCCAACAAGTCCAGTAATAATAATAATAATCCTTGCATTTGATATAGTTATAGCGAGATCTCAAAGTGCTTCACAGAATATACTCTCAAGTGAATTGACTGTATATTTTGTAGGCGAAATTGTAATTGTCTATAAACAATAATTGTCTACAAACACTTTTGTAATACTAACCCTTGCATTTATATTCTGTGAAGCGCTTTGAGATGTCTCAACAATTAGACGCTATATCAAATGCAATGATTATTATTACGATGAATAATCATAATAATAATTTGGTCACTCAATCCATGATTGTTTGTGGGACACTGCTGTGCACAATTGCCTAGTGTTTCATCCACGAAATACACATATGGTCTACCAACCGACTCCTCTGTCCACCCTCTCACCCCTCACCCATCCTCTCCCCCAACTGTGAGGAGATGCTGGATTTCCTCAAGACCAAAATCGAGGGGATCTGTTCAGCCGCCTCTACCCGCCCAACCGCCACCCACACTCCAGCCTCTACCCATCCCTCCCGAATCTGTCACATCTTCGAACTTGTCTCCCCCTCCTGTCTCACCACCAGTATAACCCGCATGAAGCCCACACCTGGTCCCTCGACTGCATCCCTTCACCTCTTCTTACCTCCCAGCTCCAACTCCTCACCCCAATACTCTCAGACCTCATCAACCTCTCTGTCAACTGGCACCATTCCCACTCCCCTAAAAACAGCTGTCATTATTCCTGTTCAAAAAAAACCTTCCCTGGACCCATCCCTGCTCACAAACTACCGCCCCATCTTCAACCTCCCTTTCCTTTCCATGGTTCTTGAAAGAGTTGTTGCTTCCCAGCTTTGCTTCTTCCTATCCTGTCACTCGCTTTACAAACCCCTCCAATCGGGTTTCGTGCAGCCCACAGCACGTAAACAACCCTGGTCAAGGTGACAAATGACATTCTGTGCATCTCTGACCAGGGCTCCCTCCGTCTCCTTGTCCTCCTCGACCTCTCTGCTGCCTTCGACACTGTGGACCACTCTATCCTCCTCCACCGCCTCTCCTCTCACCTCAACCTTCAAAGTTCTGTCCTTGAATGTTTCAGATTCTATCTCTCACACTGGCTGCAGTTTGTCTCTGCAAATGGCTTCTCCTCCAGCCCCCACACTGTCTCATGCGGTGTTCCTCAAGGCTCTGTCCTCGGTCCTCTCCTCTTCGACCTGTACATGCTCCCTCTTGGTAACATCATCCACAGACATGGGGTCAACTTCCACATGTTCTGCGGATGACACCCAACGCTATATCTTTGACTCCACCCTCATGCCAGGACCACTGTTTTGACAGAAAGTCCTGGATGAAAGCTAACTTTCTACAGTTGAACGTCAGCAAGACCGAGGCTCTCCTGATTGTCTCCCGTCAGCGCCTCCTCACCTCAGGTGCTGACAGCATCAGCATCCACGGATGCACACACCACCTCACCAAGACAGTCAGGAAACTTGGCATCTTGCTTGACCCTCAACTGTCCTTTCTCCACCACACCCGTGTCATGACCCGCTCCGCCTTCCCCCACCTTCACAATATTGCCCAATTCCACCATTGCCTCACCCCTCAGGCCACTGAAACCCTCATACATGCCTTCATTACATCTAAGCTCAACTATGCCAACTCCCTGCTTGTTGGACTTCCCAACTCTTCCCTCCACAAGCTGCAGATCATCCAGAACTCTGCGGCTCGTGTCCTTTCCTGCAACAGGCTCCATGACCCCATCACCCCCACCCTCGCCCGACTCCGCTGGCTTCCCATCGCTCAAGAGGATCGAGTTCAAAATTCTCGTTCTCGCCTTCAAGGCCCTCCAAGGCCTTACCCCCTCCTAACTCTCCGACCTGCTAACCCTCTATCAACCCGTCTGCTCAGCAGGTTCTGGTCCGAGCCATGTCGCCCGCCCAGCCCGGCACTCCCCCGCCCCACCATCGTCGGTCGGAACTCCCATCCCGCCTCCCCTCCCCTCCCCTCGCTCCCTCCCTCCCTCGCCTCCTGCGAGGCGCCTCTCAAAACCCTCCTCGTCGACCGTACCTTCGGTCACCCTCCTCTACCCTCCACACCTCCACGATCGCAACCCTCCCCCCCACCCCGTCTTGGTCTAAATGACCCGGACCGTTCAGCGCCTGGGGATGTCCTCCCAATGTGAAAGGCACTTTACAAATATACCACTGTACTACACATAGACATCTACATCGACACGCACTGTGATGACAAAGTGTCCAACAATACCGCTGTTGCGCATGCGCGCACTCACCCAGGCAGACCCGCGACGCTCTGCCTCGCGTCGCTGCGTGCGTCGCTGCGTGCGTGCGTGCCCACGCCGCCGACGCACTTTGCGTGCGGCGCGTGCCTACGTCTACGCCGACGCACTTTGCGTGCGCGAGCGAGCGAGCGAGGCGGCGGCTCTGTGTGTGTGTGTATTGGCGCCTTTGCGCCCGCAGTCAGTTGATGTCGATGTGAGCGAAGGAGTGAGTGAGTGAGTGAGTGAGAGTGAGGGAGAGCGGTGACGACGACCACACAGCTTCACCTCAGCAAATCCCCCTCCACCTCCCCCCCCCCGAGTGTGTGTTTATTTTAATATATATATATATATGATTTACATATATATAAAAAAAAATTAATAAATTCAGTGTAAATCATTCCTCCTCCGTCCGTCCGTCCGTCGCCAACAACAACTCGGACCGGGACCGACCGGGCGAATCCGAGCGGCGGCGCCGAGCAACTCGAGAGCCGAGGCTTTGCCCCTCTCCCTCTCCCTCCCTCTCCCCCTGTGTGTGTGTGTGTGTGAGGGGCTGGTGGGTGGGGTGAGGGGGTGGGGGCGGTGGTAGCTGTGGGAAGGGTAGGTTGACTGAGTCGTTGCCGCCGGGGCCGAGGAGGGAGGGCGGGAGGGAGGGCCGGGGGTTGGGGAGAGGACAGGAGGAGGATTGAGGTGGTGTGTGTGTGTGTGTTGGGGAGAGAGAGTCTGGTCTCGTCTCGTCTTGTCCGGGGCCCTGTGCTTCGTGACGGGCTGTCAGGCCGGGCCGGGCCGGGCCTAATCACCCCGGAGGGAGCGGCCGGGGCTCCTCGGGGTGTCTCCAGCCGCAGCGACCAGACCAGAGAGCCTCCCCGTAAACACAGGTAAACACGACGGATAGATAGCAACCGCGATGGGCGGCGGGGGGGGGGGGGGGGGTTGGTGGGGTATAATTAGGTGTATGTTTTGTGTAGAGAGAGGGAGGGAGGGGGGAGAGAGAGAGAGTGAGGGGGGGAGGGGGGGAGAGAGAGTGAGGGAGGGGAGGGAGAGAGGGAGGGGAGGGGAGGGAGGGAGAGAAGGAGGGAGGGGAGGAGAGAGAGGGAGGGAGGGAGGGGAGAGAGGGAGGGGAGAGAGGGAGGGAGGGAGAGGAGGGGGAGAGTGAGGGAGAGGGAGGGAGAGAGTGAGGGAGAGAGAGAGAGTGA